>NC_135232.1:211825729-212138229 GCF_051348905.1 Ranitomeya variabilis | reverse complement strand
AGCATTTTAGAATGGTGACAGGTCTGCTTTAAAGTTCAACACCCAATCCTTTATTCCCAGACAAAAGATGCTACCAAGGGTGTCTGTCACTGGCTTGCTCCTTTTTCTCTTTCAAAACACATACATGTTTACTTGAGCAAGTATTTGTATGTTTATGGGAATATATGGTGAGGTGGATTCTCTAAACCATAGTTCAGGGTGACCAACATGGGCCAAAGGCGATGGCACAGCTGACAGGACTAGTCAGATGGCACATGGATCGGCAAAGACTAGGACAGCAGAACATGCATGAAGGCAGGTAGACAAGTAAAGCAGGAAACACCAAAAGACACAGAGCACAGATCTATAGATGTGTAGTCACTCCAGTACTTGCAGCAATAAAATAGTTGATGGCAAAGTTGTATGCTATTAGCAGACTGATGACAGAAGTGGATGTATTTAGATAAGTGGTTAGCTGCAGTCGGTAGTAACGAATGGGCAAACTGAATACCAAAGCTTATATACAAAAGCAACAATGAAGTAGTGATAACATCATCAATTTTAAAAGGATTTTGCTGGGTACTTGAAAAATTCTGCGTGGACTACAGCAAATGAACAAGGCACTGATCTTAGGTGGTTGTGTAACCATGTATAGAGAGAGAATCAGGAGAGATATATAGCTTTGATGGACTCCAGAAATGTAATATTGCATACAGTTACATTCAGGTAATTCTCTCCAAATGGAACTGTCTTTTGGATCTTTGGGAGTGTGTTCACAAGAGATTTCTGTGTTACAGTATGTTGATGGTCTAATCAAATCATATTAATGTAGTTTGGTTTCCTGTTGACAAGCATTTGTTATTTTCAGCACAGAGATATTAACTGCTAGTGTATCAGACACTTGTTCTATTAATTTTCAGAGGTGTATTTTTGCTTTAAAAAAAAAGTAAGCGTAAAAATCTGCAAAAATAATCTGATGCATTACTAACTTCTATCATGATTAGTGTTGAGCATTCCGATACTGCAAATATCGGGTATCGGCCGATATTCGCTGTATCGGAATTCCGATACCGAGTTCCGATATTTTTGTGATATCCGAAATCGGAATCGGAAGTTCCTATAAGTTCCCAGGCGCGTGCGGTGCGTATGGTTCCCAGGGTCTGGAGGAGAGGAGACTCTCCTTCAGGCCCTGGGATCCATATTCATGTAAAAAATAAAGAATAAGAATAAAAAATATTGATATACTCACCCCTCCGACGGACCCGGACCTCAGCGGTGCAACCGGCAGCCTCCGTTCCTAAGAATGCAGTGAGTGTAGGACCTGCGATGATGTCGCGGCTTGTGATTAATCGCGTTAGCGGTCACATGAGCGGTCAGCGACCAATCACAAGCCGCGACGTCATCGAAGGTCCTTCACTCTGCATTCTTAGGAATGGAGGCAGACGCTTGCAGCGGTGACAGCCAGGGGCCATCCGAGGGTGAGTATATCCATATTTTTTATTTTTATTCTTTATTTTTTACATGAATATGGATCCCAGGGCCTGAAGGAGAGTTTCCTCTCCTTCAGACCCTGGGAACCATCCAGGATCACTTCCGATATTTGTGTCCCATTGACTGGTATTGGTATCGGGTATCGGTATCGACGATATCCGATATTTTTTGGATATCGGCCGATCCAATCCGATACCGATACTTTCAAATATCGGAAGCTATCGCTCAACACTAATCATGATTGGCCCTTGTAAGTATTTCTAAGCTAACTGAAGGGTTTAAGAATACTTGATGAAGGGTTTCATACTTGATGTTTGTATATGGAGTTCCAAAGTGTTTAATCCCTTCCATTAACCTCTGATCACACATTTTTCTCATTGTAACATGTTTAAAATGACTATTTTATACAGTCACATATGATAGACAGCAGAAAGAAACAAATTTGTACATGGTTATAAATAAATCTTACTTTACTGTGTGTTGGAACCCTTTCAAGTGACCTATTCTCTGAAGTTTCCATGTCTCTGTCTTCTGCATCTTTCTCAAGTGTTGATACTTTGCATTTCTTTCAGTTGTACATAATCCAACATTGTTATCCATAACCTAATCAAAGCATTATTGCCATCTCAACATTTCCAAGTTTGTGGTATATGAAAAAGGAAAATATGAAAAGATTGCTCTTCTTTCAAAGACAAAATAAAAGCAGATTTATTCACATAATAAAACAAGGTGTATATGATCAAATGCAAAATGCATTCAATAAAAGCTTTGTGCTTTTTTATTGTTTTCTCCGTGAAAAGATGCTGAATATATTGTCAGATATACCCAGACAAGCTATCAAAAGTTTGATGAAAACATAAAAAATACCAAAAGTATAGTAAGTCAGAAAAAAACATCTTGTTTTATTGAGGTCATGGAATTTGTCTTGTTTGCTCATTGCCTGCATGCCATTCATATGGATAAAGATGAGGTAAAGCATCCTGCAAAAAAAAAAAATATATATATCCAACATTTATTACACAACAGTAAGGTAATTCAATAAGATATAATATGAATACATTATATTTACATTGTTATTATACTTTTGTTGCCTTAAAAAAACCTATAATATATGTCATATTGAGACCCATAAATCCACGCCATCAGAATTAAACTACTGCTCAAGATTCACTCTCGCATAACGTACCTAAATGCTGAGACTTTCCTTCTTCAACCACTTGAGGGGCTTTTGTACGTATACAGTATGTGTTATCTTGCCACCAAAACAACCATCTAGATTACTTTTTAGTTTTGGTTATAATTCTATTAAGTCTTAATTTTCGTTGGTTAGCTTTAGGCTTTAAGGTATAAGAACTGGAGATGAGCTGATCTTTTGAAATTCAAATTTTTCAACTTCGATGAATGTTCCCCAGAAATTGGTTTGCTCAAATAAATTGGGACAAAACTCAATACTGGAAAGCTTGTAATTTCTTGGTAGTACATGTGTGGGAAAGGAGAGTGAGAACCATAAGAGCTTACACTCTATAAGAGAGCAAGAGAGAGAAAGGACCCCACTGATAAGAGCTTGCACGCTATAAGAGAGAGGACCCTGCTGACCATAAGAGCTTACAATGTATAGGAGAGAGCGAGAGGACAACGATAACCATAAGAGCTTGCGCTATGCAGGTAAGATAGAGACTTACCCAGTTACTTTGGAGATGCAAAACTGGTCTGCCCCACTGGCCATAAGAGCTTACACTCTAAGGGTACTGTCACACTAAACGATTTACCAACGATCACGACCAGCGATACGACCTGGCCGTGATCGTTGGTAAGTGGTTGTGTGGTCGCTGGGGAGCTGTCACACAGTCAGCTCTCCAGCGACCAACGATGCCGAAGTCCCCGGGTAACCAGGGTAAACATCGGGTTACTAAGCGCAGGGCCGCGCTTAGTAACCCGATGTTTACCGTGGTTACCAGCGTAAAAGTAAAAAAAAACAAACAGTACATACTCACATGTCAGTGTCTGTCCCCCGGCGTTCTGCTTCTCTGCACTGTGTCTGCCAGCCGGAAAGCACAGCGGTGATGTCACCGCTGTGCTCGCTTTCCGGCCGGCGCTCACAGTGCAGAGAAGCAGAACGCCGGGGGACGGACACCGGAATGTGAGTATGTACTGTTTGTTTTTTTTTTACTTTTACGCTGGTAACCACGGTAAACATCGGGTTACTAAGCGCGGCCCTGCGCTTAGTAACCCGATGTTTACCCTGGTTACAAGCGAACGCATCGCTGGATCGCTGTCACACACAACGATCCAGCGATGACAGCGGGAGATCCAGCGACGAAAGAAAGTTCCAAACGATCTGCTACGACGTACGATTCTCAGCAGGATCTCTGATCGCTGCTGCGTGTCAGACACAGCGATATCGTATGGATATCGCTGGAACGTCACGGATCGTACCGTCGTAGCGATCAAAGTGCCAATGTGTGACAGTACCCTAAGACAGAGAGAGAGAGAAATGACCTGGCTGATAAGATCTTACACTCTATAGGAGAAAAGAGAGCATCCTACTGACGTACAAACTGATCTACTGGGGACTGCTGAACTGTGATGACCCAAGTACTGACCATTAGTGTACAAAGTGTGATAATTGACTAGATGACATAGCTACAGGGCATTATGGAGAAGCCGGCAAGGCCACACAAAATTACATTTTCCCTGCTCTCTGATACTTCAGCAGTGTGTGATATGAGTTGGGAATTTTTTTTTTGTAAACTGTGAGCTCAAACTCGATCCTTTGCAGATAGATACGCTCATCTTTATTAAACCATATTACTACTTTGAATGACTTAACTAAAGGCAATACAAGAATTGTGGTAGGATGATGATACAGTATCTGGATTTTCTTTGGACTGTTTTCTACTTGACAGAAGAGGAATTCTGGATCTCTTCTGGACTTTTATTCCAAATGAATGATATTTTTAATTTAAGAAGTAAATATGGGTCAGAGTCAGGGTACTATGACCTCAAATAATCACTAGAACTAGATTGCACATTTCTTTTGAGCACTGTGCACCACTTTGACTCCGTAGACTCTTTTGACTTTGTTTTTAAGATATTTTTTTTCGGCCGTACATCTCATCTGCATCTGATATATCAGAGTCATTTAAGAATTAAATATAAGTGAAGGTGAAAGTGATGTAACTACCATCAAGCACTATAAATAGACTGCTCTTTTGAGTAACGTGCTATGTGACTTCCATTGGCTCTCTTGACTTCATTTATAAGAAATTCTGTCTGCCATACATTATATTGGCACCAGAGTATTCTTTCAAAATGACACCAAAAAAAGTAATTGTAAGGACCAGATTGTGAGCTTAGTGCTTGATTCCGAACTGACACTCTTGACTTATCTATTAGTTGTCTGTAGAGCCTTCAAAAGCAAGGTACATTCTGAAAATGTTGCTCATTTTACCAATGCAAGTACAATATTTATCAATAACTAGGTTTACAAATAAGTTTAAAAACAAATTGTATGGTTATTTGTTATTCATTCTTTGTGTGAATCTACAGATGTAGTCAAATTTAACTATACAAATAATGCAACATCTTGATAATTGATCTTAATCTTGAGACAATATAACATTGCTAAAGCCATTGACTGATCTCAAGTCAGATGTTAGATTACACTCTTCTGCACCTTGATAGCACATTGCTGTTTGCTGCATTATTTTAAAGGGTTTGTCCAGGCATGGGGCTCAAATCTGCAGTCATTCTTTGTGACTGGGGACTCATAAATTCTCACTGCGTAACCACCTGTATTCAAATCGCCAACTTGTGGTCACTCGCCTACCTGCTCCCGGCTCTGGCACTGGAGAATCTTCATAGCATGCACTTTGAGCTCTGTGAGGATTAACAAGTTTGCAGTGACTTACACTGTCTACAGACTTTATCCCCAAGCCTGAACAACACATTTAACCAGTGCTACATCTGTATTCATCTCCATAGTTACAGCATACTACAAACAATCCACATAGGAAGTTTACAGACATGTATTAGGTCATACATGTAGGTGGCGCTGTCATGTCGGACGCTGTTCATACTAGGGCGTTCGACAGACAGCGGTAATTCCGCTTTTGTCCACTATGCGCTCAGTGGCGTCGGCTAGATTTTGTCTAGCTGGTCCGGGGTTAATTTAGCTGGTGCTCGGATTGGAAGCTGGGTCACGCCTACTGCCTTTAAATTGTTCTTCTGAACATTGGGTGTCGCTGATTATAGCTTCTGTCTAGTGCTTGGTTATCTCGGTCTGGAGTGGTGGACTAGGAAAAGGAGTATCGTATCTGGTGGTGTATATTTCCCTTCGTCATATTTTCCTCCTTCCTATATTTGTATTTTGTTTTGCCCTGTGCACTTATTGTGTATTCCTGAGTGACTGCGGCGTGGTGTATATTTTCCTTTATCCTTGTCTGTGCTAACTGTGGGTATTGGTTAGTGGTCTCTTCACTGGGTGGTGGGTGGAGGTTTCAGCCTAGGGTTGAAACAGGAGACAGGGTGAGGGTGGAGGCCCAGACATGCACACCATCAGTGTAAACTCTGGGAGAGGGTCAGTTAGGGTTTCCCAGAGTTGAGGGAAATCGCAGGGGCCCGGGTTATTAGCTCTTGCCTACCTAGGCTTCCCGTGACATTATAATCGGCCCACTTTATTTGAATTCCATGGATCCCATGACTTCCGTAACCCGCCAGTTGAGGGCACTGTTCCTACAGGTCACTGAGTTGAGGGGGGCAGTGCAGCAACAGGGACTAGCAGTATCTAATGTGCAAGCTGGAACAGCAGGTAGAGTTGCTGAGCCTGTTTCCTTTGCCTGAAAGGTTTGCTGTAGAACGCAGTAAATTTGTTACTTTTCGTGAAGCTTGCAAACTTTATTTTCGTATGCGCCCGATCTCCTCAGGTAATGAGGCTCAGCGTGTGGGTCTGGTGTTGTCATTACTAAACGGGGATCCTCAAGCATGGGCGTTTTCTTTGCCTTCTGATTCTGCAGCATTTAACTCAGTGGAGATTTTTTTTTTCTGCTCTTGGAAACATTTACGATGAGCCTGACAGAATGTCTCTAGCAGAATCTAAGATACGCTCTATTTGACAGGGGGAGCGTGTTGCAGAGGATTCTGAATTTCGCCGCTGGGAAGTCGACACTCAGTGGAATGATCCCGCGCTACGGAGTCAGTTTATTCATGGGGTTTCCGGAAGGGTTAAAGAAGCCCTCCTGATGTACGAGGCTCCTGTTTCTCTGGATTCCGCTATGAGTCTTGTTGTCCGCATTGATCGCCGTTTGCGTCAGGGGGAGCCTGAGACGCCGCCTATAGGGGAAGGTGTAGGTTCACTTGAGGTTGCTGCAGGTGAGCCCACGGAACTTGTGCAAATGGCAGGGGTGTCACATGTTAAGCATCGAGCCCCTGTGCTCAAGAAGCAGGGAGCCTGTTTTTACTGTGGTAAAACTGGTCATTTTGTTAACATTTCTCCTCTGCGGTCTAAGGAAAAACGCAACAGCGGAAAACTTCTAAGCTCAGAGGGTGTGGAGGAGACCAATCTGAGCTTATGCATATCCTCCATGGTGGTTTCTCAATGCATGCTCCCTGCCAAAGTTATCATCACTGGCAGAGAGCTGCCAATCACTGTTTTTGTGGATAGTGGTTCTGCCACAAATCTCATTGATGAGGAGTACAGCAGGTTTTAGGATCGAAAAACTGCCTCATCCTATCCGTGTGGTCACCATCAATGCAGCTCCTCTCTCACAGGGGGAGATTACTGAGTTTGTGGCTGAGGTTAAACTCCACATTGGGGTTCTACATTTCGAGCAGGTTACGTGTAAGGTGCTCAGGAATCTTCCTGCACAGGTGGTTTTGGGTTTCCCATGGTTGTCTATGCACAACTCGGTTATGGATTGGAAAACTCAGGACATAATTCAGTGGAGCGAATTCTGCCAGGAGAATTGCCTGGCCACATGTGTGTCTGCTGTGACTTCAAGAGTTCCTGAGTCACTTCTGGATTTTGCGGATGTGTTCTCTGAAAAGGGTTGTTCAGAGTTTCCACCACATCGCTCCTATGACTGTACTATCAGGTGTAAACCAGGGGCCAAATTGCCTAAAGCTAGGATGTTTAACATCTCCGGTCCGGAGAGACAAGCGTTAAAGGATTACATTGCTGACAGTTTGATCAAAGGGCACATCAGGCCTTCGTCCTCACCTGTGGCAGCAGGGTTCTTCTGCGTTAAGAAGAAAGATGGTGGACTACGCCCGTGTCTGGATTTCAGGGAGTTGAACCAGATTACGGTTCGTGATCCATACCCCATGCCATTGATACTGGATTTGTTCAACCAGGTGGCAGGTGCTAAGTGGTTTACCAAGCTTGACCTCAGGGGGGCGTATAACCTCATAAGAGTCCGTCAAGGTGATGAGTGGAAGACGGCTTTTAATACCCCTGAGGGTCATTTTGAAAATTTGGTGATGCCATTTGGGTTGAATAACGCACCTGCAGTGTTGCAACATTTCATTAATGATGTGTTCTCGCATGTTTTGGGGAAATTCGTTATTGTATACCTGGATGACATTCTCATATATTCTTGCGACCGTGATACTCATTTAGATCATGTCAGGCAGGTGTTACAGCTTCACTGTGAGAATAAGCTCTATGCAAAACTTGAGAAATGTGTATTTTCGGTTCAGGAGTACCCTTTCTTGGGTTATATTGTGTCAGCTTCTGGGTTTAAAATGGACGCTGCTAAGGTGCAAGCGGTGTTGCGTTGGGAATGACCTGATAACCTAAAAGCACTTCAGCGGTTCCTTGGGTTTTCTAACTACTATAGGAAGTTTATCAAGGATTTTTCTATCATTGCTAAACCGCTAACAGACATGACTAAAAAGGGTACCAATTTCTCTGTTTGGCCTGAGGCCGCTGTACGCGCATTTAAATTTCTTAAGAACAGTTTAGTTTCGGCCCCCATTCTGGTGCAGCCAGACATATCGAAACCTTTTGTTGTGGAAGTCGATGCGTCTGAGGTTGGTGTGGGGGCGGTGTTGTCACAAGGCTCATACTTGAGCGATTTGCGTCCTTGCGCCTATTTCTCCAAGAAACTGTCGTCTGCCGAACGTAACTACGATATCGGCAACAGGGAGTTGTTGGCAATCAAGTTGGCCTATGAGGAATGGCGACACTTCTTGGAGGAGTCGGTTCATCAGGTTACTGTAATTACCGACCATAAGAATTTGCTTTATTTGGAGTCTGCCAAGCGTCTATCTCCCAGGCAGGCTCGCTGGGCATTGTTTTTCACGCGGTTCAACTTTGTTGTTACTTACAGACCTGGGTCTAAAAACACTAAGGCAGATGCTCTGTCCAGGTGTTTTCCGGGGGGAGAACCTCGGGAAGATCCGGTACCCATCCTCCAAAAGGGTGTTGTGGTTTCGGCTCTCACTACCGAGGTTGAGGCTAAGATTGCCGAGGCTCAGGAGGATTTACCATCTGAGCTTCCCATCAACAAATCGTTTGTACCACTTCATCTCCGCTTAAAGGTTTTGGCGGAGCATCATGATGCTCTCCTGGCTGGCCATCCAGGGGTTAGGGGTACCTTGGAGTTGGTGTCACGTCGGTTTTGGTGGCCCAAAATCCATCAGGACGTGGTCTCTTACGTGTCAGCTTCCAGATCTCCATGGATTTTATCACTGACTTACCTTCCTCAGCTGGGAACACGGTCATTTTGGTGATTGTTGATCGGTTTTCAAAAATGTCGCACTTTGTGTCTTTGCCTTCGTTGCCTAACGCTAAAACTTTGGCTCAGGTATTTGTGCAGGAGGTGGTCAGACTTCATGGGGTTCCGTCTGACATCATTTCCGATAGAGGTATTCAGTTTGTGGCAAAATTTTGGAAAGCGTTTTGCTCATGGCTGGGGATCAAGTTGTCTCATTCTTCGGCGTTTCATCCTCAGTCGAATGGTCAGACCGAGCGTATGAACCAAAATTTGGAGCAGTACTTACGCTGCTTTGTTTCTGATAACCAGGAGGAGTGGTCGACGTTCCTTCCTTTGGCTGAGTTTGCCATCAATAACCACCGCCAGGAGTCTTCTGGGGCGTCTCCGTTTTTTTGTGTTTATGGGCTACATCCTCAATTTTGTACTTTGAGTTAGGGGGGCTCTTCCAGCGTCCCGGAGGAAGACCAGTTAGGAGCACAACTGTCTTCAGTCTGGAGGAGAGTTAAGCAGTGCTTGTTGAGCGTGGGTGCTAGGTACAAACGTGTGGCTGACAGTAGGCGTGTGCCAGGTCCGGACCTGAGTGTGGATGACTGGGTGTGGTTATCCACAAGAAACATAAGACTCAAAATACCATCCCTTTAATTGGGTCCTAGGTTTATTGGTCCATTTAAGGTCACCGCTGTCATTAACCCAGTAGCTTACCGATTGGAGCTTCCTACGGTGTATAAGATACACAACGTGTTCCACAGATCGTTGCTAAAAAAAGATGGTGGGTCCTGTGGATGTGACACCGATGCCTCCTCCAGTCTTGGTGGATGGTAATTTGGAATTTGAAGTCTCCAAGGTGGTTGACTCTCGTGTAGTGCACCGCACCTTACAGTACTTGGTACACTGGCGTGGTTATGGGCCGGAGGAGAGGTCTTGGGTACCAGCCTCGGACATTCATGCGGATCGGCTGGTCAGTATGTTTCATTGCCGCCATCTGGACAAGCCAGGTCCTATAAGTCGTGAGGGCCCTGGGGTCCCTCGTAGAAGGCGGGGTACTGTCATGTCGGATGCTGTTCATACTAGGGCATTCGACAGACAGCGGTAATTCCGCTTTTGTCCACTATGCGCTCAGTGGCGTTGGCTAGATTTTGTCTAGCTGGTCCAGGGTTAATTTAGCTGGTGCTCGGATTGGAAGCTGGGTCACGCCTACTGCCTTTAAATTGTTCTTCTGAACATTGGGCGTCGCCGATTATAGCTTCTGTCTAGTGCTTGGTTATCTCGGTCTGGAGTGGTGGACTAGGAGAAGGAGTATCGTATCTGGTGGTGTATATTTCCATTTGTCATATTTTCCTCCTTCCTAGATTTGTATTTTGTTTTGCCCTGTGCACTTATTGTGTATTCCTGAGTGACTGCGGCGTGGTGTATATTTTCCGTTATCCTTGTCTGTGCTAACTGTGGGTATTGGTTAGTGGTCTCTTCACTGGGTGGTGAATGGAGGTTTCAGCCTAGGGTTGAAACAGGAGACAGGGTGAGGGTGGAGGCCCAGACATGCACACCATCAGTGTAAACTCTGGGAGAGGGTCAGTCAGGGTTTCCCAGAGTTGAGGGAAATCGCAGGGGCCCAGGTTATTAGCTCTTGCCTACCTAGGCTTTCCGTGACAGGCGCACATGGTTTGTGAACATACTGTGCCACGGGGCCTGGCTTACCTAGGAGGGGCATTTCTGAGCGGCTACCTGGTTTTCACTGGTGGAGTCAGGCTTGAACTGCAGGTAGTTGCTAGATACCAATATGTCATGATCCATTTTTGGATTAGTGGCAGCTCTGGTTCTACTCTGTTTTAAATGTAGCTTTTTTCCTTTCAGGATCAGCGAGGGATTTCCCCAGCTGGCAATCTGCTGTAACTGCAGAGTTGCTGGGTCAGCTGGTGTGGGTGGTGACCACTCCCACGATCCTTTAAATGGTCACCTGATGCATCATCTGACTGTTGGTGATAGAGTTTCTCTATGGAGACCAGCCGTGCAGTTGCAGCTTTCTGGTGTCAGCTACTTCTGGTGTTTGGAGTCCTGATTCTTTGTCACCTGCAGTGTGGAGCTTGGCAGCGGTGTCTGGAAGCTAAGTGTTGTGTTTATTCCTTTTCCCTTTCATGTTTGTCACTGTCCCCTGTATGGTACTATCTGCAGTGGTGAGGATAGCACCCCTTTGCTGGCCAGTGCACTAGCCATGGCAGTGCTAGGTGATAGCGAGAGATGAGGTTCTTGATGGTGATGGGGGAATGGCCCACTTAGGGCAATAGGGGAATGCAGGGACAGGCTCCGGTTTTAGCTTAGGTGGTGACCATCCCCCAATTCCCTATCAGTAGGGCCTTCCTCTCACCAGTTCCCATACTGTTGTGTGTGTTGTGCTGTCCGCTGACCTATCCCCCGTTGGGTCGTGTCACATCGTGACACAATCCTATGTAGTCCCCGATACTGCAGCTGCTGACCCAATAGGTCAGGAATGCTGTCACACCCTGGGCTCAGAGTTACTGGAAGGACTCTGTTCAGACTACACAGGTTCTGGATCCTCAGTCATAAGAGATACTGACACAGATTTGAATACTGGCACAGGCTCTGACAGTAGAGACTCTGGTACACTAACCAGGACTGGCATAGTGGCAGGTTCTAGTACTGACGGAATAGTTACAGGGTTCAGTGTGGCTTCAGTGTGTGGCTTCTGCCTGTGTGACTTCAGTGTTCAGGTACCGCCGCTGTGGCTTCAGGGTTTTGTGACCGCCAGATGTGGTTTCAGATTCAGGACCTGGCCACACAAGGACCAGGGGTTCAGGTGCAGGTACTACTACACTGGATACTAAAATGGGGGACCTGGCAACATACAGCTGCACACACACAACATGAAGGGAACTACATTGGTTGCTCAGGCATTTCCATACCGGGGAGGGTCCAATTTATACAAGGACCTAGATTTTGGCTGGGGGCATTTTCAGCGTACCAGTGCTGCCACTTTAAGAACATGACAGTGCCCGCTCTAGGTGCACCTTTTCTTTACTTAGCTGCTTTTTTCTTGCCATAATACAAATTCTAACAGTCTATTCAGAAGGACTATCAGCTGTGTATCCACCAGACTTCTGCACAACACAACTGATGGTCCCAACCCCATTTATAAGGCACAAAATCCCACTTATTAAACCTGACAGGGCACACCTGTGAAGTGAAAACCATTCCTGGTGACTACCTCTTGAAGCTCATCAAGAGAATGCCAAGAGTGTGCAAAGCAGTCATCAAAGCAAAAGGTGGCTACTTTGAAGAACCTAGAAAATAAGACACAATTTCAGTTGTTTCACACTTTTTCGTTAAGTATATAATTCCACATGTGTTAATTCATAGTTTTGATGCCTTCAGTGTCAATGTACAATTTTCATAGTCATGAAAATACAGAAAAATCTTTAAATGAGAAGGTGTGTCCAAACTTTTGGTCTGTAATATATATATATATATATATATATATATATATATATATATATATATATATATATATATATATATATATATATATATATATATGTGTATATATATATATATATATATATATATATATATATATATATATATACAGTATATGTTTAACTAATATATATGCGTTCATTATAATTATATTTGCCCTATTCACTTTGAGATAATTTGTTCAGGTACTTACCCTTACTGTTTGCCAGTATATATTCTCTTTTTGGTATGTATATTTAGATCTATTGGGAGACCATTTTCTTTGGGGGATACAATGTCTCTTCTTATCATGAATTTATTGATCCCCTTGTGGATCACATTCCATGATTATCTTGATATAGGTTTGTTTTTTGCAGACCTCTCCCCACTTATATGTAATTTTTTTTAGTAATTACAGGTGCTTCTTACAAAACTAGAATATCATCAAAAAGTTAATTTATTTCAGTTCTTCAATACAAAAAGTGAAACTCATATATAGAGTCATTACAAACAGAGTGATCTATTTCAAGTGTTTATTTCAGTTAATATTGATGATTATGACTTGCAGACAATGAAAGCCCAAAAGTCATTATCTCAGTAAATTAGAATACTTTATAACACCAGCTGAAATGTATGTTCAGTAAATGCACTCAATACTTGGCCGGGTCTACTTTTGTATCAATTACTGCATCAATGTGGCGTGGCATGGAGTCGATCAGCCTGTGGCACTGCTGAGGGGTTATGGAAGACCAGGTTGCTTTGATAGCAGCCTTCAGCTCGCCTCTATTGTTGGGTCTGGTGTCTCTCATCTTCCTCTTGACAATACCTCATAGATTCTTCATGGTGCTAAGGCCAGGCGAGTTTGCTGGCCAATCAAACACAGGAATATTGTTGTTTTTAAACCAGGTATTGGTACTTTTGCCAGTGTGGACAGGTGCCAAGTCCTGCTGGAGAATGAAATTTCTATCTCCAAAAAGCTTGTCGGCAGAGGGAAGCATGAAGTGCTCTAACATTTCCTGGTAGATGGCTGCACTGACCTTGGTCTTGATAAAACATAGTGGACCTAAACCAGCAGATGACATGGCTCCCCAAACCATTACTGATTGTGGAATCTTCACACTAGACCTCAAGCAGCTTGGATTGTGTGCCTCTCCACTCTTCCTCCAGACTCTGGGACCTTGATTTCCAAATGAAATGCAAAATTTACATTCATATGAAAACAACACCTTGGACCACTGAGCAACAGTCCAATACTTTTTTCTCCTTTGCCCAGGTAAGACACTTCTGGCGTTGTCTATTGAGTCATGAGTGGCTTGACACAAGGAATGTGACACTTGTAGCCCATGTCCTGGATACGTCTGTGTGTGGTGGCTCTTGAAGCAATGACTCCAGCAGCAGCCCACTCTTTGTGAATCTCCCTCAAATTTTTGAATTACCTCTTTTTTAATAATCCTTTCAAGGCTGCAGTTTCTTGTGCACCTTTTTATACCACACTTTTTCTTTCCACTCAATGTTCCATTAATATGCTTGGATACAGCACTCTGTGAACAGCCAGCTTCTTTAGCAATGACCTTTTGTGGCTTACCCTCCTTGTGGAGTATGTCAATGACTGTCTTCTGGTCATCTGTTAAGTCAGTAGTCTTCCTCATGATTGTGGAACCTACTGAAACAGACTAAGGGACCTTTTTAAACGCTTAGGAAGCCTTTGCAGGTGTTTTTGGTTAATTATTCTAATTTACTGAGATAATGACTTTTCAGTTTTCATTGGCTGTAAGCCATAATCATCAATATTAACAGTAATAAACATTTGAAATAGATCACTTTGTTAGTAAAGAAGACTCTAATATATGAGTTTCACGTTTTGTATTGAAGAACTGAAATACATTAACTTTTTGATGATATTCTAATTTTGTAAGAAGCACCTGTATTTATTAAACTTTATATTATTGCATTACTAGAATTGGTTGACCCTATGTGTTGCTTTCTATTGGTTTTATTACCTATCTTTATCCATGGGATTATCCCCATTAGATCGATATCTTCTTAGGTGTTCACAAGGAAAATGTTTATTCGACATGTGCAGTGATTTTTAAGCTGGCTTAAAAGTCATTGATATTGGCAGCACATTGTCATATGTAAAGAGGAGATGTCCTCATGATATTTCATGTGCATAGAATGATCATTTTCATGATCATTTTGTGCACAGTGAATCATTAAACAACATGTGATCAGCCTGCATGCTGCGGTCATTGAGATCATTTAACTGCCACGGTTGGCACATCTAGACCCAAAATAAGTCTGACCAAATACTTTCATTTGTTTTTTTTTTCTGTGTAATTCTATTTTAGTCTAAAGGGTATTATTCTATATTCAAACAGAAATTTTGTTTTTATGCACATTTTCCAGAAAGAAATGTGTGAAAATGCTTGCTAAATGTCGACACCAAAGGCTAAGCTCTTGAAAATCATTCTGCTTCACTTGTTCTCTTGTGTTGCACTTCAGAACTGCCATGAGGACAGTAATGAATGTAAAATTAACTCTACCTTTATTTCAATGGAAGCTGAAAAAGGCGAAACATGGAAGGCATAGCCACCATTAGTTTACTGGCCTTTAATCTTAAACCAGCTGTATTTGATGAAATAAAGTATCACAGAAGCATATGGAGCAAATTCTAAATAAATATTTAAATTCTAATGTCTATTTTAGTTAATAGAGAAGAGTTTTAGTGCTATCAACCTAGCCTTTGTAATACAAAAGTCTGTATTTAATATTTTTATAATGTATTAAAAGGGTTATCCAACGATATTCACCAACTATCACAGGTCCAAAGCCCCCCCATTAGCAGTCATCTAATTAATTTCTACAGACTTTGAATGCAACAGTATAAAGTATGTAGGTGCGGTGGGGAGGGATTTAGAAGGGGTGTCCAAGTGCTGGAGCTTCCTACAACCAAATATTTATTACCAACCTTATGGATTCATCATACCACAGATAAAGCCTTCGAACCAAACCTTTTGTTGTATCAGATGCATTAAAATTTTAAACGCATATATATAACATATTGCCCTGATTCATCAAAATTGGGGTGAAAGAATTAAAAATGTCAAGGGGCTTTTAGGATGTGGGTCCATGAGGCTCCTGATTCAACAATTGTGCCACCAAGTTACATGACTAGAATTCCTTGGTTAGGGTTAAGTTACCGAGGGATGTCATGTGGCAAATTAAGTGACAAAAAGAGAGATGCACTAGTGCTTTTCTGTGAGTTATCACATTGCCTTATGCATTGCATAACTTTTGAAAATTGAGCTCAACACAAATACAAACCACACGCAGAGGCATCAGTCACTGTATAAAAACCGCATGTCATACTGTATTTAATATTAGAGACAGCACTATGTTAAGTGAGGACAATGTATATAAAGGATGATGCTACATAAAATAAGTGAGGACAGAATGTAATAAGAGATAACTATATATGTTGTATTTGTCCTTGTGAACTGCAGTGAACTCACCATTGCACCGTCACACTTTTTCTCACTGTGCAATGGGTGATCTCACTAAGGTCCCCGCAGTTCAGGGGCCTGGCTGGGAACGCTATCTCAGTGACCGGCCATAACCTCGATGGTACCGCTAGTCACTGAGACTGACCTCGCAGCAGCTCATTCTCCCAGTGGTTCTCAGCCTGGATGGTCACATGTTGGCCCCGTCAAGGTTGATAACTATTTATTCCCAGACATAGATTATGGCATGGGACAGAATGATGGACAGGTGAGGGAAGTTGTTGTTTTTTATTTTTTGTTTATTACAGGAGACAAAGGCTTCATTGGAATGAGTGTTAGGTGAGTATAACGGTGTTTGTTGTTTTTAAATAAAAATGTAAATGTGTATTTTGTTTTTGTTTCAAATAAAGGACTTTATAATTGCTGTCTGTTTATTCACAAAGCAACTATAGAATTTGTAATGGATAGGTGTCTTATAGATGACTCTCCATTACTATGCCATGTGCTTGATGTCACCAGACAATACAAAGGTGACATCAACCCCACAAATATGAACCCCACTTGCCACTGCTACAGGGCAAGTGGGAAGAGCCAGGCAATGTGCCAGAATGGGCACATATAATAGATGCACCTTTTCTGGGCAGCTGCGGTCTGCCGTTTTTAGGCTGGATAGGGGGAACTTATATGGCTCCTTACCAGCCTGAAAATGCCAGCTCCCAGCTGTTTGCTTTAGCAAGGATGGTTGTCAAAAATTGGAGGACCCTACGCCATTTTTTAAAATGACTTATTTAAATAATTAAAAAAACAACATGGGGACCCTTCTATTCTTGATAACTAACCTCACTAAAGCCGGCAACTTAGGGTTGCAGCCTGCAGCTGTCAGTTTTGCATGGCTGCTTATCAAAAATACATGGAACCCATAATGTTTTTTTTTTAATTATTTATTTAGAGCGCAGGTGCCGGCTGATTAATACTCCCATCAGCCGCCGCCTGCTCTCACTGTTATTAGTGGCAGTAGATGTAGGATGATGGGAGCAGTAGTCTCATCAGCCAAGCTAGTGACCAGAGGTAATCTTTTCACCTCTCACAGTAGCTGTCTAATGATTTTACCGCCAATCAGAGGACTATTTTGCCACTCTGTCATATGCATGAGAGCACGAGAAACTCCTAAAACTCGAGGGGCCGAACCTGAAAAGGTACATGGACTTCATGGTGAAGTCTGTATTTGGTGTCCATGCATGAACAGTAGGTGTTCGGTATGGAATGGGGGGACCCCATGCCATATTTTTAAATTATTTAAAATAATTTTTAAAAAATGGCGTGGGGACCCCTCTGCTCTTGATAACCAGCCTTGTTAAAGCTGACAGTTGAAGGTTGCAGGCTGCAGCTGTCAGTTCTCCCTGGCTCTTATAAAAAAATACAGGGGAAGCCACGCCGTTTATTTTAATTATTTATTTAGAGTGTGGGTGCAGACTGATGAATACTCGCATCAGCCTCTGCCTGCTCTCACTGTTATTATCGGCACCAGGCATTGGCTGATGGGTATCACTGGAGCATAGCTAGGGGGATACAAAGGACTCAGACCATATGCCTCCCACACTGAGGACAGATGTTATTGCCTCTGGGCAGCCTGACACACATGAACAAATACATGCTGCTCTGCCTGGACAATGACCACTGAGTTGTCCAGATATTTACCAGTATTGATTACTGTGTGGCCACCCTGCTGGATCCCTGCTATAAGGAAAATTTAACATACTATTGTCACTGGAGCGAGATTGGAAAATGCAGCAATCTAAGCGCATGCTGGTAGTTGCACTATTGATGGCATTCCCAACTGACAGCAGAGGCTCAGTGGAAAAACAAGGTAGAGGAGGAGGAAAAAGTCATCAACACAGCTGGTGCCCTTGCTCCACCTCAGATAGGAGGGACAGCATGGCCATAATGTGCACAGCCTTCCTCAGCACGCACCAACATCTGGCACCACCATCTGATACGGTCCATATTGGAAGGAGGCATTTTAACAATGTGCTGGAAGAGTGTGTGTCCACATATCTTCACATTTAATTTCTGGGTCTCCAAATTGAACACTTAACCTGAGCTTGCCCTTTATGCATTGGAGGTGCTGGTCTGCCCTGTGGTAAGTGTACTGTCGAAACATGTGTTTAACACAGCAGGAGGGTGTGATCACAGAAAGGCATATCCACTGTCCACATCCTGCGTGGGCAAGCTAACATTCATTAAAATGATCTAGGCATGGATCCCAGAGTAGAGAAGTAAACGAGCTGCACCCAGCCATTGTTATACTCCACCATGGTTTGTTGTTCTATTTACCATTCCCAATGTCTTGGGGCCTCCCAAATAAAAAAACAAACAAAAAAAAAAACAGGGTTGGCTATTCCTTCATTCGCCTCTTCCACCTACAACACTACATCCATCTTCACCTCCTTCTCAACCTCCTCCACCATTTGAACCTCCGCATCTTGGTTCAAGATTGTTATCTTTCTTCTTTTAAGGCCCCGTCTCACATAGCGAGATCGCTGCTGAGTCACAAGTTTTGTGACGCAACAGCGACCTCAGTAGCGATCTCGCTATGTGTGACACGTACCAGCGATCAGGCCCCTGCTGCGAGATCGCTGGTCGTGTCGGAATGGCCTGGACCTTTTTTTGGTCGTTGAGGCCCCGCTGACATCGCTGAATCGGTGTGTGTGACACCGATCCAGCGATGTCTTCACTGGTAACCAGGGTAAACATCGGGTTACTAAGCGCAGGGCCGCGCTTAGTAACCCGATGTTTACCCTGGTTACCAGCGTAAATGTAAAAAAAAAAAACAATACATACTCGCCTTCTGATGTCCGTCAGGTCCCTTGCCGTCTGCTTCCTGCTCTCACTGACTCCCGGCCGTACAGTGAGAAGTGAGAGCACAGCAGTGACGTCACTGCTGCGCTCTGCTCTCAGTGTACGGCCGGATCTCAGTCAGAGCAGGAAGCAGACGGCAAGGGACCTGGACACCGAAAGGCGAGTATGTACTGTTTGTTTTTTTTGGTAACCAGGGTAAACATCGGGTTACTAAGCGCGGCCCTGCGCTTAGTAACCCGATGTTTACCCTGGTTACCCGGGTGCTGCAGGGGGACTTCGGCATCGTTGAAGACAGTTTCAACGATGCCGAAGTCGTTCCCCTGATCGTTGGTCGCTGGAGAGAGCGGTCTGTGTGACAGCTCCCCAGCGACCACACAACGACTTACCAACGATCACGGCCAGGTCGTATCGCTGGTCGTGATCGTTGGTAAATCGCTTAGTGAGACGGGGCCTTTACTCTATTTTAAATCATTTACCTAAAAGATTACAAAAAACCTGAAAAACAGTGTTGGCTTCCTCCTCTGCCTCTACCTACAATGTCATATCCTTCTTCACATCCTCCTCAACCTCCTCAACTTGGACCTCTGCATCCTGGCTCAAGATTGTCTTTTTTTGTTTTTTATACTTATATTATCTTTAGTCAGTTCCCTAACAAATACACAAAAAAACACAAAAACAGTGTCGGTTACCACCTCATCTGACTCTTCCTTCTACAAAGCCTTCTCCATCTCCACCTCCTTCAATTGGAGCTCCGCCTCCTGGTTCAAAATTATTATTTTTTATTCTAAGTTATTTTAAGTCATTTTCCAATACACATTTGTTAGCAGTGCAAATGTCCTTCTGTTGCCCCATTTTGTTTCCTATTACAGCCCCTTAACGATGACTACCATCATTTTACAGCACCAAGTTTTGGGTTCCCATTGACTTCTATTGGATTTGAGGTCAAGTTCGGGTCAAAGTCTGATGCCTGAATCGGACCTTGGATTATACTGTAGTTTGACCAAACCCGATGAACCCAAACATCTATGTGTCCGCTTATCCCTAGTTGTTATGCTGTGTGAGGGCTTATTTTTTGTACTCGGAGCTGACATTTTTACTGATATCAATTTGACGTGGATACAATGTTTTGTTCTCCTCTTATTACATGTTAAAGGGGTTGTCCACTACTAGGACATCCCCTTCTTGAGCTAAATGTTTGACCCTGATAAAATAAAAAAACCTATACTCAGTCGTTCAATCAGAGCCTACATACGGATTGAACATGAAGACGAAGTCCAGGCTGCAGATGATCTCTGACTGTCTCTTCATGTGCAATCCATACATTGCCAAGGACAGTGATGCTAGCGCTGTTGGGTGCTGGGGTCACATGTCACAACACCGCACAAGAGCCTTGGGGAGAGCGAGTGCCGACACCGCGGGTATGCAACTAGAATGGGTAGGGAGTATAGGTTTTTGAATTTTATTGGGGACAGACATTTACTTCAGTGCTGTCCTTGTAGTGGACAACCCCTTTAATGTAATGTTGCTACCTCCAAAAAACATAATTCTGGCATTTTGATCTTTTTTTGTTACGCCATTTTTTAAGTTTTTACTGTACTTAATAGTCCCCTTAGTGTATTGAAGCTATGATAATCTGATCACTTGTGGTATACTTAGCTGTATATCAGCACTGCTATGTATAGCGATAATCTTGATGGCTTTCACAGAAGAATCATCATTCAAGTGCAGAGGTCTTCGGTAGATCTCTGACTGTCATGACAACCCTTCAGCTCCCTACGATCATGTCACGGGCACGCCCATGGGCACATGGAATGACACCTCCCCCTTCCGTCACATGTTACATGCTGCTGTCAAAGATTTACTCATACTGTGCAGGAGCCAGCTAGAAGTAGCCTGGCATGCCTATGATTGACAGCCGGTGGTTTCTCTCAAGTGCTGTACTATTAAATATGGTGATTGAACAAGCCTTATGTTAACAAACATCACAATAGTAAGAGATGTAACAATCTTGTGATGTTAAAGGACATAAAGTAGAATGTCGCACATAACATGAGCAACAAAGGAAAAAACAGCGACAAAAAATTCCCATACAATAAATGATAATAAATTACTCTTTTTATTAAAGTGACCAAGTACAAGGGACAAGGGGAGGGGGAAAGAAGAGAGGAAGATGTACCCTCTCACACATGTCCGAGTAAGACAACCCACAGAAACCAAAGTGTATATATCTCACAAGAGGCCATACAGATATAAATTATAAAGTAACCTGACAGTTATTCACACATAAAACTCATATGGCCATACAAGGAGAGCAATTCCGGCACCCTTCATCTATCAAATAAAGTCATGGCCACAAGGGCTAATATAATTACCAGTGGGACCGGAGGTATAGCTGTGGGCGTCCTTCCCGACGCGCGTTTCGGCGGTGCAGCCTTTCCCTTGAGAAAGTACACCAGTACCCCATATGTGTGGAAAATCCACTGTTTGAGCGCATGGCAGGGCCCAGAAAGGAGGGAGCATAGTTTGACTTTTTGAATGCAAAATTGGCTGGAATTGATGGCGGGCACCATGTCGCATTCGGAGATCCCTTGATGTGTCTGAACAGTGGAAATCCCCCAATTCTAACTCCAACCCTAACACAGCCCTAAACCCAACCCTAACCCCAACAAACCCCTAATCAAAACCCTAACCACAACCCTAACCCCACCAAAAACCTAACCCCAACACAACCCTAACCACAACCCTAACCCCAAGACAACCCTAACCCCAAGATAACCCCAATACAACCCTAACCCTAACCACAAACCCAACCGTATCTACAACCCCAACCCTACCATAACCCCAACCTCAGCTCTAACCCCAACCCTAACACAGCCCTAACCCCAGCTCCACCTCCAACCCCATTTATCTCTCCCCTGGTATGCTAGATCATATCAGAGGAGAGAGAAATGAATGGAAAATCAAACTTTTTTTTTGTGATCGCCGTTATTCAGTGAATAACGGTGATCACGTGACAGGGGACGGTAAAAACTGACCCGAATCATGTTCTCCGGGGTCTCAGCTACCCCCGGTAGCTGAGACTTCAGGTATTTTTCCAATGCTGGGGGTGCTATACACTTATTTCTCAGCACCGTTAAAATGTGGCACTGAGGAATAAGGGCTCTTAACTGCCACCATTAAAAGGCATATTGGCGGTCGTTAAGTTGCATTCTCTATCACTTTGATCATTTCCTATAACAGCTATTTATAAAATATCAATGAGATAATATCAATGAGATATGCCATCAATTTCTAACTGGTAGAAAGTTAACCAATAGGATTCCCATATACTCCGATAACTCAGAGGTGTCTGTACAAGTGTGGTTCACCAGCCACGAAAATTTTGATAATCCAGAAGTGACATTACATGTGTTATCAGTTCCTATTAGCAATGTTGACACAATTTTTGATCAAAGTAATAGCCATAAAAAACCTGACAGTACTTAGGCCAATATTATTTAATAGGGTTGTTTAGATGAGAGGTTTTACTTACAGAACGATTGTACATTGGAAAAAGAAATTGCTCAAAGCTTTGTTCTCTATACATATTTGGGATATGACTCGTCTGTTGGGATAATCCATATAATCCATATATCATCCATTTTTTCAGAAATTGCAAATCTTTAATATAAGAAACTGTATTTGGTCTTGTAAATTTTAATACCTTCTCTTGTATAAAAACCGATCATATGGGTAACATTACAGATAAAAATCCATCTTTTTTTGTGCATGAAAATCAGGCAATTTTTGTATACGTTCTTATGAAATTAGCAGGGTAACATGGTGGCTCAGTGGTTAGCACTGTTGCTTTGCAGCGCTGGGGTCCTGGATTCAAATCCCACCAAGGACAACATTTGCAAGGAGTTTGTATGTTTTCCCCTTATTTGCTTGGGTTTCTGTTGTGAATTCTGCTCTTGGGCTCCCTCCGGTGGTTGTTGGTGGTAGTGCAGTTGTCTTGGGGTTGTAATTCGGGCAGGTGTTTCTTCTGATTGCAGCTAGTGTTGAGCGATACCGTCCGATACTTGAAAGTATCGGTATCGGAAAGTATCGGCCGATACCGGCAAAGTATCGGATCTGATCCGATACCGATACAAGTCAATGGGACTCAAGTATCGGAAGGTATCCCTGATGGTTCCCAGGGTCTGAAGGAGAGGAAACTCTCCTTCAGGCCCTGGGATCCATATTAATGTGTAAAATAAAGAATTAAAATAAAAAATATTGATATACTCACCTCTCCGACGCAGCCTGGACCTTACCGCTGATAACCGGCAGCCTTCTTTGCTTAAAATGAGCACGTTCAGGGCCTTCCATGACGTCACGGCTTCTGATTGGTCGTGGCTGCCCATGTGACCGCCATGCGACCAATCACAAGCCGTGACGTAATTCTCAGGTCCTAAATTCCTAATTCTAGGAATTTAGGACCTGAGAATTACGTCACGGCTTGTGATTGGTCGCGTGGCGGTCACATGGGCGGCCTCGACCAATCACAAGCCGTGACGTCATCTTACATAGTTACATAGTTACATAGTTATTAAGGTTGAAAGAAGACTGTAAGTCCATCTAGTTCAACCCATAGCCTAACCTAACATGCCCTAACATGTTGATCCAGGGGAAGGCAAAAAAACCCCATGTGGCAAAGAGTAACTCCACCATGGGGAAAAAAATTCCTTCCCGACTCCACATACGGCAATCAGACTAGTTCCCTGGATCAACGCCTTATCAAGGAATCTAGTGTATATACCCTGTAACATTATACTTTTCCAGAAAGGTATCCAGTCCCCTCTTAAATTTAATTAATGAATCACTCATTACAACATCATACGGCAGAGAGTTCCATAGTCTCACTGCTCTTACAGTAAAGAATCCACGTCTGTTATTATGCTTAAACCTTCTTTCCTCCAGACGTAGAGGATGCCCCCTTGTCCCTGTCTCAGGTCTATGATTAAAAAGATCATCAGAAAGGTCTTTGTACTGTCCCCTCATATATTTATACATTAACATAAGATCACCCCTTAGTCTTCGTTTTTCCAAACTAAATAGCCCCAAGTGTAATAACCTATCTTGGTATTGCAGACCCCTCAGTCCTCTAATAACCTTGGTCGCTCTTCTCTGCACCCGCTCTAGTTCAGCTATGTCTTTCTTATACACCGGAGACCAGAACTGTGCACAGTATTCTAAGTGTGGTCGAACTAGTGACTTGTATAGAGGTAAAATTATGTTCTCCTCATGAGCATCTATGCCTCTTTTAATACATCCCATTATTTTATTTGCCTTTGTAGCAGCTGCCTGACACTGACCACTGAATATGAGTTTGTCATCCACCCATACACCCAGGTCTTTTTCATTGACGGTTTTGCCCAGAGTTTTAGAATTAAGCACATAGTTATACATCTTATTACTTCTACCCAAGTGCATGACCTTACATTTATCCCCATTAAAGCTCATTTGCCATTTATCAGCCCAAGCTTCTAGTTTACATAAATCATCCTGTAATATAAAATTGTCCTCCCCTGTATTGATTACCCTGCAGAGTTTAGTGTCATCTGCAAATATTGAAATTCTACTCTGAATGCCCCCTACAAGGTCATTAATAAATATGTTAAAAAGAAGAGGGCCCAATACTGACCCCTGTGGTACCCCACTGCTAACCGCGACCCAGTCCGAGTGTGCTCCATTAATAACCACCCTTTGTTTCCTATCCCTGAGCCAGCTCTCAACCCACTTACACATATTTTCCCCTATCCCCATTACTCTCATTTTATGTAACAACCTTTTGTGTGGCACCGTATCAAAAGCTTTGGAAAAGTCCATATATACTACGTCCACTGGGTTCCCTTGGTCCAGTCCTGAACTTACCTCTTCATAGAAGCTGATCAAATTAGTCTGACATGAACGGTCCCTAGTAAACCCGTGCTGATACTGGGTCATGAGGTTATTCCTCTTCAGATACTCCAGCATAGCATCCCTTAGAATGCCCTCCAGGATTTTACCCACAGTAGAGTTTAAACTTACTGGCCTATAATTACCGAGTTCAGTTTTTGCCCCTTTTTTGAATATTGGCACCACATTTGCTATACGCCAGTCCTGTGGTACAGACCCTGTTATTATGGAGTCTTTAAAGATTAAAAATAATGGTCTATCAATGACTGTACTTAGTTCCTGCAGTACTCGGGGGTGTATCCCATCCGGGCCCGGAGATTTGTCAATTTTAGTTATTTTTAGACGCCGCTGTACTTCCTGCTGGGTTAAGCAGGTGACATTTAATGGGGAATTTTTATCACTAGTCATTTTGTCTGCCATGGGATTTTCTTTTGTAAATACTGATGAAAAAAAGTCATTTAGCATATTGGCTTTTTCCTCATCCTCATCCACCATTTTACCCAGACTATTTTTAAGGGGGCCAACACTGTCATTTTTTAGTTTCTTACTATTTATATAGTTAAAGAATATTTTGGGATTATTTTTACTCTCTCTGGCAATGAGTCTCTCTGTCTCAATCTTTGCTGCCTTGATTTGCTTTTTACAGAATGTATTTAATTTTCTGTATTTATTTAATGCCTCCTCACTACCTACTTCCTTTAATTCTCTAAATGCTTTCTTTTTGTCCCTTATTGCGCCCCTTACAGCTCTATTTAGCCATATTGGTTTCCTCCTATTTCTAGTATGTTTATTCCCATACGGTATATACTGTGCACAGGTCCTATCCAGGATGCTAATAAATGTCTCCCATTTTCTTTGTGTATTTTTGTGTCTCAGGATATCGTCCCAGTTAATTGCACCAAGATCCTCTCTCATCCGTTGGAAATTTGCCCTCCTGAAGTTTAGTGTCCTTGTCACCCCCCTACTACCCATCTTATTAAAGGTTACATGAAAACTTATTATTTTGTGATCACTATTCCCCAAGTGACCCCCAACACTTATATTTGATATGCGGTCTGGCCTGTTGGTTAATATTAGGTCTAGCAGTGCCCCCCTCCTTGTTGGGTCCTGAACCAGTTGTGAAAGGTAATTGTCTCTCATAGTTGTCAAAAACCGATTACCTTTGCTGGAACTGCAGGTTTCTGTTCCCCAATCTATTTCAGGGTAGTTGAAGTCCCCCATAATAATGACTTCTCCTTGAGTCGCAGCTTCATCTATTTGCTTTACGAGGATATTCTCCATTGCTTCCATTAGTTTTGGAGATTTATAACAAACCCCTATCAGTAATTTATTATTTTTTCCCCCTCCCCTTATCTCCACCCACAGAGACTCTACATTTTCATTAGATTCACCTATATTATCACGCAGGATGGGTTTTAAGGTCGATTTTACATACAGACACACCCCACCCCCTCGCTTATCTGTACGGTCATTTCTGAAAAGGCTATAGCCCTGCAAGTTAACAGCCCAGTCATGGCTCTCATCCAGCCACGTCTCAGATATCCCCACCATGTCATAATTATGCTCCAACAACATTAGTTCTAATTCATCCATTTTGTTGGCGAGGCTTCTGGCATTAGTATACATGCACTTGATGTTACTCTCTGTACCTCTATTCTTTCTTAAATTACTAACTGTTCTAACCCCACCCCCCATGCCACCGCCACCCCCAACTTCCTTATTTGTGCCCAGGTCTCTATCTGCACTATCTTCCCCTCCTATAAAATGAATACCCTCCCCCCCAATCCCTAGTTTAAACACTCCTCCAACCTTCTAACCATTTTCTCCCCCAGCACAGCTGCACCTTCCCCATTGAGGTGCAGCCCGTCCCTAGCGTAGAGCCTGTAGCCAACTGAGAAGTCGGCCCAGTTCTGCAGGAACCCAAACCCCTCCTTCCTACACCAATTCTTGAGCCACTTATTAACCTCCCTAATCTCCCGTTGTCTCTCTGGCGTGGCACGTGGTACAGGCAGTATTTCGGAAAATACCACGTTGGAGGTCCTTGCTTTCAGCTTGCAGCCTAATTCCCTGAAATCATCTTTAAGGACCTTCCACCTACCTCTAACTTTGTCATTTGTGCCAATGTGCACCATGACCGCTGGGTCCTCACCAGCCCCTCCCAGTAATCTGTCCACCCGATCAGCGATGTGTCGGACTCGAGCGCCAGGTAGGCAGCACACCGTCCGACGATCCCTGTCTTTGTGACAGATTGCCCTATCTGTTCCCCTAATAATTGAGTCCCCCACTACCAGCACCTGTCTGGCCTGCCCTGCTCTCCTTTTTCCCTCCTTACTGGAGCAGTCACTCCTCCGGCTTTCAGAGGACATGCCTGGCTGCAGCAGTGCTACCCCTGTACTGGCACCCCCCTCATCTGCCAACTTAGCAAACTTATTGGGGTGTGCCAGATCAGGACTAGCCTCCCTGGCACTCTTCCCTCTACCCCGCCTTCTATCTGTCACCCAGCTAACTGGCACACTGTCCTGCAGCTCCATCCTACCATCCGCCTCCTCATCTATCCCATTGAGCGTCTGCTCTGTGAGCAGAAGACTCCTCTCCATGTTGTCTATGGATCTCAGTGTTGCCAGCTGCACATTTAGATCCAGTATCTGGGTTTCCAAATGCACAATGTGCTCACATCTCGCACAGCAGTATGCACCCTCGACCGGCTGGTCAAGGACTGCATACATGTGGCAAGATGTACACTGGATGGCATTAACAATTGTGGAGCACATTTCCTAATGGGGATTGCACCACACAGAAACGTTAATTAAAAATAAATACAAAGTATTAATTAAACCAAAAAAAAAAAAAAAAAACAGAAGCAATTCCTCCCTTGGAAACTCCCTGATTCCAAAGTCACTGAATCACAAGTCACACACTTACCGCCGTTCACACTTACGCTCAGGTCACACTCAGCTCGCTCACACTCGCTGTGCTGAAGATTTATAGATTTTTTTTTTTTTTTCTCTATCTCCCCTCAACAGCAATCCACCTTGCTGTTCAGATGCACTTCCAAAAAGGACTTGAGCCCCAAACAGCTGCCCCTTATATCCCCTTAATTATGAGCCCCCACCCTAAGTTAACTCCTTATGAATATAGCTACTCCCAATTCAGCAACTCACTCCAATTCACACAGGTATTTGTTAAAGGCCTTCCAAATACCTCTTCACTGAATCACAAGTCACACACTTACCGCCGTTCACACTTACGCTCAGGTCACACTCAGCTCGCTCACACTCGCTGTGCTGAAGATTTATAGATTTTTTTTTTTTTTCTCTATCTCCCCTCAACAGCAATCCACCTTGCTGTTCAGATGCACTTCCAAAAAAAAAAAAAAAAAGGCCCTGAACGCGCTCATTCTTAGGAAGGAAGGCTGCCGGAAAGAAGCCGAGGGTGAGTATATTCCTATTAGGTATATACTCACCCTCGGACGCGCCCTGCTTCTTTTCGGCACCCTTCCTTCTTAAGAATGAGCGCGTTCAGGGCCTTAGATGATGTCACGGCTTGTGATTGGTCGCGGCCGCCCATGTGACCGCTCACGCGACCAATCACAAGCCGTGACGTCATCCCTCAGGTCCTAAATTCCTAGAAGGGAATTTAGGACCTGAGGGATGACGTCGCGGCTTGTGATTGGTCGCGTGGCGGTCACATGAGCGGCACACGACCAATCAGAAGCCGTGACGTCATGGAAGGTGCTGAACGCGCTCATTTTAAACAAAGAAGGCTGCCGGTTAACAGCGGTGATGTCCAGGGGCCTCTGGACAGGTGGGTATATCAATATTTTTTATTTTAATTCTTTATTTTACACATTCATATGGATCCCAGGGCCTGAAGGAGAGTTTCCTCTCCTTCAGACCCTGGGAGCCATACACTGGAAACTTCCGATTCCGATTCCCGATACCACAAAAGTATCGGATCTCGGTATCGGAATTCCGATACCGCAAGTATTGGCCGATACCCGATACTTGCGGTATCGGAATGCTCAACACTAATTGCAGCTCTATTAGGTATTTAGGTGTGCAGGATCCATGAGTCCATGCCAGTTGTCCATTGTACTTGGAGGGATTGCATCTCTCTCTGGCTCCTCATGCCCTGCTGCCAATTCAGCTAAGATAAGTGTCTGGTTTTTTGTCTCTGTGCACACTGGCAGTGTGCTTTGCAATTCAGTGCAATTCATTGTGTTTTTGTCCAGCTTAGACTTTGTTTGGATTTTTCAGTCATGCTGGATTCTCAGGAGATGCAGATATACTTTCTATGTCTTTAGTTAGATGTAGAATATTTGTATTATCTGCTGTGGATATTTTTAGGATTTTAATACTGACTGCTTAGAATTCTGTCCTATCCTTTTCTATTTAGCTAGAAGTGCCTCTTTTGCTAAATCCTGTTTTTCTGCCTGCATGTGTTTTTCCTCTTATACTCACAGTCAATATTTGTGGGGGGCTGCCTATCCTTTGGGGTTCTGCTCTGAGGCAAGATAGAATTCCCATTTCCATCTATAGGGGTATTTAGTCCTCCGGCTGTGTCGAGGTGTCTAGGACGTGTTAGGTACATCCCACGGCTACTTCTAGTTGCGGTGTTAGTTTAGGGTTTGCGGTCAGTACAGGTACCACCTACTCCTGAGAAAGTCTCTCATGCGGCTCCAAGGTCACTGGATCATAACAGTACAACTGGCCAACAATGAGTTAAATGCATCTCAGAAGAAGAGAAGAAAGAGACATTTTTTTTTCTGTAGCCTGCTTTGTCTTTTCTTCCCTCTATTCCTCTGGGTGACTGAGGAGTCTTGTGCTAGCATGGATGTTCAGGGATTGGTTTCTCGTATAGACCAGCTTGCTGCTAAGGTACAGGGTATTTCTGATTATATTGTTCAGACTCCGCTTTTAGAACCTAGGATTCCTACTCCTGATTTGTTTTTTGGGGACAGGTCCAAATTTTTGAGTTTTAAAAACAATTGTAAACTGTTATTTGCTCTGAAGCCTCGTTCCTCTGGTGATCCCATTCAGCAGGTTAAAATTGTCATCTCCCTGCTGCGTGGCGACCCTCAGGATTGGGCATTTTCCCTGGAATCTGGGAATTCGGCCTTGCTTAATGTAGATGCCTTTTTTCAGGCTCTAGGATTATTATATGATGAACCAAATTCTGTGGATCAAGCGGAGAAGACCTTGTTGGCCCTGTCTCAGGGTCAAGAAGCGGCAGAATTGTATTGTCAGAAATTTAGAAAATGGTCTGTGCTGACTAAATGGAATGAGGATGCTTTGGCGGCAATTTTCAGAAAGGGTCTTTCTGAATCTGTTAAAGATGTTATGGTGGGGTTTCCCACGCCTGTTGGTCTGAGTGATTCTATGTCTCTGGCCAGTCAGATTGATCGGTGCTTGCGGGAGCGCAGAACTGTGCGCGCTGTGGCGTTGTCCTCAGAGCAGATGCCTGAGCCTATGCAGTGTGATAGGATTCTGTCTAGAACGGAACAACAAGGATTCAGACGTCAGAATAGGTTGTGTTTTTATTGTGGCGATGCTTCTCATGTCATTTCAGTCTGCCCAAAGCGTACAAAGAGAATCGCTAGTTCAGTTACCATCGGAACTGTACAACCTAAATTTCTGTTATCTGTGACCATGATCTGCTCATTGTCGTCATTTTCTGTCATGGCGTTTGTGGATTCAGGCGCCGCTTTGAACTTAATGGACTTTGAATTTGCCAGGCGTTGTGGTTTCCCCTTGCAGTCTTTGCAGAACCCTATTCCTTTAAGGGGGATTGATGCTACACCTTTGGCTAAAAATAAACCCCAGTTTTGGACACAGGTGACCATGTGCATGGCGCCAGCCCATCAGGAAGATTGTCGTTTTCTGGTGTTGCATAATTTACATGATGCTATTGTGCTGGGTTTTCCATGGTTGCAGATATACATAATCCTGTGTTGGATTGGAAGTCTATGTCTGTGACTAGTTGGGGTTGTCAGGGGGTTCATAATGACGTTCCTGTGATGTCAATCTCCTCTTCCTCCTCTTCTGAAGTTCCAGAGTTTTTGTCTGATTTTCAGGATGTATTCGATGAGCCCAAGTCCAGTTCCCTTCCACCGCATAGGGACTGTGATTGTGCTATTGACTTGATTCCAGGCTGTAAGTTTCCTAAGGGCCGACTTTTCAACCTGTCTGTGCCGGAACATACCGCCATGCGGACTTATGTTAAGGAGTCTTTGGAGAAAGGGCATATTCGGCCATCTTCTTCACCGTTGGGAGCGGGATTTTTTTTTGTTGCTAAGAAGGATGGCTCCTTGAGACCCTGTATTGATTATCGCCTCTTGAATAAGATCACGGTCGAGTTTCAATACCCTTTACCTTTGCTTTCCGATTTGTTTGCCAGGATTAAGGGGGCTAGTTGGTTTACTAAAATTGACCTTCGGGGGGCATATAATCTTGTTCGTATTAAGCAGGGTGACGAATGGAGAACTGCGTTTAATACGCCCGAAGGCCATATTGAATACATTGTGATGCCATTCGGGCTCTCTAATGCTCCGTCTGTTTTTCAGTCCTTCATGCATGATATCTTCCGGAATTACCTTGATAAATTTATGATTGTATATTTGGATAACATCTTAATTTTTTCCGATGTTTGGGAGTCTCATGTGAAACAGGTCAGGATGGTATTTCAGATCCTTCGTGATAATGCTTTGTTTGTGAAGGGGTCTAAGTGTCTCTTTGGAGTGCAGAAGGTTTCTTTTTTGGGCTTTATTTTTTCTCCCTCATCTATAGAGATGGATCCGGTTAAGGTTCAGGCCATTCATGATTGGATTCAACCCACATCTGTGAAGAGCCTTCAGAAATTTTTGGGCTTTGCTAATTTTTATCGCTGTTTCATTGCTAACTTCTCCAGTGTGGTTAAACCTCTGACTGATTTGACGAAGAAAGGCGCTGATGTAACGAATTGGTCCCCTGTGGCTGTCTCTGCCTTTCAGGAGCTTAAACGCTGATTTACTTCTGCCCCGGTGTTGCGTCATCCAGATGTTTCTCTTCCATTTCAGTTTGAGGTTGACGCTTCTGAGATTGGGGCAGGGGCCGTTTTGTCTCAGAGGAATTCTGATGGTTCCTTGATGAAACCGTGTGCCTTCTTTTCCCGTAAGTTTTCACCTGCTGAACGCAATTATGATGTCGGCAATCGGGAGTTGTTGGCTATGAAGTGGGCGTTTGAGGAATGGCGACATTGGCTTCAGGGAGCCAAGCACCGTATTGTGGTCTTGACCGATCATAAAAATCTGATTTACCTCGAATCTGCCAAGCGGCTGAATCCTAGACAGGCTCAATGGTCCCTGTTTTTCTCCCGTTTTGATTTTGTGGTCTCGTATCTTCCGTGTTCTAAGAATGTTAAGGCTGATGCCCTCTCTAGGAGTTTTTTGCCTGATTCTCCTGAGGTATTTGAGCCGGTCGGCATTCTGAAGGAAGGGGTGGTCCTTTCTGTCATTTCCCCTGATTTGCGACAGGTTCTGCAGGAATTTCAGGCTGACAAACCTGACCGCTGTCCTGTGGGGAAACTGTTTGTTCCTGATAGATGGACTAGTAGAGTGATTTCTGAGGTTCACTGTTCTGTGTTGGCTGGTCATCCTGGTATTTTTGGTACCAGAGATTTGGTTGGTAGGTCCTTTTGGTGGCCTTCTTTGTCGCGTGATGTGCGTTCTTTTGTGCAGTCCTGTGGGACTTGTGCGCGGGCCAAGCCTTGTTGTTCCCATGCTAGTGGGTTGCTTTTGCCTTTGCCAGTCCCTGAGAGGCCCTGGACGCATATTTCTATGGATTTTATTTCAGATCTTCCGGTTTCCCAGAGGATGTCGGTTATCTGGGTGGTTTGTGACCGGTTTTCTAAGATGGTTCATTTGGTGCCTTTGCCTAAATTGCCTTCCTCTTCTGATTTGGTTCCGTTGTTTTTTCAGCATGTGGTTCGTTTGCATGGTATTCCAGAGAATATTGTGTCCGACAGAGGTTCCCAGTTTGTTTCTAGGTTTTGGCGGGCCTTTTATGCTAGGCTGGGCATTGATTTGTCTTTTTCTTCCGCATTTCATCCTCAGACAAATGGCCAGACCGAGCGAACTATTCAGACTTTGGAAACTTATTTGAGATGCTTTTTGTTTGCTGATCAGGATGATTGGGTGGCTTTCTTGCCATTGGCCGAGTTTGCCCTTAATAATCGGGCTAGTTCGGCTACCTTGGTTTCGCCCTTCTTTTGTAATTTTGGTTTTCATCCTCGTTTTTCTTCGGGGCAAGTTGAACCTTCTGATTGTCCTGGTGTGGATTCTGTGGTTGACAGGTTGCAGCAGATTTGGGCTCATGTGGTGGACAATTTGGTGTTGTGTCCGGAAGAGGCTCAGCGTTTTGCTAACCGTCGTCGGTGTGTTGGTTCCCGGCTTCGAGTTGCGGATTTGGTCTGGTTGTCTTCCCGTCATGTTCCTATGAAGGTTTCTTCCCCTAAGTTTAAGCCTCGGTTTATTGGTCCTTATAGGATTTCTGAGATTATCAATCCGGTGTCTTTTCGTTTGGCCTTTCCGGCCTCTTTTGCCATCCATAATGTTTTCCATAGATCTTTATTGCGGAAATATGTGGTGCCCGTTGTTCCCTCGGTTGATCCTCCTGCTCCTGTGTTGGTTGATGGAGAGTTGGAGTATGTGGTTGAGAAGATTTTGGATTCTCGCTTTTCGAGGCGGAGGCTTCAGTACCTTGTCAAATGGAAGGGTTATGGCCAGGCGTCCTGATCGGCCTGGGGGCTCTGGTGAGGGTTCGGTGACCCCTCTTCAAGGGGGGGTACTGTTGTGAATTCTGCTCTTGGGCTCCCTCCGGTGGTTGTTGGTGGTAGTGCAATTGTCTTGGGGTTGTAATCCGGGCAGGTGTTTCTTCTGATTGCAGCCCTATTAGGTATTTATGTGTGCAGGATCCATGAGTCCATGCCAGTTGTCCATTGTACTTGGAGGGATTGCATCTCTCTCTGGCTCCTCATGCCCTACTGCCAATTCAGCTAAGATAAGTGTCTTTTTTTTGTCTCTGTGCACACTGGCAGTGTGCTTTGCAATTCAGTGCAATTCATTGTGTTTTTGTCCAGCTTAGATTTTGTTTGGATTTTTCAGTCATGCTGGATTCTCAGGAGATGCAGATATACTTTCTATGTCTTTAGTTAGATGTAGAATATTTGTAATATCTGCTGTGGATATTTTTATGATTTTAATACTGACCGCTTAGAATTCTGTCCTATCCTTTTCTATTTAGCTAGAAGTGCCTCTTTTGCTAAATCCTGTTTTTCTGCCTGCGTGTGTTTTTCCTCTTATACTCACATTCAATATTTGTGGGGGGCTGCCTATCCTTTGGGGTTCTGCTCTGAGGCAAGATAGAATTCCCATTTCCATCTATAGGGGTATTTAGTCCTCCGGCTGTGTCGAGGTGTCTAGGACGTGTTAGGTACATCCCACGGCTACTTCTAGTTGCGATGTTAGTTTAGGGTTTGTGGTCAGTACAGGTACCACCTACTCCTGAGAAAGTCTCTCATGCGGCTCCAAGGTCACCGGATCATAACAGGTTTCCTCTAGAATACTCCAGTTTTCTCCCACGCTCCAAAGACATACTGATAGGAAATTTAGATTGTGAGCTCCAATGTGGGCAGTGATGATGATGTCTGTAAAGCTCTGTAGAATATTATAGCACTATATAAGCAAAGAATAATAGTAAGAATAAACCTTTTAGTCATAGTATTATTGAACTAAACTAAACTGTACTTACATAAATGCTTTTCTTTTACCCCAAAAGTCTCTAGTGCAAAAAAGTATCAATTCATTTAGGCAGGAAGAAAGAATAAATTTGTCTAAAAATCCCTCCTGTTAATTATTATTTACAATATGAAGTAATTTGAACCAATCTTATAATTGAGTCTGTGCTTTAAATGTCTGACAATGCCATTAGACTGTGAAGAAAATTATTCATGTAATATATTAATATATTTTGCATGTAAGCAGCGACCTGCCTAAAATTGTGAAACATAATGACTAAACAGTACAAGAAAGCGGACGTAATGCATTTCTCAGCCAAACCCCCCTGGGCAGTTCCTTCACAATTTTCTAATAAAGTAGTTTTATGCAGGATGGAGACGTGTATCCAGAGGGCCTTTGTTCATCAAAGAAAAAAAAAAGTTTGATGCTTGAAATTCTGTCCTGCAAGCTTTAAGAGTCTTTATTATTCTTTATCACCAGCAAAGTAATATTATAACATTACATTTTTCTTTTGGGAGAACTTCATCTTGACATGCCGAAAAAAAAAGCAAGAGGTTTCACACAGCAAGGCGGTTACTCGGAAGGGAAGAATTATATATCACAAGAGGACCTATTAATCAAATGAGTGATCATACTATGCTATTCTATAAGTATGACTCATGAAAATGTCTGAACTGAACTCTGCATGATGAATGGGCACTTAATATACTATCGATAGTGAAACACACTGTGGCTATTGAGCATCTGGGGAACTAATAATCCCAGCCATGCTTCAAGTTGTGCTGTCAGATGTTAGGGTTTCAGCTGTTATTGTTTTAATTACTGTCTTATTTGTAGGGTAATGACCAGGCCTTAATTTTGAAATCTGACCACTGTCAATTTATGTGGTTATAATTTTGGAACGCTTCAACGGACCCCATTGATTCTGAGACTGTTTTTTCATGATATATTGTACTTTATGACAATGGTAAAATTTCTTCAAAATTGCTTGCGTTTATTTGTGAAAAAATTTACAGTTGGAAAAAATGTTGAAAATTTCACAATTTTCAAAATTTTAATTCTTATGCCCCTAAATCCAAGCTTTATGTCACACAAGATAGTTAATAAATACCATTTCCCACATGTCTAATTTACATCAGCACAATTTTTGAAATGTAATTTTTTTTTCTAGGAAGCTATAAGGGTTAAAAGTTGACCAGCGATTTCTCATTTTTCTAATAAAATTGACAACATCATTTTTTAGGGACCACCTCATATTTCAAATGACTTTTAGGAGTCGAGTTCCCACCGCTGCACAGAGCCATGTCCGCTGTGGTCTCCCATTCTCTTCCAGCCGCAGTGGAGTCTGCTCAGCGGAGACGTCGGTCCCAGCGTCTGGCTCAGGCTGATGCTGTGCGCTTAGTTACTGCTACCTTTCCAGGCTTTGCCTTTGTAGCCAGTGCTTATCAGTGGCGAGCAGGCATTTCAGGGACTAAGTCCTGCTTTTCCCATAATAAGCATGCCCACGGGACGACCTCCCATTGTCTCTTACTTTAATTGTCTCATATTGTAAAGCCTTTATATACTTTTTGTAAACACTGCCTAAGTTTTTATGGAGTAAAATATATAATTTACTAGCTGTCTCTCCCTGCTCTATTCGACTGTGCATCCTCTGAAGTTAATTACGCTACTAATTTTGGTTGGCTTTGGCCCCCTCTATTGAGGAATCAGAGCTGGTGGCGGCGAAGTGTGTTCTGGGCTAGGTGGGTAAAGCTGGCAGCGACAAAACAGGTTTTATAAGCTTTTGTCTGGCTGCAACCTGAGCATTTATAATTCCCTCACAACAGCATGCCTGCTAGCCTGTCCACAGTGAAGCTGCCCATCCGGCGACTAAATATCCTAGGTGTAGTTCCCTGACTGACTTGATGGCAAGGGGGGCGCCAGAGAGCTGCAAGTTCCAAAGTGGAACTGGAAAGTGGGATATACATAAATCCCTGCAGTTTGTGACATATTGTTGCAGCAGTGGGATAACTAAAAAAAAGCCCCTGCGGTAAATTGATAGGTCAATTGCCTAGTTTGTGTTTTCATCACATGTTAGCAGTGGTGGGATAACTAAGATAAGCCCCCTGCACATGTGATAGCCATGTGCTGGCCAAAGGTCACCCTCTTTTCGTGACAGTGGTAAAATTAGCTGCCTCAGCTCATTCTTGGGTCAGCTTATAAGCAAGTATATAGAGTAGATATTTTTATTATCTGGAATACACTACTATAAACATTAGAAAGTCACAGGATGAGTCAATTTGCCTTTTCTTGAAGTCAAAGTACAATCTACAGGTCCTGCGCATTTATTAAATGGAGGCTAGATTGCCAAAGACTGATTTTGAGGCAACACATTAGATAGCTTTATCATTTATATAACCAGGTTTGCTATTTATTTAATGTGACTAAATTATGTGACTAGATTTTTAAAAAAAGCAGGACACCCATGCTTTGGCCGTGCTCAAAAGTGGCTCCAAATAATACAGGTGCATCTCACAAAATTAGTATATCATCAAAAAGTTAATTTATTTCAGTTCTTCAATGCAAAAAGTGAAACACATATATTAGAGTCATTACAAACAAAGTAATTAATTTCAATTGTTTATTTCTGTTAATGTTGGTGATTATGGCTTGCAGCCAATGAATACCCAAGTGTGATTATCTCAATAAACTAGAATACTTTATAACACCAGCTTGAAAATATGATTTTAAAATCCGAAATGTTGGCCTACTGAAATGTATGTTCAGTAAATTCACTCAATACTTGGTCGGGACTCCTTTGGCATCAATTACTGCATCAATGCTATGTGGCATGGAAACCATCAGCCTGTGGCACTGCTGAGGTGTTATGAAAGCCCAGGTTGTTTTGATAGCAGCCTTCAGGTCGTCTGCATTGTTGGGTCTGAAAAATATTTAGAATTGAGAGTCCTCAATTGAGATACCTTTTAATGGTTAACTGAAAAGATGGAAACAAATTGAAAGCTTTCGAAACTACTCAGGTCTCTTCATCAGGCATAGACTAAAAGAAATTCTGGAGAATCACATATTTATTTTTCTATCTACTGGCTAACATGGTACCAAGATATATATTGTTCCTGCATCAAAATTGTTGGGTCTGGTGTCTCTATGTTCCCCTTGACAATACCTCATAGATTCTCTTTGGGGTTAAGGTCAGATGAGTTTGCTCGCCAATCAAGCACAGTGATACTGTTGTTTTTAAACCAGTAATTGGTACTTTTGGCAGTGTGGAGAGGTGCCAATTCCTGCTGGAGAATGAAATTTCCATCTCCAATAAGTTTTTCAGCAGAGGGAAGCATGAAGTGCTCTAACATTTCCTGGTAGACGGCTGCGCTGACTTTGGTCTTGATAAAACACAGTGGACCTACACCAGCAGATGACATGGCTACCCAAACCATCATTGATTGTAGATGCTTCACACTAGACCTCAAGCAGCTTGGATTGTGGCATCTCCACTCTTCCTCCAGATTCTGGGACATTGATTTCCAAATGAAATGCAAAATGTACTTTCATCTGAAAACAACATCTTGGACCACTGAGCAACAGTCCAGTTATTTTTCTCCTTGGCCCAGGTAAGACGCTTCTGATGTTGTCTATTGGTCATGAGTGGCTTGACACAACAAATGTGACACTGGTAGCCCACGTCCTAGATATATCTGTGTGTGGTGACTCTTGAAGCAATGACTCCAGCAGCAGTCCACTCCTTGTGAATCTCCTCCAAATTTTTGAATGGCCTTTTTTTTACAAACCTTTCAAGGCTGCGGTTATCCCATTTGCTTGTGCACCTTGTTCTACCACACTTTTTCCCTCCACTCAACTTTCCATTAATATGCTTTATATTTAATAATAATTTAATATTCATGAACAGCCTGCTTCTTTAGCAATGACCTTTTGTGGCTTACCCTCCTTGTGGAGTGCGTCAATGACTGCCTTCTGGACATCTGTCAAGTCAGCAGTCTTCTCCATGATTGCGTAAACTACTGAAACTGACTTGTGCGAAGAACCTGGCTTTGGAAATCAAGGTCCCAGAGTCTGGAGGAAGACTGGAGACACAGGCAATCCAAGCTGCTTAAGGTCTAGTGTAAAGTTTTCACAGTCAGTGATGGTTTGGGGAGCCATGTCATCTGCTGGTATACGTACACTGTGTTTTATCAAGACCAAAGTCAGCACAGCCATCTCTGAAATTTAAGAGCACTTCATGCTTCTCTCTGCCAACAAGCTTTTTGGAGATGGAAATTTAATTATCCAGGATTTCTTGGCACCTCTCCACACTGCCAAAAGTACCAATACCTGGTTTAAAAACAACAGTATCACTGTGCTTGATTGGCCAGCTTACTCGCCTGACCTTCATCCCATAGAGAATCTATGAGGTATTGTAAAGAGGAACATGAGAGACACCAGACCCCACAATGCAGACGAGCTGAATGCTGCTATCAAAGCAACCTGGGCTTCCATAACACCTCAGCAGTGCAACAGACTAATCGCCTCCATGCCATGCCGCATTGATGCAGTAATTGATGCCAAAGGAGCCCCGACCAAGTATTGAGTCCATTTTCTGAACATACATTTCAGTAGGACATCATTTTGGATTTTAGAATCATATTTTCAAGCTGGTGTTATAAAGTATTCTAATTTACTGAGATAATGACATTTGAGTTTTCATTGGCTGTGAATCATAATCATCAACATTAACAGAAATAAACACGTGAAATACACCACTCTGTTTGTAATGACTCTATCTAATATATGAGTTTCACTTTTTGCATTGAAGAACTGAAATAAATTAACTTTTTGATGATATTCTAATTTTGTGAGGTGCACCTGTAGCTCTCTCCTTCTCTTTCTGGGGAATCCAGTACATCTATGGTTACACAAACAGAACATTGATCATAGTTGTTATAATATAATACATTTTTCTTGTTATTGCTGCAGTTGAACTGAATACTTACCAACAGATTAGTTTACAGCTCGTAGGGGTTGCTGCAGATGGGCACCCAGTGGTCACCTTATTTTAGAGCTGTGAAGCTAAACAGAAAGCGACAAGTCAGATTTTAAAAAAATGGCCTGGTCACTAAAAGGCTAGTCAAATTAAGCATGCGTGTGTATAAGGAAGAAAGAATAGCTGTTGGCTGAAGGAGTGTTCGACCAACAGCTATCTAAGGTTTATGGCCACCTTATTTCTGATACTTTTAAGACCTGAGATTGTGCTGTCACCACAAAACCAGTAACATTCCTCACTAGGGTTGAGCGAGTTTTATTTTTATAGGATCGGGTCGGGTTTCACGAAACCCGACTTTCTCAAAAGTCGGGTCGAGTGAAATCGGCCGATCCTATAAAAAAGTCGGGGTCGGCCGAAACACGAAACCCAATGCAGTGCAATGGGATACTATGGTTCCCAGGGTCTGAAGGAGAGGAAACTCTCCTTCAGGCCCTGGGATCCATATTAATGTGTAAAATAAAGAATCAAAATAAAAAATATTGATATACTCACCCTCGGACACGCCCTGGTACTAACCAGCAGCCTTCCTTCCTAAGAATGAGCGCGTGAATGACCTGCAGTGACGTCGCGGCTTGTGATTGGTCGCGTGAGCGGTCACATGGGCGGTCACACGACCAATCACAAGCCGCAACGTCATCTAAGGTCCTTCACGCGCTCATTCTTAGGAAGGAAGGCTGCCGGAAAGAAGCAGGGCGCGTCCGAGGGTGAGTATATTCCTATTAGGTATATACTCACCCTCGGACGCGCCCTGCATCTTTCCGGCAGCCTTCCTTCCTAAGAATGAGCGCGTGAAGTACCTTAGATGACGTCGCGGCTTGTGATTGGTCGCGTGACCGCCCATGTGACCGCTCACGCGACCAATCACAAGCTGCGACGTCACCGCAGGTCATTCACGCGCTCATTCTTAGGAAGGAAGGCTGCCGGTCAGTACCAGGGCACGTCCGAGGGTGAGTATATCAATATTTTTTATTCTGATTCTTTATTTTACACTTAAATATGGATTCCGATACCGATTCCCGATATCGCAAACATATCGGAATTCGGTATCGGAATTCCGATACCAGATTCAGAAGATCGCCGAACTCATGGCCGACCCCACACAGGGGTCGGGTCGGGTTTCATGAAACCTGACTTTGCCAAAAGTCGGCGACTTCTGAAAATGTCCGACCCGTTTCGCTCAACCCTATTCCTCACCATTGGGGTTTATCATGCTTATTTCAATAGTGAGTTCAGTGTAGAGTGCAGATGTTTTTGCTTGATCCCAAGGTATAATAGGTCAGACATTCAAAACAACCTTTTCCTTAAGGCCAGGGTCACACTTGCTAGTGCAATGCGAGAAAATCGCATCAATACCTGGCACTGCCGCCAGCAGTTCGGACCGGAGCGATCAGCTGCATAGAAATACATGCAGCTGCACACTCCGGTCCCAAGTGCCAGTGGCAGTGCCAAGTATTGATGCGAGAGACTCACGTGAGTTTCTCACATTGCACTGCCAATTGTGACCCCGGCCTTACAGTTTATTTCTCCTGTTTCTGCTCAGAGTCATCGCCCTACTACATTTTTCATTTCTGAAATTGAAGATTGTAAATCTCAAACTGTCATCCTATGAATTGGACATCATTCAATATTGCACCAAAACAAATGAAGCTAAAGTTGCATAATTCTTCTTAGCCTTGTAAGACAAGACCTCAAAGCTCTGATTATGCAATTTGCATGAACAGATAATATACATTCAATTTGAGTGGATTGCCCCATAATTACCATTCACCAATGACAAGGAAATGAAGGAATTTTTCTTGAAAGTGTTTTCTGCTTTGGACAATCCTTTATCTATATATACATATATATATATATATATATATATATATATATATATATATATATATATATATATATTATATATATATATATATATATATATATATATATATATATATATATATATAATCGTCTAAGGTCCACTTCCTTCTGTTTGTCTGTTTGTCACGGAAATCTCGATTCGCTGATTGGTCGCAGTCGGCTGGGCGCGACCAATAAGCGACAGGCACAGTTCGGCCACGAATTGGCCCCTCCCTACCTCCCTCCAGTCAGTGCCCCCTCCATATTCCCCTCCAGTCAGCGCCCACATAGCATTTTAGCAGTCCGTTAAATGATTTGCGCTACACCGCGGCATAACGCGATGTAACGCAGTCCGTTAACGCTGCCATTAACCCTGTAAGTGTGACCAACTTTAAACTATTGATGTTGCTTATGCAGCATCAATAGTAAAAACATATAATGTTAAAAATAATAATAATAAAAAAATTATATTCTCACCTTCCAGCGTCCGCAGTAGCCTTTCCCTCTCCTCGTGACGCTACGGTCCCAAGAATGCATGGCGGCAATGACCGCAGTTGACATAGCGGTCTCGCGAGACCGCTACATCATCACAGATTATTACTGCAAGGCATTACTGGGAACGGAGCGTCGTGAGGAGCATTGATAAAGGCCTGGGCTGGATCCGGGGGCCGCCGGAAGGTGAGTATATAACTATTTTTTATTTTAATTCTTTTTTTAACAGGGATATGGTGCCCACACTGCTATATACTATGTGGGCTGTGTTATATACTATGTGTGTTGTGTTATATACTCTGTGGGCTGTGTTATATACTGCGTGGGCTGTGTTATATACTACGTCACTGTGTTATATACTACGTGGGATGTGTTATATACTGCATGGGCTGTGCTATATACTACGTGGAATGTGCTATATATTATGTGGCTGTGCAATATACTACGTCGCTGTGCTATATACTACGTGGGCTGTGCTATATACTACGTGGGTGTGCAATATACTACGTTGTTGTGCTATACTATGTGGCTGTGTTATATACTACGTGAGCTGTGTTATATACTGCATGAGCTGTGCTATGTACTACATGGGTTGTGCTATATACTACGTGGGCTGTGTTATATACTGCGTGGGCTGTGTTATATACTGCATGGGCTGTGCTATATACTATGTGGGCTGTGCTATATACTACAAGGGCAGTGTTATATACTGCGTGGGCTGTGCTATATACTACGTGGGCTGTGCTTTATACTATGTGGGCTGTGCTATATACTACGTGGGCTGTGTTATATACTACGTGGGCTGTGGTATATACTACGTGGCTGTGCAATATACTACGTGGCTGTGCTATATACTATGTGGCTGTGTTATATACTACGTAGGCTGTGTTATATACTGCATGGGCTGTGCTTTATACTACGTGGGCTGTGCTATATACTGCGTGAGCCGTGCTCTATACTACATGGGCTGTGTTATATTCTGCATGGGCTGTGCTATATACTACGTGGGCTGTGCTCTATACTATGTGGGCTGTGTTATATACTGCATGGGCTGTACTATATACTACGTGACTGTGCTATATACTATGTGGCTGTGCAATATACTACGTGGGTGTGCAATATATTACGTGGCTGTGCTATATACTATGTGGCTGTGTTATATACTATGTAGCTGTGCTATATACTATGTGGCTGTGCTATATACTACGTCATTGTGCTATATACTACGTGGGCTTTGTTATATGCTACGTGGGCTGTGAGACTCTTTCGCTAGGGGCCCTCAAAAACCTGGAGCTCACCCTGGCCTCACTGATTGGTCGCTCCCGGCCGGCCGCGAACAATCAGCGACAGACGAAGTCGGGCCGCGAATTGGCGCAGGATTTGAACCATGCTTCGCTAATTGGTCACGCCCGGCCAGCCGAATCCTGTGTATTCGTTGCATTATTCTGAAATCTTCATAAATAAACTACATACATATTCTAGAATACCCGATGCGTTAGAATCGGGCCACCATCTGGTGTAGTAATAATTCTGGAAGGCTTCAACATATCCCATTGATTTAGAGATTGTTTTTTCTGACACATCATACTTTTTTGATAATGGTAGAATTAGGTTGATACATTTTGTATTTATTTAAAAAAGACATCAGAAATTTGACACAAATAAAAAAAATGCTATTTTCAAACTTTGAATGATTATCTCTACTGCACAAAAACATTAAAAATTACATTTCCCTCATGTCTGCTTTACATCAGCACTATTTGTTAAATGTTGTTTTATTTTGCTTGCATTTTAGAAGGTTTAATGTAGCAGTAATTTTTTAGTTTTTCAAGGAAATGTACAAAACATCATTTTTAGGGAACTGTTCAGTTTTGAAGTGACACTGGGGATACTATATATTGGAAACCCCCAAAAGTGATACCATTTTAAAAAACACACCCCTCAATGTATTCAGAATTATTTTCAAGTAGTTCATTAACCCTTCAGGTGCTTTTCAGGAATTAATGCAAAGTGGCATGACAGAAATTAAAAAGTTTCTTTTTAACACTTAAAATTTTGATAACTTCTGAACAGGCCGCTATATCTGCAGACTTTAAGGCCATTATTATGCAATATTAAATAGGCAAAGGCACCGCGCCAACTAGATGAAGTAATACGTGGGTGTAGAGAATGAGCGTCTACCTGGGCACAACGTGAAGCACAATGAAGGTATAAGCAGTATCGGCAACCAATAGCCGTCCTTTGTCTTTTGTTTTGGTGACGTCACCTTTACCACACCCCCTTTTTTCACCGCTCCGTGCACCAGCTTCCTCTGGTCCACGTGTGCCGGCAAGCGGTGTTCCTGACGTGCGCGGCGGGCACACACTCACCAGGGAGGACGCTCCCTTCACTTTCGGGTGTTTGTGCCGCCCCACGATGTTGCCTTGGACATTGCTACCCTGGACACTGTACTCTCACTTCTCTGGGCCGCTGGCGATCCTGTCTCTACAACCTATTAGGACGACTGCAGCCCTACTGAGAACGCGCTATCACCCTTACAAGCAGCTACATCATTAGTCAGTAAGTGTGCTTTTCCTTTTAACATTAGCCACGCATTTTATGTGGAACTCTGGACAAAACAGGCATTCATTCTGTTATTGGCTACTGGTTGCCGATACTGCTTATACCTTCATTGTGCTTCACGTTGTGCCCAGGTAGACGCTCATTCTCTACACCCACGTATTACTTCATCTAGTTGGCGCAGTGCCTTTGCCTATTTAATACTCTCCTTTGTTATTTGACAGAATTAGCACAGTTACTGTCTAGGGACCTGCAGCCTTCTTTTTCACTCCCCTGGGAGCGCCGGTGTGTGTTTATTTCATTATTATGCAATAAACTGCCATGGCAAACATGAGGACCACATGATCAAGATCTCAGGGTGCCAATGGGGCTAAAGAGGAAGCCCCCCACACTCTGTTAACCATCTAGTTGTCGTAGTCACTATTGACAGCAGTATTTAAGGGGTTAAACGCCCCTAATTGGTGCCAACGCGGATTGTGGCTGATGCAGCAAGTTGCCCGCTATAATGTACAGCTGACAACTGCAGGATTGTCACCCCTCTGGGGATGCTAGTCTCTGATATCACAGATCAGTAAAAAGATGTATTGCTGGTCACTAAAGGACACATACTATGTGGGCTGTGTTATACACTACGTGGCCTGTGTTATACACTACGTGGCCTGTGTTATACACTACGTGGGCTGTGTTATACACTATGTGGCCTGTGTTATACACAACGTGGCCTGTGTTATACACTACCTGGCCTGTGTTATACACTACGTGGGCTGTGTTATACACTACGCGGGCTGTGTTATATACTGCATGCGTGGGCTGTTATATACTACGTGAGCTGTGTTATATGCTACGTGGGCCGTTATAAACTATGTGGCTGTGTTATATGCTATGTGGGCTGTTATATACTCCGTGGGCTGTGCTATGTACTATGTAGCTGTGCTATATACTCCGTGGGCTGTGTTATATACTACGTGGCTGTGCTATATACTCCGTGGGCTGTGCTATATACTCCATGGGCTGTGCTATATACTACATGGCTGTGCTATATACTACGTGGCTGTGCAATTTACTACATGGCTGTGCTATTTACTACGTGGGCTGTTATATACTACATGGCCAGCCGCGAACAATCAGTGACAGGCGCAGTCTGCCGAATCCTGTGTATTCAATGTATTATTCTAAAATCTTCATAAATAAACTACATACACATTCTAGAAAACCCGATGCATTAGAATCGGGCTACCATCTAGTAGCATATTAAATACCAAGGTGAGCTAAAGCAACAATCTGTTTTGCTGTTTGCTGTATGGTGACCTTTATGGCATAGACATCTGAGCTCTCTTCCATAAGTAGAAGAGTATCTGAGTGATCATTACGATACTTTAATACCCAGGATGAATAAAAAAGTGTTACTACTCAAAGACAGCAAACAGGAATTTTTAAATCTGTAGTGAAATAACACAAGTGTTTAAAAAACTTGCAGAGCTTACCTGTCACCTTCAGAAACTCTATTTCCTACAGATATAATAGTAATCTGCAGGTAAATAACATGTCTGGCAGGCTTACTGGAAGAGCAGCTACAGGGCGAATGTAAAATTAAAATCCTCCTGCAACCATTCGCTTCCAGTCATCTGGGCAGTGCAGAGAGCTGTTACAGTAACCCCTCCCAGAAACATTGATTGACAGCCTGCACTGCAATGTGTTTGTCAGCATATGTGTGTGTAAGAAGAGGCACCGGAGCAGGGGTACATTTCTTGCTTTCTTGTCACCTTTGTTGTCTAGAGGAAAGCTTAGAGACCCGGACCGACCTTTGCACTGGACAGCAGGAGGCGTAGCTAGGATAAAAGGGGGAGAGCGCGCAAAAAGGGAGAGGGACTTAGCAGAAGCACACAGCGTGCAGCAGGGGAAGTTTGGTGCTCTGTCCTCTGAGCACCGTGGCAGCGCAGGCCCATGCTTTATCATCCCTGCTGCCAGTTACAGAGACTGTGACCGGAGAATTGTATTTTTCCCATCGGCTCCCACTACCCCAGGTACCCGATGCTATGGGACAGTAAATAAAGTGCGCCTAAGGTACCCTTGGTGACTTACCTGAGAACTGTTCCCTTTTTCACCCGCCTATTTCTGACAAGCATCGTTAAGTCCCGGCAGTGTTGGAGACCGCTCTTTACTCTCAACCCACATCCTGGACCCATGCCCCTGTGCAACACGTCAAGGACCCATCGCCAGGAATCGGATCATCAACACCTGCAGGACGACTCTGTATACATCACATGCCAACCGCATTGGCACCACTCTTAGAACCGAAGACTCTGCAGTCAGGAAGCGGTCAGACTGATAAGTTTACTTTTAATGAATAGCTGTTATATTTTTGCCCTCATTATCTTCCCTAGCACACCTATTGTGCTCCTATCACCTGCCATACCCCTTGCCTCTACTTTCCCCTCCCTGCATGGAGTATACCCCTGTATCAGTAAAGTTAACTTTAACCCTTGCTCTGCCTCCTGCCCATTACTGCATCCCTCAACCTGCTCATATATGCACAGCAGACTGTCAATGTGCCAGGGAATGATTACAGTGCGCTTACTGTACAGTTTACTGAGACTTTTGGGCTATACACCCCCCTGCATTGACCCCATGAATAAAAATGAGTGGCTACAGAGAGACTATAACTTTATTTTCTCTCAGTTGCCGCTGTTTCAGTAAGGCAGCCAGACATATTTTAAACCAGGGGCAGACAGAGAATTGGTGCAACCTGTACAGCCACACAGGGTGGTAAGGGTACTCACTACCATCTCCAAAACTGGTGAAACTGTGCATGATCATGAGCTATTGGCAGCAAACAGCCCATATACTGTTCTGCCACAGGGGCCCTCTGCTGTCTGTGGGCAGCCCTGATAGATCAACAAAGGTTTTTCATGGTGACAGGTTCTTTTTAGGTTTATTGTAGTTTACTGCACAAAAGCATTTTCTATCAACATGAAAACCTATCACAGTGATGTAATATTTAATAGGGTTAAGGGTTATGAAGCAGAGCTTAGGAGATATGACCTTGTCTCACCTTATCAGTGCTATCAATAGCGCTTAGGATAATCAAAGCAGACAAAACACATTTGAGAGAAAATAAAAAAAACACTTGTGATTAATTGGATTGTCTGCAATAAATTGCTTTGTAATTGCAGTAGTCTATTTTGTCTGTGGCAAAAATGCTGGTTCAATATAGGAAGTATACAATGTAAGAAAAGAGAGCCATGGAAATTCTTATAAAATGTAATCCTATTTATTTCTCATAAGAAAAAGGACTTCTTATTCCATCCGAGTCAGCAATAGTTACATTTTTTGATGCTGTGGTACCAAAGCCACTTGTTAAATATAAGATGAATACAATAGATCTGTTATGTCCATCCAAAAAATATATTGATAAAATATATGTGGAAGAGCAATCCTGATCAAACTACATTACAAACATCATACAATTGAAGCCTTTGATATCGTGAATAACCCCAGAAGCGCAATTTTACTTTTAAAGCACCATACTTAATTAAAATAGCAGCTGAATGTTCCATTGAATCAATTATTAAACTACAACATAAAATAAATCACCCAGCCTCCCTATGAGATGAAATCCGCTACAGTTTGCAGGAAGTTTGTCTGCCTTTTCACAGATCAATCTGCAAGGTCTTAACAAAGATTACACATGATGGACGAGTGTCTTTTTTGATTAACTATAGGTGGCTATTAGAGATGAGTGGATCGATTTGCGGAGGATCAAGTCTGAGTTGAATTTTGAGTTGACATTTGCTGTTCTGTTCGAATTTGAATATTTTGAGATCCAGTTTGCAAAATAAAACCTTTCCCAGCACTATTTCCCATACTGTTGAAACATCAGACAGCAGACAAACGTAATTTTGCATTGCCCCATTTTCACACTGGTGAATGTGTTAAAATGACAGCAAAATGTGTCCCACAATTTCTGCTGAACGTGACAATACCCCATATGTGGCTGTACTGTGCTGCTTAGGCTACTTTCACACTAGCGTCGTGCACTGCACGTCGCTATGCGACGTTATGGAGCACCGACGCTAGCTTGTATATTGCATTGCATATTTTCATTCTTTTTAATGCTTGCTGAGCACTTTTTAGGTTGGGTTCCAGGGCATACCAACATGACAAAGGCATTCTGTGCACATCGGTACTTAGAGCCCAGCGGCATCATGCTAGCAGAGAATCTTTGATTATGTGATCACCAGGTCCTACAGAAGAATTGACAAATTACAGCACTTGACCATTATGTGGTCAAAATAATAAACAATCTGTTGGTCTACAGTGCCTATGCAGATCCAAGTATCTCTATGGTAAGAGAACAACCACAAACTGTGTAGTGTGAGCCTGCAGTAATATTCCTTTCTATCAGGCCGGCCTCACACTTGGCGTAAGACAATATGCCACGTATTATACGTCCGTACTACGGCCGTAATACGGAGAAATGGTCCCAAAATAGTGATCCGTAGTCAGGGTGTGTCAGCGTATTTTGCGCATGGCATCCTCCGTATGTAAACCGTATGGCATCCGTACTGCGAGATTTTTGCGCAGGCTTGCAAAACCGACATCTAATGGATTTATGTGCTCAAATGTTCGGGAAAACATATATACAGTATATATACATATATGTCATTGAGACACATATATATATATATATATTCTGTATTTAGATTTCATTCAGCGCGATATCTGTGAACAGCCGGTAATTCAATTGCCGGCTTTTCATTTCTCCTGCACAAACCCGACAGGATATGAGACATGGTTTACATACAGTAAACCATCTCATATCCCCATTTTTTTTGCATATTCCACACTACTAATGTTAGTAGTGTGTATGTGCAAAATTTCAGCGCTGTAGCTGCTGAAATAAAGGGTTAAATGGCGGAAAAAATTGGCGTGGGCTCCTGCGCAATTTTCTCCGCCAGAATGGTAAAGCCAGTGACTGAGGGCAGATATTAATAGCCAGGAGAGGGTCCATGGTTATTGGCCCCCCGTGGCTAAAAACATCTGCCCCCAGCCACCCCAGAAAAGGCACATCTGGAAGATGCGCCTATTCTGGCACTTGGCCACTCTCTTCCCACTCCCTGTAGCGGTGGGATATGGGGTAATGAAGGGTTAATGCCACCTTGCTATTGGAAGGTGACATTAAGCCAGATTAATAATGGAGAGGCGTCAATTATGACACCTATCCATTATTAATCCAATTGTTGGAAAGGGTTAAAACACACACACACACACATGATTTAAAAGTAGTTTAATGAAATAAACACAGCGGTTGTTGTAATAATTTATTGTTCTCTCAATCCATCAGGAACACCCTCGCTTGGAAAAATAATAAACGCACAAGATACATACCTTCTGGTGAACCGTCTCGTCCCATGAAGTAATCCATCTGAAGGGGTTAACTAATATTACAGGCAGGAGCCCTGCTAATGCAGCTGTGCTCCATGCCTGTAATTCCCCGGCGAATGAATGAAATGTAGGTCATTGACCTACATTTCCTTCAGTCGCGGTGATGCGCCCCCTGGTGGATGTCCTCATATGACCTGGAGCGTGGGAAAAAGTTCCCAGGCTGCAGTTCATGAGAACATCCACCAGAGGGCGCCTCACCGCGACTCAATGTAAGTACAGATCCTGCTTTCCTTTCAGCACCCGGGGATTACAGACACGAGCTAGTGGTTTATCGCAGCTCGTGCCTGTAATATTAGTTAACCCCTTCAGATGGATTACTTCGTGGGACGAGACGGTTCACCAGAAGGTATGTATCTTGTGCGTTTATTATTTTTCCAAGCGAGGGTGTTCCTGATGGATTGAGAGAACAATAAATTATTACAACAACCGCTGTGTTTATTTCATTAAACTACTTTTAAATCATGTGTGTGTGTGTGTGTGTGTGTGTGTTTTTTAACCCTTTCCAACAATTGGATTAATAATGGATAGGTGTCATAATTGACGCCTCTCCATTATTAATCTGGCTTAATATCACCTTCCAATAGCAAGGTGGCATTAACCCTTCATTACCCCATATCCCACCGCTACACGGAAGTGGGAAGAGAGTGGCCAAGTGCCAGAATAGGCGCATCTTCCAGATGTGCCTTTTCTGGGGTGGCTGGGGGCAGATGTTTGTAGCCAGGGGGGGGGCAATAACCATGGACCCTCTCCTGGCTATTAATATCTGCCCTCAGTCACTGGCTTTACCATTCTGGCGGAGAAAATTGCGCAGGAGCCCACGCCAATTTTTTTCCGCCATTTAACCCTTTATTTCAGCAGCTACAGCGCTGAAATTTTGCACATACACACTACTAACATTAGTAGTGTGGAATATGCAAAAAAAAAAGGGGATATGAGATGGTTTACTGTATGTAAACCATGTCTCATATCCTGTCGGGTTTGTGCAGGAGAAATGAAAAGCCGGCAATTGAATTACCGACTTTTCACTAACACCGCTGCGTATTTCTCGCAAGTCACACTGCAGGTCCGTGTGGAATCCGTATTTTTCTCGCCCCCATAGACTTTCATTAGCGATTTTTTTGCGCAATACGCTGACAAACGCAGCATGCTGCGATTTTGTACGGCCGTAGAAAGCCGTATAATACTGAACCGTAATATACGGCTAATAGGAGCAGCCCCATTGAGAATAATTGTGCCGTTTATTTTGCGAGTTTTACGGATGTAATTTCTGCGCTCTTACGTCCGTAAAACTCGCTAGTGTGAGGCCGGCCTTAGTCTTCTACTTTTTTTAACTTACCACAAGCAATTTATCAAAAAGTAGGAGATAAATGGGTGGGAGTATAGGATTAATATTGTATTCTGTAGCCTTTTGCCATGGTAACACATTGATTTGCATAAGGGCTCGTGCAGATCGTGCAGACATCGATATTTTCGGTCAGAGTGCAAAATGACAAAACATCAGACCGCATTCTGACCAATGTTGTTCAATAGGACCTGCACATCCCATTTTTTCTCAGAACTGGTTTGAGGAAAAGACTGCGGATGGCATTTGGCCATTCGAGCCAATGAGTCTATGGAAAACATCGGATTGCACTCAGATGATATCTGAGTGCAGTGTGATTTCCACAGACAGGATGGAGAAGATGAATAATTTTTCTTTCGTCATCTTCTCATCCAAGAGATTCGGATCAAGGTATGATCACACTCTGATCATAGTGTGATTACCATAATTTACCTTATTCTCTCGGCTGTGCTCGTGTAAACCTTGTCAAAGAGCGATAGAAGCAAAGCAATAGGACATTTTTAGTTAAAAAGTATTGCACAATAATCAGTTTTTTTTATCCTAGTTGAGTCTTATAAAACTCATGATTGTCATAAATTTCTGCTCTTGGATATCAGATTTTATTGTTTTGTTATAGCTATGAATATTACTTTTTAGGTTCACCAACAGATAACGTTTTGTTTGTTTTATTTTTCATTCTGAAAATCTAAATTTTCTAGTAAGATTAACTTGGATGGGATTGTTGGTTGAAGTGTTTAGTGTCTGGAAGCCGATATAATAAGCTTTGGTGCTTTTTAATAGATTGCTGGGTGTTGATAATACTGACAGGATTAAATGAGCTATTCTTGGGTGTTGCATGCTGCTCTCCGGTGCACTGTTCTCAGGATGATCACCTTTCATTGCAGTAATTGTAAGAGCTGCATTGGCGCAAAATACAGTCATATATTCTACTCACTGTTCATCAATCCGGGATCAGAGAACATATGCAATGTTGAGAAGGCACATTCATGAAATAAAATGAGTCACTGGTCTTCATTACTGCTTATATTCATACTATTTAGTATGTATAATAGGCATTGTGGAAAGGCCCCAAATCCCTCTGTCAAATAAGAGATAATTTTTTTCAAATGGCACATAGCAGGTGTTTTTTTTCTCAGCTCGAATCGGACTGAGGAAAAAATTAAAGGAAGCTGCGATTGGATGCAAGAATGCAGGTCAATGAGTGCGAAAAAAATATCTCCTCATTGCCCAAAAGAAATCCAGCGAATTCTGCACTCCCAAACCCAAATGCCCCCCCTCCCTTCGCCCCCTTACCCCAGTGTGCCTAAACCACATTTAGCATCCACATGTTCGGCTTGTCTGTAGCAATAAGAGCCCATTATTTATGGGTGCATGTCTCCAGAAGCAAAAGCTGGGAATGACATTCTGGGCACTACAACATACCGGGCACTACAATGTATGGGCATCACAACAGCAGATTTGCAATTTTCACTCAGCAATATCCACTGCTGCCTGTTTCTAGAAAACATGTGGAATCAAATCATCACTAGTGTTGAGCATTCCGATACTGCAAGTATCGGGTATCGGCCGATACTTGCTGTATCGGAATTCCGATACCGAGATCCGATATTTTTGTGATATCGGGTATCGGTATCGAAACAACATTAATGTAAAAATGTGTAAAAGAGAGAATTAAAATAAAAAATATTGCTATACTCACCTCTCCGACGCAGCCTGCACCTTACCGAGGGAAGCGGCAGCGTTCTTTGTTTAAAATTCGCGCTTTTCTTTCCTTTACGTGAGTCCCGGCTTGTGATTGGTTGCGTGCCGCCCATGTGACCGGGACGCAACCAATCACAGCAAGCCGTGACGTAATTTCAGGTCCTTCAGGATTTTAAAATTACGTTCCGGCGTTGTGATTGGTTGCGTCGCAGTCACATGGGCGAGGCAACCAATCACAGCAAGCCGTGACGTAATTTCAGGTCCTTAAGGATTTTAAAATTACGTCCCGGCTTTGTGATTGGTTGCGTCGCAGTCACATGGGAGACGCAACCAATCACAAGCCGTGACGTCACGGGAGGCTGGACACGCGCGCATTTTAAAATGGGCGCGTGTCCAGCCTCCCGTGACGTCCCGGCTTGTGATTGGTTGCGCCGCGATCAACCAATCACAAGCCGGGAGGCTGGACACGCGCGCATTTTAAAATTTTAAAATGCGCGCGTGTCCAGCCTCCCGGCTTGTGATTGGTTGACCGCGGCGCAACCAATCACAAGCCGGGACGTCACGGGAGGCTGGACACGCGCCCATTTTAAAAAGCGCGCATGTCCAGCCTCCCGTGACGTCACGGCTTGTGATTGGTTAATGGCGGCCATGTTGCCGGGACGCGGACCAATCACAGCAAGCCGTGACGTAATTTCGTCACGGCTTGCTGTGATTGGTCCGCGTCCCGGCAACATGGCACCGTGACCAATCATAAGCCGGGACGTCACTGGAGGCTGGACACGCGCGCTTTTTAAAAAGCGCGCGTGTCCAGCCTCCCGTGACGTCACGGCTTGTGATTGGTTAATGGCGGCCATGTTGCCGGGACGCGGACCAATCACAGCAAGCCGTGACGTAATTTCGTCACGGCTTGCTGTGATTGGTCCGCGTCCCGGCAACATGGCCGCCCTGACCAATCACAAGCCGGGACTTCACGTAACCAAGTAAAAGCGCGAATTTTAAACAAACAACGCTGCCGGTTCCCTCGCTGAGGTCCAGGCTGCGTCGGACAGGTGAGTATAGCGATATTTTTTATTTTAATTCTTTCTTTTACACATTTATATGGATCCCAGGGCCTGAAGGAGAGTTTCCTCTCCTTCAGACCCTGGGAACCATCAGGAATACCGTCCGATACTTGAGTCCCATTGACTTGTATTGGTATCGGGTATCAGTATCGGATTGGATCCGATACTTTGCCGGTATCGGCCGATACTTTCCGATACCGATACTTTCAAGTATCGGACGGTATCGCTCAACACTAATCATCACTACAACTGTAGATAAATTCTCAAAGGGGTATAATTTCCAAAATGGGGTCCCTTGAGGGGGCTATTTTGCTCTTCTAGCTCTTAGGGGCTCTGTATATGGAGTCTGCAAACTGTTCTAGGAAAACCTCTATTCCAGGAGACAAATATAGCTACTAGAGGCAAATAACGCTCTTTCCATCCCAAGTCTCTCCGCGTGGCTAAGCAGTACTGTACATGCACACATGGGGCATTTCCATGTTCAGCAGAAATTGTGTGACAAGTTTTGGTGCTATTTATCTAGAGCTAAAAAAAAATTTGTGGTAAAAATGTCATTATTTTTTCTTCACTGCCCAACAGTATAAAATTCTGTGACACACCCATGGTGTCAATATGATCACTGCACCTTTAGTTGAATTAAATTAGAGGTGTAGTTTTTAAAAATAGAGTCAGTTATGAGGGGTTCTGCTGTTTTGGAACATCAGGGACTCTCCCAGTGGGTCATGGCACCCACAATCTATAACAGTAAAATTGGCAATAAACTATGGTGTTCCGACCCTTCTGAGTTTTTCATTGTGCCTCAAAAGTAGTTGCCAATTACATGTAGAGTATTGGTGTGCTCAGGAGAAATAGCACAACAAACTGAGAGGTTCACTTTTTCCTAATAGCACTTATTAAATAAAATAAAAAATTTGGGGCTAAAACAAAATTTTAGCAGCAAAAAATTTAATTATTCTTTCTTGAACGCCCAATGGTATAAATTTCTGTGAGGAACATGTAGTGTCAACATGTTCCCAGCACTCCTAGATTAATTAATTGAGAGGTGTAGTTTGTAAAATTACATCACTTATGGGGGATTTCTTTTGTTCTGGTACCTCAGCGGCTTTGCCAATGTGACATGGCACCCTGAAACCATTCTAGCAAAATCTTAATTCCAATATGGCACTTCTTCCATTCTGAGCTTTGTACAGTGTCTCAAAAGTAGTTTTTGACCACATACGGGGTATCGGTGTACTCAGAAGTTGCACAACAAATTGTATTGTCGATTTTGCTCCGATTACCCTTGTGAAAATGAAAAATTTGGGGTAAAACCAACATTTTTGCGGGAAAATTTTATTTTTTTCAATTTCACAGTTTAACGTTGTAAACTTTTGTGAAGCACACAGGGGTTCAAAGTGCTGACCAGAAATCTTGATAAATTCTTTGAGGGGTCTAGTTTTCAAAATGGCAATAATTTTGGGGGTTTCCACTGTTTAGGCACATTAGGGGCTCTCCAAACCTGACATGGTGTCTGCTAGCAATTCCAGCCAATTTTGTGTTCAAAAAGTCAAATGGCGCTCCTTCCCTTCTGAGCCCTGCCTTGCACTCAAACAGTAGTTTTCCCCAACATATGGGGTCTCGGCGTACTCAAGAGAAATTGCACAGCAAATTTTATGGTGCTATTTCTCATGTTACCCTTGTGAAAATAAAAACAAATTGGGGCTAAAAGAACATTTTTGTAGGAGAAATGTAATTTTTTATTTTCACAGCTCAACATTATAATATATATACATTTTGCATTCAAAAAGGCAAATGGCACTTCTTCCCTTCCAAGTCCTGCCGTGCACCCAAACAGTAGTTTAGATTTCCTCCACATGTTGTGTATCGGCATACTCAGGAGAAATTACACAACAAATTTTATGGTGCACTTTCTCCTGTTACCATTGTGAAATTGCAAAATTTGGGTCTAAAAACTGTTTTATGGGAAACATTTTTTTTTTAATTTTCACTGCTCTATGTTATAAACTTCTTAAAGATCTTGGGTGATCAAGGTGCTAACCACACATTTATCCTTTCCTTGGCAAGTCTAGTTCCAATATGGAGGTTACTTCTGGGGGGTTTCCACTGTTAAGCCTATCAGTAGTTTTACAAATGCGACATGGCGTCCACTCTCTATTAAAGTCATTTTTGCATTCAAAAAGTCAAGCCGTGATCCTTCCTTTCCAAGCCCTGCCTTGGACCCAAACTTTGGGGTCCATTTTCTCCTGATACCCTTGTGAAAAGAGAAAAAATTGCAGCTACAATAAAATTTTTGTTAAAAAAATTTAAATGTTCATTTTTTGCTTCCGCATTGCATTCATTTACATGAAGCATCTGAAGGGTTAGTATGTTTCTTGAATGTGGTTTTGAGGTCTTTGAGGGGTGCAGTTTTTAGAATGGTGTCACTTTTGAATAATTTCTGTCATATAGGCCCTCCAAAGTCACTTGAAATGTGATGAGGTCCTTGACCCATTATCTACCAATGTCCTTTTTTTGGGATGCCTAATCTTTAGCTTCTAGCAGCTAAGATTTTATAATTTTTATAATTAGGTCCAATTTTTTGTGTTGTGTTTGTAAAATGAATGTTTTCAAAATAAGAAATCATGTCATTGTCATTTTTAATTGAATATTGGAACGCACTTTTCTGAAAAATCCATACTTGTAAAAATTTAAATTAGGCAAGTAATGGGTTAAGAAAATGCTTTTGCAAATTTGGTGTGAAAAATTAGAAATTGCTGGTCAAATTTCAACCCTTTTAACTTCCTAACAAAAAAAATGTTTAAAAAATGATGCAGATGTAAAGTAAACATGTGGTAAATGTTATTTAGTAACTATTTTGTGTGACATACCATATTTTTGGGACTATAAGACGCACCGGACCATAAGACACACCCCAAATTTTCAGAAGGAAAATAGGGAAAAAATAATGTGTCAAATGGGGGACCGTCTTATAGTCTGGATTCAGCTTATCAGAGGGGGTTGGCACAGGTGGAGGAGTGGTCGTAGGGCAGCGTGGTCACAGCGGTTGTTCGGTGGTCCATGCTGGTGTGGTGGCCTCTGGTAAATCCCATCCCAGGCTAGTGCAGCGGTGGTGCTCTGGGGTTCCCGGTGGTTCCATCGGTATTTTGCGACAGGCGCATTGGTGGTGCTCTGTGGTGCGGCAGTGATGCTTTGTGTTGCGGCGGGGCTCCGCCAGCATTTTGTGAAAGCCCAGAGACCCCCGCAGATCCATTGCTGCTATGCGGTGGCCTCCAGGAAAATGTCCGAAGGGGGAAGCGCATGCTCAGATTGAGATCTCGGCAACTAGTCCTCAATCTGCTGCAATGCGTTGGCCTTTGAGAAAATGGCCGCCGGGGCTGGTGCATGCTCAGATTCAGATCTCAGCAATGAGATCTCATTCTGAGATCTCAATCTGATCATGCGCCTCCCCGGCGACCATTTTTCCGGAGGCCACCGCATTGCAGCAATGGATCTCCGGGAGCCTCTGGGCTTTCAGAAAATGCCAGCGTAGCCACCACAAAACCGCCGCACCACAGAGCATCACTGCCACACCAACCTGGGAAAGGAGGCTGCATGGTCCTGCAGCATCGGACCGGAACCGCTGCCACAGTTCTTTGTACGTATATTCCAACTATAAGACCCCCCCCCATTTTCCCCAAAAAAAATTGTGAAAAAATTTCATCTTGTAGTCTGAAAAATATGGTAACTCTCTGTTTTAATAGCAAAATTTTTGAAATTTTCACCACATGTCCAATATTTTCACAAATAAATGCAAGTCATATCAAACAAATTTTACCATCATGAAGTACAATATGTCATCAGAATTCGTTCTCAGAATCAATGGGATCTGTTGAAATGATCCAGAGTTATTACCACATAAAGTGACACTGGTCAGAATTGTAATATTTGGCCTGGTAATGGAGGTGAAAACAGCTTTAGGGGCGAAGGAGTTAATGAAGCCTCCTGATCTGGTATCAGAAATATTTTTTTCTTTTTTTTTAATTAGTTTTTACCTGTCTCTCAACACAATGAAAACCTTCAAAATTAATGCATTTGAATGTGCATAATTTTTTCAATTAATTTCCTACCATCAAGACTTAGGCTGGGGTCACACTAGCGTAAAACACGGCTGCCTGCTAGCTTATGTTTTAGCACTCGGCCCAATGTTATACTATGTGCTCTTGCGAGAAACTCGAATGTGTCTCACATGTTAATACCCGGCACTGCTGCCGGCACTCAGATTGGTGCGTGTGGCCTCATAGCAATACATACAGCCGCACGCTCCGCTCCTGAGTGCCGGGTGCAGTGCCGAGTATTGACGTGCGAGACTCATCCAAGTTTCTCGCAGGTGAGTATGAGCCCTAAGGCCGGTTTCACACGTCAGTGTCTCCAGTACGTGAGGTGACAGTTTCCTCACGTACTGGAGACACTGACACACGTAGACCCATAAAAATCAATGCATCTGTTCAGATGTCATTGATTTTTTGCGGACCGTGTCTCCGTGTGCCAAACACGGAGACATGTCAGTGTTCGTGGGAGCGCACGTTTTACACGGACCCATTAAAGTCAATGGGTCCGTGTAAAACACTGACCTCACACGGAAGTTCTTCGTCTGGGGTCCGTGTGCGTGCAGGAGACAGCGCTTAAGTAAGCGCTGTCCCCCCCACATGGTGCTGAAGCCGCGATTCATATGTTCCCTGCAGCAGCGTTTGCTGCAGAGAAAATATGAATAATAGTGTTTAAAATAAAGATCTATGTGTCCGCCGCCCCCCCACCCCCTGTGCGCCCCCCCGCTGTCCTGAAAATACTCACCCGCTCCCACGTTGGCTGTCACTCCTTCCTCTCTGCCCCGTGCCTCCTACTGTATGCGGTCACGTGGGGCCGCTCATTTACAATCATGAATAGTCGGCTCCGCCCCTATGGGAGGTGGAGCCACATATTCATGACTGTAAATGATCGGCCCCACGTGACCGCATACACTAGAAGCCGCAGCCAGACCAGGAAGCAGCGAGGGAGCGGGTAAGTATTTTCAGAACAGCGGGGGGGGCGCACAGGGGGTGGGAGGGCGGCGGACACATAGATCTTTATTTTAAACACTGTTATTCATATTTTCTCTGCAGCAAACGCTGCTGCAGGGAACATATGAATCGCGGCTTCAGCACGATGCAGGGTACCACACGCGTGGGTACCACACGCTCCGTGTGGTACCCACTCGCCATACGGGCGGCACACGTGTGCCGCACGTATGGCCTACGTGAGTTCCCAGGCACACGGACACGGATAACTCCGGTACCGATTTATTCCGGTACCGGAATTATCTGGACATGTGGGACAGCCCTAAGGAGTAGTGCAGCTCAGCGATTATTTTCTCATGCAGATTTGGCAATGGAGGAGATGGAGAAATTACTTTCTCTGTCTCCTTCGCACCTGTGCTGTGATTCTCTCACAGAGCACAATAGTATGACACTCGGCTCCTGCTCGCAGCAGAGCGGGAGCCGAGTGTCCTTAGCATATCGCAGTGATAGGATTCGAAGATAGATACGACTTAGCCCAATGTCTTTCTGAGACCCTATTATATCACTTGGTCTTAATTTGATGGTGTACAAGTTTATTTTAACTGTTATTTGTTATTGCTTGTATAAATATTTGTATAATTCTTTCTATGCAATCTTGTAAATGATCAAAGTGTTTAAAGGAGCACTTCCACAATTTTTTTGTTGCCTCCTTTTTTATCAGTTAGTAATTTTTGTACTTGGTCAGTATTTTACATCAATATTAGGCCGGGGTTGCATTACAGCGTAATATGGATGAGTGCAAAGCGATAAAAAAATCGCATAGCACTCGGACCAATGTTAATCTATAGGGCAGCTCCCATCATCCGTTTTTTTCTCGTCCGTATTATACTTGGGAGTGAAATCGCAGCATGCTGCAATTGTCCGCGTATCTCAGCTGAGAAACCCCAATGCAAGTCTATGGGTGCGAGAAAAAAATCGCACAGCACACGGACCATGTGACTTGCGATAAATTCTCAGGCATTGGGCTGGTGATAGGAAATTGGCTCAGCCATTATTTGCTCATTTTGCAAGTGTGTAAGAAATCTCACCATATGGATGACATACGGATGACACACGGATACTTTTTTGAGAAAAAAACGCATCCTGGCATTGCACACGGATAACATACGGATCACCATATGGAAAACATTTGTGCGATTCTCGGCAGACAAAATCGGACAGATTTTTTTATACATTGTGTGTGACTCCCGCCTTAGTAAGACAAAACCAGGAGTGGGTGAAAAATTCAAAAGTGGTGACCTGTTTCTATTTTACTTCTTCTTTGATTGGTCCACTTCTGGTTTCGGCTTACAAATATTGATGTAAGCTACTAAGTAGAGATGAGCAAACTCGATCTTCAAAGTTTGAGGGTCGTACCTGACAATTAGCTGCTAAACGCTGAAAACACACTTCTCCCAGAGGCCCGCTGCAATGTCTGGATTTCTGGGGAGGGAGTATAGTTTTTTTTTTTAAATCAAAATATAAAGTAAATTTATCAGATCAATCGGTAGTTGACGTAATGATGAAAAAATCGAAACACCAGAATTACGTTATTTTTGCTGCCGCAACATTACAAGAAAATGCAATAACAGGCAGTCAAGGCATCTTATCTATCCTAAAATGGTATCAATAAAAGCGCAAAAAATAAGTCAAAACCCAGCCCAAGATCACTGGGTATTGAGTGCATTTACTGAACATACATTTCAGTAAGCCAACATTTCGGATTTTAAAATCCGTTTTCAAGCTGGTGTTACAGTATAAAGCATTATACCGTAATTTACTGAGATAATGACTTTTGGGTTTTCATTGGCTGTAAGTCATAATCATCAACATTAACAGAAATAAACACTTGAAATAGATCACTCTGTTTGTAATGACTCTATATAATATATGAGTTTCCCTTTTTGTATTGAAGAACTGAAATAAATTAACTTTTTGATGATATTCTAATTTTGTGCGAAGCACCTGTATATAAAAATTAACTTATACATGTTTGGTATCTGCAATCTCGATCTGGGGAATCATATTGCCAGATCAGTTTTAGCATTTAGTGAACATGATAAATAGCCCAACAAAAAAAGAATAAAAAATTGTAAAATTTAACTTTTTTGGCAAATTTTATTGCACTAGCAATTTTTTCCCATTTTCCAGTATGCTATATGGTAAAATCAGTCATGTCATTCAAAGTACAACTCATCTCGCAAAAAGCAAACCCTCATATGGCTATATTGATGGAAAGATAAGAGTTTTTGCTCTGGGAAGAAATGGAGAAAAAAATGAAAACGCAAAAAAAGGAAAATCGCAAGATTATGAAGGGGTTAATGTAAGTCTATGACAGCATTTTTCTGAGTCTCATACACTTACATTGGGAAAGTGACTTCTGGTCCACACACAAGATGTTGTGTGAGCCAGATGGTCACATGATGCTGGAGAGGAAGTGGACCAGCGCTTTAAAAAGCAAAAGTCAGCAACCGGTAAGTGTTTTAATGCACTCATTGCAAACGTATTACTAATTGGTAGCAGGCTGGGCAATAAAAAAGTCACCAAAGTGCTCCTTTAAATGTTGTAAGAGCATCAAAACCACACGTACACAGTATGTATGCTCTTGGGCCCTATGGGTTTACTTGATGTATATTCTGAAAGCTTCACTGGCATACATGGCAAACATAGAGCTCAAACACAATCTGTCTCCGCCAGACTTGATTCCAACCTTTTTCTTTGCCCAAACCAATTCTCTGCTGGAAAAAGAAGCATTTACAAGGAGCAAAGTCACTAATTAAAGTTGAGGCAAGATGTGTGACTGTCCTATAAAATGTAATTGAAAATCAAAGGGAATCTGCGGAATTACTGCTGAGCATGCAATTATCAATGTTAATGGCTCAGTGAAAATCAATTATAGATAAATACAATGTATATTCATAAAACCGGACTGAATTATCACCCTCTCTCCTTCAATGTAGTCAAGAACCTTTCCTTTCAGGCTTTTTAGATAAAACATTTTTTTTCATCTTTTTATTTAAGTAGATTTTGTGTTTCTTTGTTTTTACATTCTTAATTTTGGGGGTTTAAAAATCATTGCAGCAATAATGCATGGACTTTATTATTGTAACATTATAATATACAATAATTCACAAACACAATAACACAAAGACCTAGACAGTCAGATTCCACATGCCATTTCTCCAGTGCAGTTTCGGCATCTGCTGAATATCCCTGACAACCACCACCCCTCTGAGAACTCCGCCTGCTATGGTAGAAAGAATTGTAACTGGGCATGTATTGGGGTATGGCCAGAGGCAATACAAAGTAACACAGAGGCTATACAGTAGAAGGCAAAGAATGTACATTTTTCAAGAAAATCACCACATTTCCCTAAAAATGTATGTATGTAACCCAGAATGTTGTGAACATTAAGTAATCTTAAACAATAAAAGTCACAGCTGGTACAAGAGGAGAGAGCACCCTGCCCACGAGGGCTCACAATCTACAAAGTACGGATGAGGATACAGTAGGTGAAGTTAGAGCTGGTCGCGTAGCAGTTTGGTGGAATGAGGGTTACTGCAGGTTGTAGGCTTGGCGGAAGAGGTACTGTATGTCTTCATATTCCTTTTGAAGGATTCTATGGTAGGCTAGAGTCTGATATGTTTGGATAGAGAGTTCCAGAGTAGGGGGGATGCACGAGAGAAATGTTATATGTGATTGTGGGAAGAGGAGATAAGAAGGGAGCAAAGAAGGAGATCTTGTGGGGATCGGAGGTTTCATGCAGGTAAGTACCAGGAGATGAGGTCACAGATATATGGAGGAGACAGGTTGTGGATGGCTTTGTATGCCATGGTTAGGGTTTTGAATAAAACAAAACCCCTTCAACTTTCCAAGCAAAAAAAACCCTCACACAGCTACATTGATGGAAAAATAAAATAATAATAATAATAACAATAATAATAATAATAATAATCTCACGGAAAATAGTGACACAAATATTTCCTTTTTTTTAATTTTACAATTTAAAGAAAACCTGTCACAAAGTCATGAGTTTTTGTTGTCCTTTTGTTACTCACTTCTCCAGTGAGTGAATATTCTGCTTTTCTTTTTTCTTAAATTCACCATACAGTTCCAGAGATATGAGCTTTTTTATTTTGTGCTAGTTTTTATGGTCTTTGTCTGGGGAGAACAGGGATCTAAGGGTAATAATACAGAGCAGTCTAAAGATACGGTAACGCTCATGCCCAGACTGGTTGGCGCGGGCATGCGGGGGTGTGGCCCCACTGGACCACAGACCAGACTTCCCTGGAAGGGGCATAGCTAAGTAGCTTCCTAGGTGTTCCCTGGAGCCTCTGATGGTGGTGAGGTCAGACTTGTGCGGCATGTAGCTACCAGGTACCACTCCAGGGTGGAGTCAGACTGTGGATGCTGATCCCACTGGGGGACAGGACGCAGGCAGGCACAGCAGTGACACTGGCTGATGGACGGGTATGGCAGAGGCCCTGATGGGCAGACTGGCTTGACGGAGATACAGGCAGGCAGACAGTCACGGCTGGCACTCTGGCAGACAGGCAGGCACGGCTGGCACTCTGGCAGACAGGCGGGTGTATGGTGACAGGTAACAACCTGTTCAGACTGGAAGGTATATGGAAACAGGTAGGGACCTGTACGGCAAGTTGCAGAACAGAGATAGAGAAAGGCCACAAGAGCGGATGCAAAGCAGAACCACAGGGGGTGGAGTAAGAGCAGGAGGCGGGGACAAGAACAGAAACGCAGGAAAGAGCAGAGAAGGAGAAGACAGAGCTTAAAGCAGAGAAGAGGAAGGCAGAGCTAACAGTAAAGAAGGAGAAGGCAGAGAAGGAGAGGGAGGAGCTAAGGATGGAGCCGCTGGAGGCAGAGCCAAGAGCAAAGACACAGGAGGCAGAGCCAAGAGCAGAGACACTTGAGGCAGAGTCAAGAGCAGAGACACTGGAGGCGGAGCCAAGAGCAGAGACACTGGAGGCGGAGCCAAGAGCCAGAAGGCACAGAGCCACAGGTTGTGGTGAGCAAAGCAAAGAGGCACAGAGCCACAGGTAGCAGAGAAGTGCAGAACCACAGATAGTGGCAAGCAGAGCAGAGAGATAGCACAGAGATACACACAGCAGAGTGGGAATGGCAACAACCAAAGCAGGATCATGAACAGACATAAACCAGAGTTCAGACAGGAACTGACATAGACCAGAGTTCAGACACAGAAAGAACAGAACACAGATTCAGACCAGGGTATGATGCCCCACTGGGTGGCAAACACAGACCAGGGTACTACGCCCCACTGGGTGGCGGACACAGAAACTGAACCAGACACCTCAGCAGCAAAGTACTGACTGAGGAAGTAAGTTTGCTCCGGCATCCTCCAATGGGTGAGGACGCCTTAAGAATCAGAGGCCTCTAGGCTATTGGCCAGAGACACCTTAGGGAGGTGCACACAGATTGAATAAGAAACAGGAGTTGCTGGTGCTGCCCCCCTATGCACACAGACAGAAAGTGTACACAGAGCCAGCGGCCATGAAGCACACGGCATGGAGCTGGCAGCAGACAGATCTCACAGCATGGCGCTGGGTGAGTGAGTTGATGTAACAGGCACGTGGGGGATGGAAGGCCATGCAGTGATGCCGGCAGGGTTGTTACAGATAAGCTAACACTAAATAAAAAGGCTCATATCTCTGTAACCATATGGAGGCTTGAAAAGAATAAAACCTGGATTACTTGGAAGCATAGGGAATAACGTAAGAACAAAAAGTCACCTGGTTACATTTCCACTATAAATATTACAAAAAAACCTATACAACTTTGGTCTCTACATAATTATACTGATCTGAAAAATCATATTGACATGTCAATTTTTTTATACACAACAGCATAAAAAATATAAAAAAAAATACATAAAATTGCATTTCATTTTTTTACTTTCACTGCACTTTTCTTTCCAGTACATTTCCCATACAACTCGTCCTGCAACTAACAAACTTTTATACAGCTATATCGATGGAAAAATAAAAAAGTGATTGCTCTAGGAAAATGAAAATTGTCATTGGTGCTAATTTAAAAAAAAATTGCCTACAAAGGCATCGATATCAGTGAATTCACATGCCAATAACCAGAGTAAAACTTCTTCTGAAGAGGATCATGGTGAAAAACTTGATCACCTTCTAATTTTGCCATAAAGCCAATGGTTGCTTTACAAACATTTAAAGAAGCCCTTCCATTTATATATATCTTTAATTAAATGTGCATGTAGTGTAGTGTCAGTGTATTAATAAACTCACCTACCGCTGTCTTCTCCAGGATCCAGGGCCGTTCTTCTCTTCTTCTCAGTGCCTTCTTCGCTCTGCAGACTACCCAGATCACACTGTGCTATGCTTGACCCGGAACTGACTTTTACAATGTAAGCCTATGAAGCTTTAAAACGAGACTCCATAGACTTACATTGTAAGGCTGGAGTCACACTAGCGTATTACATCCGATGCGAGAGCATCGGATGCGATATGCTAATGACCCTCGGCTCCTGCTCTGCTGCAAGCGGGAGCCGAGTGTCATGCGTCTGTGCTCCAAGCTTCTCGCAGAGAGCGGATCGGAGCACAGCTGCGTAGGAGGCAGAGAAACTAATTTCTCCATCTCCTCCATTGCGGTGATCAGCGTTTAATGCACATCACCCGGATGATATCCGAGTGGTGTGCGCTGTCTCACTCGCACCTATAGTCTTATATGGGTGCGAGTGAGCCGTCAGTCGGCCGAGTGTCCGTGACAATCGCAGCATGCGACCAAGGAAAACTGCTGACAAAAAATCGTCTGCTGGGAGCTGCCCCATACTTTAACATTGGTCCGAGTGCAATGCGATTTTTTATCACATTGCACTCGTCTGTTTAAGTCGCTAGTGTGAACCCGGCCTAAAAGAGACTTCCGGCTCACAAATAAAGCATAGAGTGAGCCAGGTATTAGGAATTGCGCTGACGTCACTGAGAAGAGGAGAAGAACGGCATTGGACATCGGAGAACAAGATGGTAGGTGAGTACTTTAACACAATCACACTACACTACATGCCCTTATACACAGATTTAATTAAAAAATATATTCTTTAACTTCTTCACTACCTTTGATGTATATATTCATATGACGTTCTGATAATGGATTTTTATTTTTAAAGGTAATAAATGGGTAACAGAGGGTCGGGGAGTGCTTTTTACAATTACCGTATATTCTCGAGTATAAGCCGAGATTTTCAGCCCATTTTTTAAGGCTAAAAGTGCCCCTCTCGGCTTATACTCGAGTCATTGTCCCAGGGGGTCGGCGGGGAGAGGGAGCGGCAGCTGTCACATCATACTCACCTGCTCCCGGTGCAGTCTCTGCACTTCCCTGCTTCTCCGATGGTCTCTGGCGCCCGCAGCTCTTCCTATGTTCAGCGGTTACAATGTACCGCTCATTAAAGTAATGAATATGGACGCAATTCCACTCCCATAGGCTTGGAGCACATATTCATTACTTTAATGAGTGGTACCATGTGACCACTGAGCACAGGAACAAGCTGCCAGCGCCAGAGACCGGAGAAGCAGGGACCGCTCCAGGATGGGGTGAGTAGGACTGGGAGAGGGTGAGCCATGCAATATTCACCTGTCCCTGTTCCACCACCTGGCTCTGTCTTCCGCATCCTTTAGCTGTGACAATCAGGTCAGAGGGCGCGATTACATGGTTAGTGCGCGCCCTGTGCCTGAACAGTCACTGCAGAGACCCGGAAGACACAGCAGCACGCTGCGGTGGAACGGGGACAGGTGAATAATGCAAGTTCCAGGGGCCTGAGCCAACAGCGACTCCGGCACCTGGCCCCCATAGCGCACCATGTCCTCGCCTGCTCAGGACCCTGGCACCTGACTCCCAGCGACGAGAGGTGAGTATGCCATTTTTATTTTAATCGCAGCAGCAGCAAATGGGGCACAATATTCTATGGAGCATCTTATGGGGCCATCAACCTTTGTGCAGCGTTATATGAGCATAATATTCTATGGAGCATATTATGGGGCCCATCATGAACTTTATGGAGCATTATATGGGGCGTATTTTGTATGGAGCATCTTATGGGGCCCATCATGAACTGTATGGAGCATTATATGTGGCTCCTTATTTAATATGGATATTCAAAAACACTTAAAGGGAACCTGTCACCCCAAAATCAAAGGTGAGCTAAGCCCATTAGCATCAGGGGCTTATCTACAGCATTCTGGAATGCTGTAGATAAGCCCCCGATGTATCCTGAAAGATGAGAAAAAAAGGTTAGATTATACTCACCCAGAGGCGTTCCCGCTGTGGTCCGGTCCGATTCGGGGCCCCCCATCTTCTTAAGATGACGTCCTCTTTTTGTAGTCACGCTGCAGCTGCGGCTCCGGCGCAGGTGTACTTTGTCTGCCCTGTTGAGGGCAGAGCAAAGTACTGCAGTGCGCAGGCATCGGGAAAGGTCAGAGAGGCCCGTCGCCTGCGTACTGCAGTACTTTGCTCTGCCCTCAACAGGGCAGACAAATTACACCTGCACCAGAGCCGCAGCATGAATACAAGAAGAGGACGTCATCGTAAGAAGATGGGAGGCCCCGGACCGGACCACGACGCCCATCGTACCGGGACCGCCCCTGGGTGAGTATAATATAACCTCTTTTCCTCATCTTTCAGGATACATCGGGGGCTTATCTACAGCATTCCAGAATGCTGTAGATAAGCCCCTGATGCTGGTGGGCTTAGCTCGCCTTCGATTTTGGGGGTGACAGGTTCCCTTTAACCTATTGATGTCTCAATCAATTTTACTTTTATTTGGTATCGATTTTTATTTTTGAAATTTACCAGTCGCTGCTGCATTTCCCACCCTAGGCTTATACTCGAATCAATAAGTTTTCCCAGTTATTTTTTTAGCAAAATTAGGGGTCTCGGCTTATACTCGGGTCGGCTTATACCCGAGTATATACGGTAAATGAATTTTCTCTGTGTGTGTTTATTTCTTTTGAATGCTGCGTTAGTATTGGGGGTGTCTGATAGACATCTCTCAATCAGTAACCCCTGGGATTGATGTCAGCTTACATTACACAGCTGACATGAACCCCAAAACTTTTGCCAACACACTTTTTAGCCAACACACCAGGGCCAAGGCTAAATGTCACATTTGACCCATCTAATGTATGCGCCATTCTGGGGTGGCAGAGGGCTATTTTTGTAAGTTGGGGGGGCAATATCCATGGATCTTTCCCAGCCTATTAATATCAGCCCACAACTGTCTGCTTAGCCATTTGCTTGTTATTAAAATTAGGGGTACCACAAATCATTTTATGGGGGTTCCCCCTATTTAATAGCCAGTAATGGCTCCACAGAGAGCTGTGAGCTGTTATTAATAGGCTGGGAAGCTTTATGGATATTGGCCCCTTCCAAAAATAACAACACGAGCCCCCAACTGTCTGCTTTCCCTCAGCTGGTTATTAAAAATAAACTGGGACCCCACACCATTTTTTTCTTTAATTTCTTTATTTAATTGCTAAATACATGTATAGTAAGCTACACACATAATGCACTAATAATATATCTCAGTTACATCTTTCTATCTATCAATTCTGATGGGTCACGCTGTGAATTTACTGTACTTTGCTGATGAAATGTTGGGTTTCCCTTGAGTTGAGTGCACAGAAATCAGAGGGCACAAGCATAGTCTGCGTGCCGTGTGATTTTTATTCTCGCACCCATTGACTTGTATTGGTCAGTCCTGCAGAAGAACACTGCCTCATTGAATAATATTGTTCTTTCTCACATTGCACTTGCCAATTTTGTATGCAGTTGTGAGCCAACTCTTACTTTAGTCCCCAGCAGACTCTTCAAACTATGCTTTATCTGAAACGCTGAGACTTATCTGGCTGCATGAATTAAATTACAGGTTCTCTTTAAGCCCTTAATGGCCTGATATTTAATTCACTATACCACGGTTATGCTAATTTATTTCTCACAAAACTACAGTAAATATCGATTTGATCATCTCATCTTGCGCTGATCAGTGAGACAGATCTGTATCACTGATTTGTAATAACAGCTAATAATAAAAATGTATTTCTATTGTTCCATTTCTGCATATTCTTGTATTTAGATTTCACTCTTTTATATGTTAAAAGTGTTATTTTTTTCTGTTTTTAAGCTGAAATGTCCCATACGGTTAATGAGGTTATTTTCCATTTGACTTGCAGGTGCAGCATTTTCATCTTGGACCAAAGTGAATGACGGTTTATTTAACAAAAGGTTCCTCTGAGTGTTTTGTACCTGGGGACCTTTCTTCTTTACAGAAAAAGAAGTGGTGTCATTTCCATTAAAGCGATGCTTCCAAGATTCTGTGCTCAGGAACAGAAAGCAGAAAGAATGAGAGAGCGCTATGTCAGCTGATCGGCTTTCAAACCACCTTCATACTCTCAATTTTCTTAAAATGATCTGTCCATCAATGACATCTCTAGAGTCCTTCTTTGGAACCTTTATTGGCTAGGAGTACACTGAGCAGAAATGGAATACACAGTACAGTCACTTGTAAAGAAATCTGTTCTTATTTTTACAGCACACTGATTTTTAATGCGAAGAAATGTTTTCTCCTCCAGATAATTTTAAAATTGCAGTATATTTTCTTAAACAGACCACTTCTTTCTAACTATTCTGGCTGTGTCTGTTATTGAAGATGTTGTGAACGAAATGTGGCAGATATGGAAGCTGAATATTGTGATTAATTAAACTTGTGAAAAGGCTTTTAAAATAAACTCAGATAATGTACAAGATATGGCCAAGATAATTGCAAAATTTCAGAGGTATTTTCGACGGAAGCCTATTCGCTTTTTCACATTTATTATCTTATATCTAACTGCTGGAAGTGTTGTATTTTTGCACGCAAGTTTTGAAGGGGAACATATTGTGTCGGAAAGTGGCAAGACCTTGGTTGATGGCATCAGTGATCGAGGAGACATTCCAGAACCTGGAACAGCCCAATTAGGTAGGGTTTTTAAGGAAGCACCAGAATCACCAAGCACACCACGGAGATATGGACCATGGTTCAAAACTTCAGGCAAAGAGTCTCTGGACAGGACTAAGCAAGGAGATTTCGGAGGTACATGGAATAGAGCTCTTAAAGGGAGAACTATGAGAGAACAAGAGGAAGGGAGAGGTAAGGAAAAAATTAGACCTGTGTTACAAATGTTCTGTGTCTTGTACAAAAAGTTATATTGTATGTGCTGCACTATTTTTAAAGGGTATTTCCATCTCCAAGATCCTATCCCAATATGTAGTAGGTGTAGCAATAATAATAATATTGGCAGATACCTCCTATTAGCAATGTAGCATAGTTCTTTTGCTTCACTATGTCACTTACCACATTTGCAGGGTATTGCAGTACATTAGGTATCCATAGTTACGACTACTCATACAGCAACAGTTAGTCAGCCGTTAGTGGTCGTAGCCATGGATACCTAAACTACTGCAATACCCTGTAAATGGGTTAAGCAACACAACTAGTCAGATTAACTATACTATATTTCTGATTGGAGGTATTTGCTAATATTATTGTTATTCCACTTACTACATATTGGGACATGATCTTGGAAATGGGAATACCCCTTTAAGTCAATCCCAAAGAAACTGAATTTACAGTAACTAATACATTTAGAACCTTAACGCTTTAATGAGTTGTGACGCACATTTTCATCACAAGCTGCTGTGAATTTCATTGAGCAGGCTCAGGAGCTGAGCCCACTTCATATCTAGCAAATGTCAGCTGTGTTACATAGCCGGCATCTGACTGTAACACCAGAGGCCACAGCTAATTCCAATCATTAAATACAGATGTCAATCACTGATATCAGAATTTAAATGGCTTGCTTGCTGGTTTGCATTAGCTCTCATTTTCCCCCTCTGGATCTCGGGGAACTGATAGGTAAAGAAGGCAGCCAGGGTCCCACTGAAATCTCCTCTGGCTGCCATGTTAGTCACCCTGTGAAGCTCAGCCAGAGGCTGGGCTTCATAGGAGAATCACAATTACACGATGTACTACAATACAATTGTGTTTCTGAATATAAGAGATCAAAGGATCATAGGTTCAGAGTTGAAGTGTAAAAAAAAAAATGTTTTAAATATATATTTTTTAAATTACCACCCTTTTTTCACTATTCAAAAATAGAAAAATTAAATAAATGAAATAAAAACATATTTGGCATCATTGTGTCCAGAAAAAAAAATAATTTGTTGAAATATACAATTATTAAAACCATATGTTTAACCCCGAAAAAGATAAAAATGTCAGAATTGCAGTTTTTAAGTCACTGTACTTCTCTAAAAAAAATACAATATTAAGCAATCTAAATGTCGTATGTTCTCTAAAATGGTACTAATAGAAAATAAAGCTAAAATCTAAAAAAACAGGACCTCCCAGAGAAACTCTCTGTGTATCTAAATGTTTTCCTATATACAGCTATAAAATTCACAGTAATACCACAACTCCAGAAATGTTTTCTTTTTTGCAAGTGAGGAATTGCTGGCGCATGAAACCCTACACAAGCAATTTCAGGCAAAATTTCAAAGCATTTTCAGAGAAAAAAAAAACTGAATCTACTCAAAGAAAAACAAATATGCTTTGTATTTCTTCTGAGGACCTTAGAGTGAAACATGAATTATTACAACTGGAAGATGGAAACAAACAGAGCAGCTCACCTGAGATTGAATTGTTCTTGTGTAGCATATGTTTGACCACCACAATGATTTCATTACCAAGGTTTTTTCTTTATAGATTGAAACTTAGCAAAGCACTTGATGTTTTTATCTAATGTAAATAGAGGTGGAATGAGTGTGTGAACTCTATGCCATTTAACTGTTTGCATTTGAGCTTGTTATTATCATTTATATATGCAGGACATACAAGAAATAATTAATACTAATGCAGTTTACATCAGCAATGCAAAATAATTCATATCAATACCCAGAATTTTGACTTGGGGAAAGGGGATCTAGGAGTCTTTTGCATCGTGATTTCTTACACACACAATGTAGTATATTAGGCGATGTTCACATGTCCAGTAGTGATCTGTTAGAACAGATCCTTCAGAAATCCATTGGCAAAAAACTTGCGCAGGCACCACTTTTTTGTCCTTTTTTAAAAAACTGATTTCGGCTGGATCCGTGTTTTTTTTTTAAGTCTATTGACAATGGATCCCTTAGGCCGGTTTCACACGTCAGTGATTCCGGTACGTGAGGTGACAGTTTCCTCACGTACCGGAGACACTGACACACGTAGACCCATAAAAATCAATGCATCTGTGCAGATGTCATTGATTTTTTGCGGACCGTGTCTCCGTGTGCCAAACACGGAGACATGTCAGTGTTCGTGGGAGCGCACGATTTACACGGACCCAATAGAGTCAATGGGTCCGCGTAAAACACGGACTCACACGGACATTCTCCGTCTGGGGTCCGTGTGCGTGCAGGAGACAGCGCTACAGTAAGCGCTGTCCCCCCCACATGGTGCTGAAGCCGGTATTCATATCTTCCCTGTAGCAGCGTTTGCTATAGAGAAAATATGAAGAATAGTGTTAAAAATAAAGATCCATGTGTCCGCCGCACCCCCACCCCCTGTGCGCCCCCCCGCTGGTCAGAAAATACTTACCCGCTCCCTCGCTCCTTCCTGGTCTGGCCGCGCCTCCTACTGTATGCGGTCACGTGGGGCCGATCATTTACAATCATGAATAGTCGGCTCCGCCCCTATGGGAGGTGGAGCCACATATTCATGACTGTAAATGATCGGGCCCACGTGACCGCATGCAGGAGAAGCCGCGGCCAGACCAGGAAGGAGCGACAGCCGACGGGGGACCCGGGTAAGTATTTTCTGACCAGCGGGGGGGCGCACAGGGGGTGGGGGGGCGCACAGGGGGTGGGGGGGCGGCGGACACATAGATCTTTATTTTAAACACTATTCTTCATATTTTCTCTACAGCAAACGTTGCTGCAGGGAAGATATGAATCGCAGCTTCAGCACCATGCAGAGTGGGTACCACACGCTCCGTGTGGTACCCACTCGCCATACGGGCGGCACACATGTGCCGCACGTATGGCCTCCGTGAGTTCCCAGGCACACGGACACGGATAACTCCGGTACCGATTTATTCCGGTACCGGAATTATCTGGACGTGTGGGACAGCCCTCAAATAGTCATCCATTTTCTTCCATTTGAAATTGATCCAGTCAGTGAAAAACAGATCCTTTGTCAATGAAAAAAAAAATGGAGGGCTAATTAACAGATGCGTTGTCCATAGACTTCAATGTTAAAATAAACGGATCCAGCTGAAATCAGTTTTTTAAAGATTGACAAAAATGTTGTGTCTGCACAACTTTTTTGCCAACAGATTTCTGCTGGATCTGTTCTAACGAAGGATTACGGGACAAGTAAACAAAGCCGTAGACTGCTTAGGTGTGTATATTTGAGCAAATGGATCACAGTCCTTGCATAGCTTTTATTTGCACACCGAGCCAGCATGTAATGATTGAGGGCATATTTTCATGGTGATTTGGCATGTATCTGTCCTGGAGAATTTAGTAGAGAGATAGAGAGATATCTAGTAAGAGCCATGCGCAACGCACCCAACACACTATTTTTTTCTTACATATCGCTTATTTATGCTCTGCCCAACCTATGACATTTTACTCACAAATAGTAAAAATGACGCTATGACTATAAAATAAACATAGACCACACCTCAGACCCACTAAATAACCACCCAAGGAGGCATCAGTCACTTATTATTATGTATTTTAATAAGGGATTACACTCTATATATAATAAAGTACAACACAGTATACATTATTAATTGAGGACATTCTTTAATAAAATATTACACATACTAAGACCTCAGCCAGATGTTCGTTTCTCTTGTACATGTTCTATCTGTGATTTTCATTTATAAAACACACAATGGGATGTCTATAGGGCTGTTCATATATCCACCGTGCGTCGGTATGCCTGCAAAAAAGTCACAGACACATGTCCAATTTTTATGAGCGTCACACATAAGAATTATCCATAGAATTCTATAGGTACATGAAAATCATGGGCTGCACACGGATTAGATCAGTCTGTGTTCTGTCCATGATTAACATCATGATAAAGAAGGTATGCAATTTATTCATTTATTATCCAATGCTTGCAAATTACTGATGAAACACTGACACACTGACCACACACTAATGAAATTTGTATCCAAAACTCTAATGACACTTGTACCATTTTTTTTTGGCATACGTGAAAGATAACAGACTTCACATAACAGGACATTATACAGTACATAATACAGGAGGACACTGTATGGAGACTTGCATCTAGAAGTCCAGCCTAGTGGGTGTGTGGCACATATCTTGGTTTTAAAGAAATTTCTATATATGCCTGCTTTGCATATCTGTGATATGTGTAACTACACCTCCCAATTAACCTTAAAGGGATTGTCCAGGTTTGGAGCAAAAGTCAGCAGTAACTGAATGTGGCTGGAAACTGCGAAATCGTGACAGTGTGTGGTGCATACACTGCCACAATTCACTGGTATTCCGAGTATGAGCATGTATGTGATTTGCCTCTAAAACAATGTATATGATCCTGTGCCCCACTTTGCTCCCTTATATACCACTTTGCCTTCCAGAAAAGGCAACAAAAAACCCCATTTACCTCCCATCCTATACTCTTGCGCCATCTTCTAGGTGCTCTTCTACTGAACGATGCCAGCTATGCAATAACATCATTGTGCCTGGCATCATCATAGAAAAGACACTGAGCAATCAAGCAGAGATCTATCTTTTGACTTTGTGAATAGCTGCTCCTATATTTAATCTGCACTTTAAAAATATACTAGGGCTCTAGTGCCAGTATCCTGACGGTGGATAAGGCAGTATATAGACTGTTGTCCATAGTGCAGCTATCTCCCCTGATGATCCTGATAGGTTGAAACTTGTTTGTGGGCAAGCAGGGCAAGTGTATGGCAATAACCACATAGAGCCAGATGTGGACTGCCCTTTTTAGGGTGGGAGCTCTTTGGGACGACCATGGCCAGTATAGGATTACCAGGGACCATAACTGTTTGATCCAAGTCTTGCTGATCAGATACTGGTTTTTGAAGGACTGACTGTTTATATAAGAACTTCATCCCTTGGATACAGATATATGGGTGAGACCAGGACTGACATCACCACCCGGCGCACCCGGGCAAGTGCCGGAGCCTTGAGCAAGCGTGGGGGCCCACTCACCGTCGGGGACACCGGCACGCTATGGGAACAGCGAGTCAGAGGGGCACAGTGTCAGCGCGGGCACTTTCAGCATTATATGTGGCCCATTATTCTGTATTGAGCAATATATGAGGTCCATTGTATACTATGTGGAGCAGTATATGGGGCCCATAATACTGTGTGGAGCAATATATGGGGCCCATTCTGTATGTAGCATTATATGGGGTCCATTATTTTGTATGGAGCATGATTTAGGGTCCATTATTCTGTGTGGAGCATTATATGAGACCCATTATTCTGCACGGAACATTATATAGGGCCCTTTCTGATTGGAGCATTATATAGGGCTCACTATACTGTATGGATCATTATATGGAGTCCATTATTCTGTTTGGAGCATCATATGGGACCCATTATTCTGAATGGAGCAATATATTGAGTCAAATATTCTGTATGAAGCATTATAAGGGGTCCATTGTTCTATGTGGAGTGCTATACGGGGCCTAATATACAGGTGCTCACAAAATTAGAATATCATCAAAAAGTTAATTTATTTCAGTTCTTCAATACGAAAAGTGAGACTCATATATTATATAAAGTCCTTACAAACAGAGTGATCTATTTCATGTGTTTATTTCTGTTAATGTTGATGGTTATGGTTTACAGCTAATGAAAATCAAAAAGTCATTATCAGTAAATTAGAATACTTTATAACACCAGCTTGAAAATTTATTTTAAAATCCGAAATGTTGGCCTCCTGAAATGTACATTTAGTAAATGCACTCAATATTTGGTCGGTGCTTCTTTTGCATCAATTACTGCATCAATGCGGCATGGAAGCGATCAACGTGTGGCACTGCTGAGGTGTTATGGAAGCCCAGGTTGCTTTGATAGCAGCCTTCAGCTTATCTGCATTGTTGTGTCTGGTGTTTCTACTCTTCCTCTTGACAATACCCCATAGATTCTCTATGGGGTTAAGGTCAGGCGAGTTTGCTGGCCAATCAAGCACAGTGATACTGTTTTTAAACCAGGTATTGGTACTTTTGTCAGTGTGGACAGGTGCCAAGTCCTGCTAGAGAATGACATTTCCATCTCCAAAAAGGTTGTCACAGAGGGAAGCATGAAGTGCTCTAAAATTTCCTGGTAGATGGCTGTGCTGACTTTGGTCTTGATAAAACACAGTGGACCTACACCAGCAGATGACATGGCTCCCCAAACCATCACTGGTTGTGGAAACTTCACACTAGACCTCAAGCAGCTTGGATTGTGGCCTCGCCACTATTCCTCCAGACTCTGGGACATTGATTTCCAAATGAAATGCAAAATTGACTTTCATCTGAAAACAACACCTTGGACCACTGAGCATCAGTCCAGTTATTTTTCTCCTTGGCCCAGGTAAGACGCTTCTGGCATTGTCTATTGGTCATGAGTGGCTTGACACAAGAAATGTGACACTGGTAGCCCATGTCCTGGATATATCTGTGTGTGGTGGGTCTTGAAGCAATGACTCCAGCAGCAGTCCAATCCTTGTGAATCTCCTCCAAATTTTTGAATGCCCTTTTCTTAACAAACCTTTCAAGGCTGCGGTTATCCCATTTGCTTGTGCACCTTTTTCTACCACACTTTTTCCCTCCACTCAACTTTCCATTATGCTTGGATACAGCACTCATGAGCAGCCTGCTTCTTTAGCAATGACCTTTTGTGGCTTACCCTCCTTGTGGAGTGTGTCAATGACTGCCTTCTGGACATCTGTCAAGACAGCAGTCTTCTCCATCATTCTGTGAACTACTGAAACTGACTTGTGCGAAGAACCTGTATGTTTACAGTGACTGTAAATAATCTGATGAGAATTTATCGCTGCATTTCCATTGAGGTGTGCAGATATTTGACCACTGTCAGGTTCTTACATAGTCCTTATATGAAATTATAGCAATGAATTGTATCTAAAGCTATGTTTTTTCACCTATTTAATGTGGCAGACAATAATAAATGTGTTTTTGAGCATTTTCATGAATATTAAAAGTTAAATTTAATTTCTTACATTTTGCTTCTATACTTTCTGACTACTTTAAGATAGATTCAAGAAATATTCGATATTTTCTTGATAATCCTATATGCTTGCATATACTTAATCATAGCTGCATTTTAAGAAAACAGATTCAATTGAATATAGCTGCGGTAATGCAGCAAGCCACGATTGTCAGAATTCCCCCCTTGGGTGCACCTCTGACCAGTATAAAGCAATTTTTATACCATTAATAGAAATAACAGGCAGCACTTCAGGAATAGGGAACAATGCATCCAGCTCATTTAACCATGTTGTACATCCATCGTTGCAGCATCCCTTTCAGTCATTTCTCAATATGGGTGAAAAAGAAAAACGCATTGTTCATTGTTTTTCGGCTGCTGCCATTTTTCTCTGTTATTGGATTCATTTTGATGGTGTCCATTATGTTCCAGGAGGATTTTTTTCAACCTTGAATAGGGTCTGTTCCGTTTTCAGATTTATAGTGTGATTTATTATTGTTGTAGAGAGATACATGTATTGTTGAAATCTTTTTCTGGATTTTATTTAATTACCATATTTCTTTCACTTTATAACCTGTAGTATGATAATCTTATGAGTCTGGTGAAAGCTATTCATTATATGTATATCGAGAGATAGGTGTGTAAATGAGTCTGTACGTGTATGTGTGTATATACAGTGTATATATATATATTCGCTATATAAAAAGACACATATGCATGTTTTTCTCAATATCTGACATGAAATCAGAATAAACCTTTCCCGTTTTAGGTCAGTTAGGATTACCAGAATTATTAATATTTGCAAGTGCCAAAATCAGGGCCGGTTTTAGGCAAAGTGGAGCCCTAGGCAAAAGTTTAAACTGGGGTCCCAAATGCTAACATTGTAAAATCACACAAAAATGTAGGTTACATTACATGAGCAGGATGCGAATACAGTTGCTGGAGGGGCCTGGAGCCAGTGCTCGCACTGTGGCCCCCGTATTTAGGGCCTTATATCGGCCAATGGGTCTGCCACTATTAGCTGTACGCAGGGGCGTTGCTAGGTTCAGAAAAGATTGGGGGCCCAAGCCCCAAGACATAGAGTTGCCCCCCAACCCCCTCTTAATTTTTTTTTAAGACTGCAGATAACAGTCAGAACTCTCTGAGTACAGATAATGTAATAGATGTCACCTGCAGTCCTATGTAACACCAGAGATAGCAGTGATAACTCTGAGAACAGATAATGTAGTAGATGTCACCTGCAGTCCAATGTAACACCACAGATATCACAGTGATAACTCTGAGTACAGATAATGTATTAGATGTCACCTGCAGTCCTATGTAACACCAGAGATAGCAGTGATAACTCTGAGCACAGATAATGTAGTAGTCACCTGCAGTCCTATGTAACACCGCAGATAGCAGTAGCATTTCAGAGTAAGACTATGTTCACATGCAGCTTTTTTTCAGTAGCCAAAACCTTTTCTATTGGCAGTAAAATGTTGCATTCAAAACACCTGTTTTTCAGCTTGATTTGTGGTGTTCTTCACACTTTTTCAGCTTTTTTTGGAGTGAGGATGTTTGTCTACAGTTGTTTAAGGCCACGTTCACACATTGAGTATTTGGTCAGTATTTTGCATCAGTATGTGTAAGCCAAAACCAGGAGGGTGAGAAATACAGAGGTGGTGACGTGCTTCTCATTGTTCCACTGCTGTTTCTGCATTACAAATACTGACCAAATACTGAACATGTGAATGACACCTAATAGTTTAATTCACCAAAACCACTTAAAAAATTGCAGCGAAAAATACCGTTGCAATATCTGCAGCTTTTTTTTATTCTTTCATTGCTTTCTAAGGGTGACAACACACTGAAAGAAGTGACACGCTACAGATTTAAAAAGCGCTAAAGTTCTGAAATTCAGTCAGAAAAAAACAAGCACATGCAGGAGATTTCGGAAATCTTCTATGTTTTGCTGGCACTTTAAAAAGCAGCTTTTGGCCATGTTCATATGCAGAATTTTTGCAGCTTTTTCTTCTGCAAATAAGAAGTTTATAGCATTTTACAGCACAAGCAAAAACTGAGATTTTCAGAAATTTCCAGCACATCCTTTTATTTTTTCCTGACTGAATTTCACAACTGTAGTGTTTTTTAAATCAGCAGCGTGTCACTTATTTCAGCAATTTTTTTCACCCATAGAAAGCAATGAAAAAGTTAAAAAATGCTGCAAATGTCGCAACGTTGTTTTTCGCTGCATTTTTGGGGAATAAAACTAGCTTTATTAAACATGTACTGTGGAAAAAATGCATACTGTAAAAAAAAACAGCAAAAGCTCTAACGGTATGTTCGCTGCTGTATGTGACTGTGAAACCTGATCCTACAGCAATCAGCACAGCGCTCTTGGACCACAGTGAGTAAATCACTGCACTGAGGGGGTCTCAAGGGGGTTTGGGAGAAACAATCAGGAGCAACAGAGCAATGCACAGCATTATTCACTGTTGTACACCCTTTGGGCACTTCATAAAGGGGCTGCAGACGCAAAGGGCCCCAGGCATCTGGCTGGTCTGCCTGCCCCAAACACCGGCCCTGGCCAGAATAATGAGAGAGAGGGAATGTTTTAAGGCATTTTTATTACTTACTACATAGTTAAGTTTACAAATTCTAAGGTTACTATCCCTTTAAACAATTCTCGACTGCCCATATAATGTCATGTGTTTGGAAGCTTCTGCTTTTTGGCAACATCTGAGTTAATTAGAGACACACCTGTGGATGTATTTTAATGCACACGTGAAACACACTGCTTCTTTGTTTAGCATGATGGGAAATTCTAAAGAAATCTATCAAGATATCAGGAAAAGAATTGTGGACTTGCACAAGTCTGGCTCATCCTTGGGTACAATTTCAAGAAACCTAAAGTTGCCTTGTTCATCTGTGCAAAAAATTATACGCAAGTACAAACAAGATGGGAATTTCTAGCCATTATACCGATCAGGAAGGAGACTGATTCTGTGTCCCAGAGATTAACGTGCTTTGTTCCGACATATGCATATCAATCCAAGGGCAAAAGCAAAAGACCTTGTGAAGATGATGGTGGAAGCTGGTAAGATTTTGTCAATATCCACAGTGAAACATGTACTGTATCAACATAGACTGAAAAGCCATTCAGCCAGGAAGAAGCCATTACTCCTAAAGAAACATAAAAAAGCCAGAATAATGTTTGCAAATGCACACAGGAATAAATACCTTAATTTTTGGAGACATGTTGTCACGATACGTATCGCGACATGTTGTCACAATATGTATCGCGACCCAACGGGTGGTCGGTCAGCAGATGGCGCAACACGCCCACACAATGGAATGGTATTGGAGAGCAGGAGTCCCCACAAATAGGGAAATGGGAGATGGTCACCACCTGAGCTCAAACCGGAGCCTATCCCTGCACATCCCTAACGCCATAAGCTGGTCCTTCACCACACCGCCGTCACGAACCTAAGTCCCACGCAGTCACCTAATGCTGCCCTGGCTAGTGAACTGGCCGGCAAGGGGCACTAGCCTCACCACTGCAGATAATACCACACAGGGGACAGTGATAAACACCAAAGGGAGAAAAAGTTGAAAAAAGTTGAAAATACAGCACTTAGCTTCCAGACACCACTGCCAAGTTCCACACTGCAGATAGCACAGCAATAGGACTCCAAACACCAGAAGTGGCTGACACCAAAGAGCTGCTCCTGCTAGACTGGTCGCCAAAGATAAACTCTATCACCAACAGTCAGCTGATGCATCAGGTGACCATTTAAAGGATGGTGGGAGTGGTCACCACCACACCAGCTGACCCAGCAACACTGCAGTTCCACCAGATTGCCAGCCGGGGGAAAGGAAAAAAGCTTCATTTAAACAAAGTGGAACCAGAGCTGCCACAAATCCAAAAATAGAACTTGACACATGTCCTGTAGTCTGATGAAGCTAACATTGAACTTTTTTGGCATAATGACCATCGTTACATTTGGAGTAAAAAGGGAGAAGCTTGGAAGCCTAAGAACACCATCCCAATTGTGAAACATAAGGGTTGCAGCATCATGTTGCGGGGTTGTTTTGATGCAAGAGGGACTGGTACATTTCACAAAATAGATAGCATCATGAGAAAAGTAGAATATGTGGCAATACTGATGCAACATCTCAAGATATCAGCCAGGAAGTTAAAGCTTGGGCGGTAATGGGTCTTCCAAATGGACAGTGACCCGAACATGCTGCCAAAATGGTAACAAAGTGGCTTAACCCCTTAACGTCCAATGACGGACAGAGTCTGTCATTGGACACCTCCCCCTTTTTTGGTGCGGGCTCCGGCGATGAGCCCGCACCTTTTCCGGCACATGACAGCTGATCTGATCAGCTGACCTGTGCCAGGAACAGCCACAGGGGGGATCACAATTCACCTGTGGCTGTTAACATGTTAAATGCTGCTTTCAGACTCTGACAGCGGCATTTAACATGCAATCGCAGGAAGCACATCATTACCCCCTCCCATCGGCGCCCGTGTCACACGACCGTGGGTCGCCGATGGGTTGGCATAACAACTCGGGGTCAGCAGGAGACCCCTGTGGTTGTCATTGCTGGATCACTATGAGCGCCGCCCGGCGGTCGACGCTCATAGCGACTGAGCATATCTGCTACATAGAGCAGGGCTGCAGCACAATGTATGTAGCACAAGCAAGCAGATGATCACAGCTTCTAGTCTCCCATGGAGACTATTGAAGCAAGTAAAACATAAAAAAAAAATTTTATAAAATTTTAAATCACCCCTCTTTCGCCCCATTAAAAAAAACAATAAAAAAAGTAAAATATACACATATTTGGTTCAGAATAGCCCGATCTATCAATATATAAAAAGAATCCAGTCGGTAAACTGCGTAGCGAGAAAAAATTGAAACGCCAGAATTACATTTTTTGGTCACTGCAACATTGCAAGAAAATGAAATTACAGGTGATCAAAAGATCAGATCTCCACCAAAAAGGTATCAATAAAAAAGGCAGATAGGTATGCATAAAATAAGCCCTCACCCAGCCCCAGTTCATGAAAAATGGAGTGCTATGAGTCTCGGAAAATGGCAACATTTTTTTTTTCAAACTTTGGAATTTTTTTCACCACTTAAATAAAAAAGAACCTAGACATGTGTTGTGTCTGTGAACTCGCTATGACCTGGAGAATCATGCTGGCAGGTCAGTTTTAGCATTTAGTGAACATGGTAAAACAAAATCCCCAAAACAATTGTGGAATTGCACTTTTTTTGCAATTTCACTGCATCTGGAATTTTTTTCCCATTTTCCTGTACGTGATATGGTAACAAATGATGTCATTCAAAATTACAACTCGTCTCACAAAAACCAAGCCCTCACATGTACATATTGACGGAAAAATAAAAAAGTTGTGGCCGTGTGAAGAATGGGAGCAAAAAATGGAAACGCAAAAACAGAAATACCCCTGGATCTTTAGGGGGGTTAAGGATAACAAAGTCAATGTTTTGGAGTTGCCATCCCAAAGCCCTGATCTCAATCCTATTGAAAATTTATGGGCAAAGATGAAAAGGCAGGACCGAGCAAGGCGACTTACAAACCTGGATCAGTTACACCAGTTTTGTCTGGAGAAATGGGCCCAAATTCTGACCAACTATTGTGAGAAGCTTGTGGAAGGATATTTCAAACGTTAGCCAGTGTTCCCCAACTCCGGTCCTCAAGAGCCACCAACAGGTCATGTTTTCAGGATTTCCTTAGTATTGCACAGGTGATAGAATTATTGCCTGCGCAGGTGATGCAATTATCACCTGTGCAATACTAAGGAAATACTGAAAACATGACCTGTTGGTGGCTCTTGAGGACCGGAGTTGGGGAACACTGCGTTAGACCCAAGTCATTCAGTTTAAGGGCAACGGTACCAAATACTATTGAATTGTATGTAACTTTTAACTTTGCAATAAATAATTAAAATGCCTTAAAACATTCTCTCTCTCATTATTCTGGCATTTGGCAAATAATAATTATGGTAATCCTAATTAACCTAAAATGGGAAAGGTTTATTCTGATTTCATTTCAGATATTGAGAAAAACATGCATATGTATCTATTTATATAGTGTATGTAAACTTATGGAATAAACTGTATATACATCTACAGTTGTGGCCAAAAGTATTGACACCCCTGCAATTCTGTCAGATAATACTCAGTTTCTTCCTGAAAATGATTGCAATCACAAATTCTTGGTATTATTATCTTCATTTAATTTGTCTTAAATGAAAAAACACAAAAGAGAATGAAGCAAAAGGCCAAACATTGATCATTTCACACAAAACTCCAAAAATTGGCCAGACAAAAGTATTGGCACCCTCAGCCTAATACTTGGTTGCACAACCTTTAGCCAAAATACCTGCGACCAACTGCTTCCGGTAACCATCAATGAGTTTCTTACAATGCTCTGCTGGAATTTTAGACCATTCTTCTTTGGCAAACTGCTCCAGGTCCCTGATATTTGAAGGGTGCCTTCTCCAAACTGCCATTTTTAGATCTCTCCACAGGTTTTCTATGTGATTCAGGTCTGGAATCATTGCTGGCCACCTTAGAAGTCTCCAGTGCTTTTCTCTCAAACCATTTTCTAGTGCTTTTTGAAGTGTGTTTTGGGCCATTGTCCTGCTGGAAGTGAAGTATATCGTGGCACAGCTGTGTCGGTGCACAAGACAGGTTTCCCACACCAGTAAGCATATAATAAATAAATAGCTTGGCACTCAACTTGTAAACAGTTATGATTTTTGAGATGGTTTATTGTTATAACTCGGGTAGCAGTCCAAATTAACTGTTTCGGTCACACATTAGACCTTCTTCAGTAAACCGACTGCATAAGATGGGGTCCTAGGGTATAACTACAAATGGACCTCTGGGAAAGTAGTTTCCCAGTTTAGAACATAAAGGGGATGAATGTCACATCCGGGCCTAAGGTTTCCAGGTTAGGAGTGAGACGTAGCTAGAACAGGTAGCACAACGTGTGCAAAAGATGAGGCTGTATATCAACTCCTTAATTTCAAGAGATGGATAAATAACCAATGTAGTAGCATATAAAGTGAAGCTGTATCACATGTACAGCGGTATTAAAGGCACTGGAGTACTCAGTAATGGTAGTATAAGAGTCTATTAGACAGAGTGCTTTAAAATGCCCCATATAGTGGGCGCACTCGTTAGGTCCGCTGCCGGTGTACAGTGAGCGGGTGGTGTAGTTGAAAAAGCGGCGGACACCGCGTTGAGGCACACCACCCGCTCACTGTACACCGGCAGCGAACCTAATGAGTGCGCCCACTATATGGGGCATTTTAAAGCACTCTGTCTAATAGACTCTTATACTACCATTACTGAGTACTCCAGCGCCTTTAATACCGCTGTACATGTGATACAGCTTCACTTTATATGCTACTACATTGGTTATTTATCCATCTCTTGAAATTAAGGAGTTGATATACAGCCTCATCTTTTGCACACGTTGTGCTACCTGTTCTAGCTACGTCTCACTCCTAACCTGGAAACCTTAGGCCCGGATGTGACATTCATCCCCTTTACGTTCTAAACCGGGAAACTACTTTCCCAGAGGTCCATTTGTAATTATACCCTAGGACCCCATCTTATGCAGTCGGTTTACTGAAGAAGGTCTAATGTTTGACCGAAACGTTTAATTTGGACTGCTACCCGAGTTATAACAATAAACCATCTAAAAAATCATCACTGTTTACAAGTTGAGTGCCAAGCTATTTATTTATTATTGTCCTGCTGGAAGACCCATGACCTCTGAGGGAGACCCAGCTTTCTCACACTGGGCCCTACATTATGCTGCAAAATTTGTTGGTAGTCTTCAGACTTCATAATGCCATGCACACGGTCAAGCAGTCCAGTGCCAGAGGCAGCAAAGCAACCCCAAAACATCAGGGAACCTCCGCCATGTTTGACTGTAGGGACCGTGTTCTTTTCTTTGAATGCCTCTTTTTTTCTCCTGTAAACTCTGTGTTAATACCTTTGCCCAAAAAGCTCTACCTTTGTCACATCTGACCAGAGAACATTCTTCCAAAATGTTTTAGGCTTTTTCAGGTAAGTTTTGGCAAACTCCAGCCTGGCTTTTTTATCTCTCGGGGTAAGAAGTGGGGTCTTCCTGGGTCTCCTACCATACAGTCCCTTTTCATTCAGACACCGACAGATAGTACAGGTTGACACTGTTGTACCCTCGGACTGCAGGGCAGCTTGAACTTGTTTGGATGTAAGGCTGGTTTCACACTTGCGTTTTTGTCTGCAGCGTTTTTTGCACAAAAAACGCATGCGTTTTTTTTCTCCTATATTTAACATTGAAAACGCATGCGTTTTTTTGCACATGCGTTTGGTCGCGTTTTCAAACGCATGCGTTTTTTGTCTGCATGCGTTCATTTTCAAAAATGCTACCTGCAGTATTTTCTTGCGCGTTTTTTTGCCGCGAAAAAACGCATGCGTTTTTTCGCGGCAAAAAAATGCATTGCTGTCTATGTAAACGCATGCGTTTTTAAGCACATGCGTTTGTTTGCGCTAAAAACGCATGCGTTTTTATAGAAAAAAACCAGAAAACACACTGAAAAGCCACCCACCACCATCAAGGTGATAAAGGGATCCAAGCCCTAACCCTAACTCTACCCCTAACCTCACCCCTAACCGTTTAATGAACATTTTCTGACAGTCATATTGCCACGTATTTAAGTGCCACGTATCACGTATTTCAGTGCCACGTATGCCACGTGCCACGTATTTAAGTGCCACGTGCCACATATTTAAGTGCCACGTGCCACATATTTAAGTGCCACATGCCACGTATTTAAGTGCCACGTGCCACGTATTTAAGTGCCACGTGCCACGTATTTAAGTGCCACGTATTTAAGTGCCACGTGCCACGTATTTAAGTGCCACGTGCCACGTATTTAAGTGCCACGTGCCACGTATTTAAGTGCCACGTGCCACGTATATAAGTGCCACGTGCCACGTATTTAAGTGCCACGTGCCACGTATTTAAGTGCCACGTATTTAAGTACCACGTATTTCAGTTGCACGTATTTCAGTGCCACGTATTTCAGTCACGTTTAGGGTTAGGGTTAGGGGTAGGGTTAGGGTTAGGGTTTTCTTGTTTTTTCTTGTGTTTTCTTGTGTTTTCTTGTGTTTTTCTATAAAAACGCATGCGTCTAAAAAATGCATGCGTTTTACCGCGTTTACATGCGTTTTTCACACATGCGTTTTTTAAAAAAACGCATGCAGATAAAAACGCAAGTGTGAAACCAGCCTTAGTCGAGGTTCTTTATCCAACATTTGCACAATCTTGCGTTGAAATCTCTTGTCAATTTTTTCTTTTCCGCCCACATCCAGGGAGGTTAGCCACAGTGCCATGGGCTTTAAACTTCTTGATGACACTGCGCACGGTAGACACAGGAACATTCAGGTCTTTGGAGATGGACTTGTAGCCTTGAGATTGCTCATGCTTCCTCACAATTTGGTTTCTCAAGTCTTCAGACAGTTCTTTGGTCTTCTTTCTTTTCTCCATGCTCAATGTGGTACACACAAGGACACAGGACAGAGGTTGAGTCAACTTTAATCCATGTCAACTGGCTGCAAGTGTGATTTAGTTATTGCCAACATCTGTTAGGTGCCACAGGTAAGTTACAGGTGCTGTTAATTACACCAATTAGAGAAGCATCACATGATTTTTCGAACAGTGCCAATACTTTTGTCCAACTCCTTTTTTATGTTTGGTGTGGAATTTGGCATTAGGACAATTCTTTTTGTGTTTTTTTCATTTAAGACAAATTAAATGAAGATAATAATAACAAAGAATTTGTGTTTGCAATCATTTTCAGAAAGAAACTGAGTATTATCTGACAGAATTGCAGGGGTGTCAATACTTTTGGCCACAACTGTATCTATCTATCTATCTATCTATCTATCTATCTATCTATCTATCTATCTATCTATACATGTGGCGCCCCAGGGTCCTGGTCATCACAGTAGCATTGCTTTCCTCATGGGGAGAATGATGTTACGCTTGGAAGCGATGAAGGATAACTCTCATCAGGTAATCACCATGCACACATGTTCACAGGCCACAAGGGGGAGCTTTTGATCCTATTCCTAGGTGACTCCCCTGCATATGGATATATATTGTGGTTTGGAGGGAAAGAGAGGTCAGATTGTCAGAGAGACAGGAGAGAGCAGACCGACATGGAGTGTCAGAAGGTCTGAAGTACTACAGCCCTTGGAGAAAGAGGCATACAGAAGGAAAGAAAATTGTTCAGTGAGAGTGAAGGAGAGGGAGGCACAGGCAAGGACACCAGGGGGAGGACAGCAGCAAGCAGTCTGTCTCCCTGGCAAAGCACAGATTACCGATAGCCGGTACTCCGAGGTTGTAAGGGACTCTAAGACTTACATCAGAGACCGGCAAGACAGCTGAATTGCAAGTTACCTGTCCGCCACACACACCTGAAGGCACAGTAACACATAGAGCCCGGGGCGTGATAGAGTCCCTGTAAAAAGGCTCGAGTTACCTGTCATACAGGTATTGTCCTAACCTATATTGGGACAGAGAGAAGAACTGTGAGGACCTTATCTGAAGCCATAGGCAGTAAGGGACTGCAACGCCACCGCGCTTGAGGAAGGCTTTTAACTCCACCTGGTAAAGGGGAACTCTGGATTCGCTTCCAAGCCGGCCGGACCCTGCCTGCCCTGTGATCTGGTACCCTGGACTGTGGCTGCCTGAAGCCTTCAGTAAACCAGGTAAAGAGACTGCAAACCTGTGTCCTCGTTCTTTACTCCACCATTCACCATCTTCCATCTACACACCAGGAGCCCTGGGATTATATTTCACTTGTGGGAAGTTATAACATCTAGCTGCCATAACATCACCCCAGAGGACCCCTTAAAGCAGCATCGGTCCCTACTGACCGAGTACCATAGGTGGCATCACAAACATAAACTTTATTCAATTTCCCCTTTTACATGGACGCCCAGGGCCACGGACCGGGTCGCCACCATGACATCCCCCTGTGAACACCAGAAAAGGTACCAGGTACCCCACGGCCCTCGCGGGCAACTCATACACACACATAAGTACACCAATATACAGGGACTGACATATTATTGGTGTAACTTGTGCAGTCCAGTTGTACAGGGGCCTAAAAGATAAGGAGATAAGGGGGCCACTACCACCTCCAAATCAGAAGGAATTGTGCATTATGATGAGCTACTGGACAGTAAAGGACCCATATAGGACCCATATATTGTTCCTGCACAGGGGACTCTTCTGTCTGTGTCTATCAGTGCATATCTATCTATTTATCTCTCTCTCTCTGTCTAAATATATATATATATAATCGTCTAAGGGGCACTTCCGTCTGTTTGTCTGTCTGTCTGTTACGGAAATCCCGCATCGTGACCAATCAGCGACGGGCACAGTTCAGCCGCGAATTTGCCCCTTCCCACTCTCTGTCAGTGCCCCCTCCAGTCAGCGCTCACACAGGGTTAATGGCTGCGTTACACCGCATTATGCCGCAGTGTAACGCAGTCTGTTAATGCTGCTATTAACCCTGTGTGTCCAACTTTTTACTATTGATGCTGCCTATGTTAAAAATAATAAAAAAAATAAAAAATCATTATATACTCACCTTCCGGCACCTTTCCCACTCCTCGCGACGCTCCAGGCCATGCATTACGGTCTGGCGAGATGATGACGTAGCGGTCTCACGAGACCGCTACGTCATCATCTCGCCAGACCGCAATGCATTCTTGGGACCGGAGCATCGCAAGGAGCATCACTAAATGCCTCGCCTGGATCCGGGGGCTGCCGGAAGGTGAGTATATAACTATTTTTTATTTTAATTCTTTTTTTAACAGGGATATGGTTCCCATATTGCTATATACTACGTGGGCTGTGTTATATACTACATGGGCTGTGTTATATACTGCATGGGTTGTGTTATATACTACATCTATGTGCTATATACTATGTGGGCTGTGCTATATACTACATCGCTATGGTATATACTACGTGGGCTGTGTTATATACTGCGTGAGCTGTGTTATATACTGCGTCTCAGTGCTATATCCTAAATGGGCTATGCAATATATTACGTGGCTGGGCAATATACTACGTGGCTGTGTTATATACTGCATGAGCTGTGCTATATACTACGTGAGCTGTGCTATATGCTACGTGAGCTGTGCTATATACTACAAAGCTGTGAAATATATTAAGTGGCTGGGCAATATACTACGTGGCTGTGTTATATACTACATGGCCTGTGTTATATACTACGTGGCCTGTGTTATATACTACGTGGGCTGTGTTATATACTACGTGGGCTGTGCTATATACTGCATGGGCTGTGTTATACACTGCATGGGCTGTGCTATATACTACTTGGGATGTGATATATACTGCATGGGCTGTGCTATATACTATGTGGGCTGTGCTATATACTATGTGGGCTGTGCTATATCTACATGGGCTGTGTTATACACTGCATGGGCTGTACTATATACTACTTGGGCTGTGCCATATACTGCATGTGCTGTGCTATATACTATGTGGGCTGTGCTATATAGTATGTGGGCTGTGCTATATACTACGTGGCAGTGCTATATACTACGTGGCTGCGCTATATGCTATGTGGCTGTGTTATATGCTATGTGGCTGTGCTATATGCTACATGGGCTGTGTTATATACTACGTGGCCTGTGCTATATGCTACATGGCTGTGCTATATGCTACGTGGGCTGTGTTATATGCTACTCGGCTGTGGTATATTTCTCTGCTGTATCTGTGCAACATAAATTGCGGTATGTGTTAAAGAGGGGCCCACTGAGACTCTTTCGCCTGGGGCCCTCAAAAACCTGTAGCCGGCCCTGGCTTCACTGATTGGTCACGCCTGGCCGGCCACGAACAATCATCGACAGGCGCAGTCCGGCCGCGAATTGGCGCGGAATTTGATCCACGCTTCACTAATTGGTTGCACTCGGCCGACCGAATCCTGTGTTTAAATTGCATTATTCTGAAATCTTCATAAATAAACTACATACATATTCTAGAATACCCGATGCGTTAGAATCGGGCCACCATCTAGTATATATATATATATATATATATATATATATATATATATATATATATATATATATATATATATATATATATATATATATATATATATAGCATTGTATAAAATTACCAGAGATTGATTTTACTTCTTTCTCCTGGCTTGTATTGCTGGATGTGTGTTGGCAGTGATGAAGTGAGCTGGTGGAAAGAATGCAGTATAACATATTGCTACAGAACAATGCTCCCATGACAGTTGAATAATGAATGACTCTGGTATTTAGGGAAATAGTGGTTACTGTACCTACAGCATGAACACACAATTAGTAGCAGCAATGACCACTGAAGGCATACAGTGCTTCTATTTATATGAAAATAATTCTTCTGCCTAGTATTACCTATATTTTGCCTGGGGAAACATGGCATGACATTCAGGTCTATGGGAATACACTTGAATAGCGTATGTGTGTATTGGGATAGCTATATATCTCATTACATTATGCATTTGCTTGTTTTCAACATACCAAAATAAAATATTAATTTTCTTTCACAATTCTGTTAGTCATGTACATTTTTATGAAACTGGTAAATAAAATAACAGTTATACTTTGCTTAACAACTTCATGACTGGACTATTTTCAATTTTTAATTTTCATTTGTTTCCTCCCCTTCTTCCAAGAGCAATACATTTTTTATTTTTCCTTCAACATAATCGGATGAGGGCTTTCTTTTTGTGGGGCAAGTTGTACTTTTGAATTACACCATTTATTTTATCATGTGATATACTGTACAGCGGGAAAAAAATTGCAAGTGCTTTGAAATTGCGAAAGAGTGCCATACCACAATTGTTTGTATTTATTTTTTTTAAACCATGTTTTCTATATGGTAAAACTGACAGCAATATGATTCTCCTTGTCACTATGATTATGAAGATAGTAATCATGTATAGTTTTCTTCTTATTTAAATGGTGAAAAAAATGTGGAAATTTATAGAAAACAAAAAAAAACAAACAAACATTGTGCTCACCATTTTCCGAGATCTGTAACGTTTTCAATTTTCGGAATATGAGGGTGTATGAGGGCCAATTACTGACATTTTTACTTATACCATTTTGGAGTAGAAATAATGTTTTGAATGACTCTTATTGTATTTTATTGCAGTGTTGCAGTCCAAAAAAATTTAATTCTGGCATTTCGATTTTCTTATCTTGTTATTCTGTTTACCGATCAGATTTATTTATTTTAAATTTTGATCGATTGGACATTTATGAACGCAGAGATACCAAGTATGTGTATTTTAAACATTTTTAAATTGCGAAAAGTGGGTGATTTGCACTTTTGTACATTTTTAAATTTTTCTCAAATTTTTAAAACCCTTTTTTTACACTTTTTACTGTATTTGTTAGTCACCTTAGGGGCCTTGAACTTGAGAACATCTGATTGCTTGTGCTATACATAGCGGTGCATCGGTACTGTGAAGTATAGCAAAAATCACATTCTCAAATGAACACTATTTAAATGCTGACTTTCACAGGCCATCATGGCAACCCATTAAATCCCCATAATAACATCGAGGGTGCGCCGACTTGTTCAATACTTATTTCACCTGCTGTATGAACCAAAAATATATTCTTACTGAACTATCAAAAATGGCACATACAACCTAAAAATTCACTATGTGAACAAAAGTTGAATAATTGTATGTTTCAGATTTTATTGGAAGAGTTTGGAAATGGCCCTTTTCTGTTCCCCATGACTGGACAGTAATGCACAAAGCAACGTCCATAAAAGCATAGTTATTCGAGTATGGTGTTAAACAACATGACTGTCCTGAACAGAGACTTGACCTCAATTCATTTTTGAAAGAATTAGAACAGAGATTGTGAGCTAGGCCCTCTCATCCAACATCACTGCCTGACAACACAAAAGCTTTTCTGGATGAATGTTCGAAAATTCCCATAGACAATCTTGTAGAAAGCCTTCTCAGAGGAGTGGAAGCCCGTATAGGGGACCAACTCTGTATTCATCTCTAGTGATTTAGAATAGAATATTATGAAAGCACCTGTTGTAAAGTGTAGGTGTCAATACTTTAGTCTAAATAGTGTAGATGTAGATAATTAGATTGGTATGAGGTAGACAATAGATAAAAGGAAGGTAATAGATACATATGGGGTAGATAATAGATTGTTCATGCACCTTAGATACTGTAGCTGTGCTATAGTACTGTTTACAACCCCCCCCCCCCCCCCCCGTACAATTGAACACTCAACTCAGTTGATCATTCATGTGCTTTCATTTATAGGAATCTGTGAGTAGGTCTTTGCTTTGTAGTCTAAAGACAGCATGAGGTCGGAATTAAATTACAGATTTCAATTATGCCTCCATTATCAAGTTCCAAGGGTTTGTTTGCTTAGAATGATTGTTTTAGCACCAGGAGCTTATCATTGCTGTGACTAGCTGGTCTGTGAGCCCTGGTCTGTCACACCTACTCCTGTGATGGGCAGCTCACTGTCTATGGACATTGTATATACTAAGGTGTGGGAAGGAGCAGCTTTTCAGCTCTGCTTCATTTCTAAATCTAGAAACTGTGATTGTGTCAGAATGGCTGCAACCAGTAAACTAAATGATACATTGTTGGATTCCACTTCTATTTACCTACATCAGGCTGCTCTCGTATAAGGTAGCAAAAACCTGCTGATAGATTCCCTTCAAGGAGCATGGAAAAAAATCCATTGCCATAGTTCTATGGCAGTGTCTTATTTACTGGAGAACGAAATGACCAGTGGTTTAATTCAAACTGTTTGATACTTGTGCCTGAAATCATCAGTCAGGGGACAGTCGGGAGGACCCCAAACAGATAGGATGATGAAATGTCATTCAATTGGATTAATAAACCAAATACCCTCAGGAGAACCCAAAGTACTCTCATACAGTATGACTACAGAAATCCAAGTTATTTACTTGTTGCTTATTTCCTGAAAAAGCAGGAAATATAGTGTAAATGAGAAAAGGAATATTTTAAGTGCTAAGAACTAACTTTTATTTCTTTTACAATTACATTTTGGAGATGATAAATTAACCCATGAAGGGAATATTCCCCTAATATGGGGCGCTTAACATCTGTGTTTGGGTGTTTACCTTCCTTTGGATCAACATGTTGGGCTAGAGGTGAAACTGGATTGAATTGTCTCCTTTCAACCTTAAAACTATGATGCAAACATACTTTGAAACAATGTACACCACTTTACTGGTTGTATAACAGTATTTCTAATTTAGATGATTTAGCCCAAACACAGGATGCAAGTGATAGTAATGTTGTAAATTGCATAGGCAGTGACAATATGCCTGTTACAGGCATTCAAGGGGTTGTCTACCTTCAGGAAAGTGTGTCCAAAATGGTGTAAAATACATAAAATAACAAACTCAGCAGGTGCTCACCCTCCTTGGGTCTAGCGCCAGCATCACTCGAGGTGTTTTGTCAGCAAAATCTATTCACTAGTTTTACTCTAGCCAATCACTGAGCCTAGCAGGTCATGCACCGAGCTCAGCAGCTTGGCCAAGATTGGTGACACACGTAGCTTAATGCTCATGGACTGAGCACAGCAAAGTGACTGGATGGAGTCATGACGCAGGTAGGACTGGAGCAGCAGTGAGGAGGGGGCGTTGGACCAGAGAGAATAAATACCTGCCTAGTTTTTTATTTTATTTAGTTTATACAGTTTGGTGCCCACTTTCCTGAATGTGGACAACAGCTATAGTTTGAGCCTTGAGGACCTCTTTGTTCTCTTTTCTTTTGTTGCTTTCTTAGAGAAATAGATTTTTAATTATTGTTGACATAGCAAGTAATGATGTGTTTGTTTTTTTGCAAGACAAGTTATATTTATCAATGTCATTATATTTGGTATACAATATATTATGTGTTGAAAAGCTTGTATTACTTTTCGGGGAGGGAGTTAGAAAAACAAATGACTATCTTTTGCTTTTCAAATTTCTTTATGATGCCATTCATTACGCTTTATGAGTGACATTTTAACTTCATTCTGCTGGTCAGTATCAAATTTATATTTTTTTATGCTTTACCACATTTGTACAATAAAACCCTTAAATTATTTTTGTTTTTTTTGTTATTGCCATATTCAACAGTTTATATGGCACTCTAAATAACATGATATTTCTATTGGATGTGGTGGAACCAATGAAGTGTGTTATTTTTTATATTTTTGTTTATTTCTCTTTATAAAAAGAAAGGAGAAAAAACAGATTTTCTTTTGAGGGCCTTGGCTAATGGCACTATGCAATCACATCACAGAACGTTCACAATGAGCAGACAGAGGGTGCCCTATACTTCTATGTAACCAGATAGATGCCGGGCCATTACTGACCATGACATTTAGTAAACTGTGGCTCATTTATCCACACGCAGTTTCAGCAAGAGCTCATCTATGTATCAGCCAGGGTCCTGCTGCTGATCTTGTGAGCACTGTCATCAATTGGCATGGCAAATATATCCATCATGAATCAGGAATTCAATCCCTTTCTTATGAGATATAACCATAATCGTACACAAAATATATGGAAAATTATATAACTGAACTTCCTGTGAGAGCTGATTGCAAACGTTGTCAATAGTGTAAGAATTGTTTTACACTGAAAGACCTGCAGTGTTAAGAGACTATCAGTCAGCGACATGTTTGCCGATTGGCAGTCATTTAATAGCAAGTTTAGAAAGCTGGACCATATTTACGATGCATGCAGAACATTCAGCAATAGATTGTTCTCTACACATAGTTTTCCTCTGCACCACCTGTCTTGCCTAGAACAATGATTTTTTGAAACTAGCTAAAAGAAAACTTCACCGAACAGTTTTTTTTGTTTGTTCATTTAGTGATCGCCTGATTGCTTTCCTAACCACACTCATTCCCAAAATCATGCACTGTGAGTGCACCCTAAAGGTCCCCATACACATTATACCAATATTGACTAAACCTGCTATTATCTGCAATCTTGGCCAACAGTCTAATACTTATGGGCCCCTCTCGACAGATGATATCGGGGGGAGATTAGAAATTACCATTGCAAATTTTGGATGGACAATCATTTCTGCAGTGGTTCTCTCATACAGTAAGATATACAGCTCTGGCAAAAATTAATAGACCACTGCAAAATGTTCAGTTTGATTTTTCGCTTTATAGGTATATTTTTGAGTAAAATGTAAATTGTTCATTTATTTTATAAACTTCTGACAACATGTCTCCAAATTCCCAAGCAACACATTTTGTATTTTTTTTCTGACAAAGAAAAATGGTCAAAATATAAATAAAACCCAGTGCTTTCAGACCTCAAATAATGCAAAGAAAACAAGTTCATAATAATTTAGAAACAACAATACTAATGTTTTAACTCAGGAAGAGTTCTGAAATCAATATTTTGTGGAATAACCATGATTTTTAATCACAGCTTTCATGCGTCTTGGCATGCTTTCCACCAGTCTTTCACACTGCTTCTGGAACAAAAATTGAAGCAGTACTTCTTTGTTTGATGGCTTGTGACTATCCATCATCCTCTTGATTACATTCCAGATGTTTTCAATGGGGTTCAGGTCTGGAGATTGGGCTGCTAATGACAGGGTTTTGATGTGACGGTCTCTTCATTTTTGCCAGAGCTGTATATAGGAGCACACGGCTCATCCTGTGCATAAAGGAGTATGGAGGGCTAGTTGTCGTCAGCTGAACAATTGGCTGGCAGCCATATTGTGGCTTAACATTGCAATAGTCTGCAAATCTTTTCAGGAATATCTGAAACATTACGCAGTTGTAAGATGGCTCCAGATGTCATAAGCAACTGCGCTGTGAGACTTATCAAAATAGTGTCTCTTCTTGGTACCTACTTTGATACATGACTTGTTACTTGCAAAGGTTATGATGTTGTATCTCATTTAAACAATATACTAGGGCCCCCATACACATTAGACTTAAGTCGGTTTAACCTGCTGATATTAAAGGATTTGGCCCATGATCTAATGTGCATAGTGGCGCCTACCGACTAATGGTCAAATTAGCTGTCGATTGCTCATATCCGATTGCATTGTTCTCTCTGAGACCTACGTGTCAGTCAGCAGCTTTCTCATCGAGAACACAGGAGCACTTGGCAGTACTGACTGAGATAGCTTTTAGCAGGATGATCGGCCAAAGCATTGTTTACCCAGCAGCCATTTAGTGTACAGTATACGTCCAGCTTTACTTTGGTGCCTTATCTTGATAATGTATCTATTATAGTGAAGGCATCTTCTTGTCCATTGTTACCCATATCATCTATCCTCACATGCTGTAAAATCTGTTTGATCTGTTGCCTTTTTGCTGCTTCTTTATACTTTTGAAACATTTACATGTAGTAAAATATTTTACGCAGTTGGAGGAAGAGGAAGTAAAATGTCCATCAATCATAAAATTACTCTGATAAACTGTGCAATTAAAATGTTTTCCACAACGTTGAGGCTGTGTGCAACAAAAATCACACAAAAAACACAATACAACTTATACAGTACTTGTATTTTGATTAAATATGTTACATTTTTCATTTATCTGAAAATGAAGTGTAAGTATATAACACAAATTATTACAAAATAAGATTTATCATCATTACATTTTGTACCGTAGATCATAATTTTTAGGTTGTATGCAGAGACCCTGAGAATTGGCTCCCTAAGAATCCTTATAATAAACCAATAGTGAGTTTTTATGGGCCTCCATATCTCATGTAAAATCAATTAACCCAGTGGAGAATTCTCCCATAATACAATATATGCAAGAACATCAGTTCAAGAGCAACAGATTTAGAATGAATCTTTGAGAAAGGACAGTTTACATCTAAAGGAGGCTTTGGTCACTGTATCATTGATCTCTAGATCAATATCATGTATGTATGCGTGCATGAGGTCTCAACAGCTCACATTCTCCCAGGACCATAAAATCATTAACATTTTAAGCAACTTTTTTTGCTGTTTTCTTTATCATATATTTTCTCTTACGGTCATTTCCATAATTTATAAATATTGATAATTTGACAGATTCTAGTCTTATGGACACTAGATGAATGGACATGTACTTTACAATGAATACTATATTACCCAAGGTGTTTAACGTTCACCATTGTAATCAGGTACAAAGACAAGTGATTGGGAGAATAGAAAAAATCCGAGGTTTCACGGCTGAGCATAGACGAGTCTGGTCCCTTCTTGTCAGCCTGATTGTGCCACATGTTTTTGTACTCTAAATGCTTGAGCTGTGCTTTGATTCTGCTGTAATTCAGCTCCACTTCAGATCCTTAATTAAGCTTTTGTAGCAAATGAGAGAGAGCTAGAATAAGGGGGAGGGTACGAGATTTGTCATCAACTAGTATAATCTCTGGCTAATTTTAATGAGAATCCAGAAAATAAGGTTATAGTTTTCCCAGTATGTATATATATATATTTATATACAGTGGGGAAAATAAGCATTTGATACACTGATGATTTTGTAAATTCTCCCATTTACAAAGAATGGAGAGATCTGTAATTTTTTTCGTAGGTACACTTCAGCTGTGAGAGACAGAATCTAAAAATAAAAAACAGAAAATCTCATTGTATTATTTTTACATAATGAATTAGCAATTTATTGCATGATATAAGAATTTAATAAAATAGATAAAAAAAACTTAATATTTGGTAGAGAAACTTTTGTTTGCAATTACAGAGGTCAGACGTTTCCTGTCGGTCTTGACCATGTTTGCACACACTGCAGAGGGGATTTTGGCCCACTCCTCCATACAGATCTTTTCCAGATCTTTCAGGTTTCGAGGCTGTCACTGGGCAATAGTGTTGAGCATTCCGATACCGCAAGTATCGGGTATCGGCCGATACTTGCGGTATCGGAATTCCGATACCGGGATTCCGATACTTGCCGCGTATCGGATACCGGAATCGGAAGTTCCAAGATTCAAAATGCAGAAATTCAGCCAATGAGAATGATTCCAAGTGTGGGCACATCCTGTTTAGCATGGAGGGCATGAAACTACTGGCAAGGCTGTGATTGGCTGCTGAAATGATGTCATGATGCAGTTTAAAAGTCGCTGGCGCCATTTTGCGATCACTCTGCTGTGAATTCAGTTAGTGACAGGACGCTGTTTGCTGACTGAGGGACAGTTTAGAGATAGCGATTTGCTTCTTTGTGCTTTCCAAAGGCTAATTTAGCAACCGCTGTGTTCACCTATTATTCACCTAGCTTTTGCCTTGTAGCGCTGTTTTCACAGCGATCTGCAAGGTCTGTGTGTGTGTGTGTGTGAGTGCAGCCCACTCTCTAGTCTGAGTGCAGCCACATAGGCCATCCATAGCTGGTTGTATTCAGTTCAGGGAGGGTGGTTCATTGCCTCATACTGTTCTTTTTTTTTTTTTTTTCAAGTAGTGTAGTCTGCTGCTAATTTATTCAAAAAAATCCTATTAGTGTCTTTCCACCCGTCTCCAGCTAATTTGTGGAAAAACACTACATAGGATAACGTAGAGGAGGGTTTTTGGGCCTTGCAGCGCCGTTTACGGCTGTCTGCACGGTCTCCGTGTGACTGCAGCTCGCCCTGTAGTCTGTGAGCAGCCATAGCCTGGTTGTCTCCAGCTCAGGGTTCTTCACTGCGTCATACCGCCAAATCAATTTTCATTTTGTTTTAAGTAGTGCAGGCTGCTGCACATTTTTTCAAAAAATTCCTATTAGTGTCTTTCCACCCGTCTCCAGCTAACTTGTGGAAAAACACTACATAGGATAACGTAGAGGAGGGTTTTTGGGCCTTGCAGCGCCGTTTACGTCTGTCTGCACGGTCTCCGTGTGACTGCAGCTCTATCCGTTGTCAGTTCAGCCCCCAAAAAATAAATAAATAATAAAGTTCACCAAACACACCAGTTACACCACTTTACATTTGTGTAGGCCACATTAGCTCATATTAAAGTCTAGTCCACACTTTAGAAAATTAGTGTTTCTTATACCTGTTAGGAGGAGTTGCTCAGGAATAAGCACACAAAGCCGTTAGTACTTTTCTGCTTATCTTTATCAGTCAACCAAGATGAAGAAGGCAGTGAGTAAGGCACGTGGGCGTGGGCGCGGAGCAGGGAGGGGACGTGGGGATTCTGTGCCTGCTGCGGGCACCGGTGACTCATCAGCACCCACATTCACCAGGCAACAGTCGTTCATGCGCAGCTTTGTGTCAGAGCGCCCTACACCGCTGCTGCGTGAAGACCAAATTGAAGCCGTTGTCGGATGGATGGCAGCTAATGCATCAACTTCAATTAGTGCCACATCCTCTCAGACACAGAGCACTGGAGAGCAGCCATCTGTCTCTTCACCACCTGCCAAATTGCCCAGGCAGACAGAGAGCCCAGGACAGGAGCCGTCTCTACTTCTGTTCTCTGAATCTCTTGGCTTGGAAACAGGGGGCCAGCCAAGCAGCATTGGAGAAATGGAAGAAGAGGCAGGGTGCAGTGATGCCCAACAGCTTTTTCTCTCTTCCTCTGAAGAGGCGGGTGGGCCAGTGGCTCCGGTCACCACATCGCAGGCCGCATCAGCTGATGATGACACTCAGGTGCCACTTACTGGTGCGTGCTCTGCTGCTGAGACTACCCAGGAGGAGCAGTTGGGGGCAGAGGGTAGTGTAGATGATGAGGTCCTTGACCCATCTTGGCGTGAGGGACAGGAAGGTGGTGGGAGCAGCTCTGAGGAAGAGATTCCCCGTACGGCCCAAAGAGGAAGAGGGAGGGGGAAGACTGCGGATCCTGCAGCCTCCGCTTTGGCACCCGTTAGGAGCATGTCTCTTCCAAAAGCCAAAAAGGGCGCTCCCAAGACTTGCAGTGCCTGGGCCTTTTTTGACACAGTTGCAGATGACATTTGCTATGTCAAATGCAAAGGTGTGTCATCACAAAGTAAAAAGAGGTCGAAATGTCAGCAGCCTCAATACCTCCAACATGTGGAAACATGTGCGCACCAGGCACCCGGCGTTGTTAGAAAAACACACTGAAGAGCTAGGCCAACCAACAGCGGCAGCTACCACCTCTTCAGCTCGTGTTGCCTCTTCCTCCAGCTCACACGCAGCTGGTTTGGCTTCCTCCCAGGATCGCCATGGAAGAACCTCTGGCCCTGTTGTCCAGAGACCCGCTGTAATTCCACCCGCAGCACCACTTTCCCAGTCATCCACACACTCCCAGCCCAGTCTACAGCCATCGGTAGTACAGGCATGGGAGAAAAGGCGGCCTTTCTCGTCAAACCACCCACGAGCACAGGCTCTGACTGCAGGCATTGCCAAACTTCTGTCACTGGAAATGCTGTCATTCAGGCTGGTGGAGACTGACAGCTTCCGTGACTTGATGTCATTGGCAGTCCCACAGTACAATGTGCCCAGCCGCTTTTACTTCAGCAGGCAAGCCGTCCCTGCCCTGCACAAGCATGTGGAGGGACACATAAAACACGCGCTACTGAACGCCGTCAGTAGCAAGGTCCACCTCACCACCGATGCGTGGACCAGTCAACATGGACAGGGGCGATACCTTTCCCTCACTGCCCATTGGGTTAATGTCGTTGAGCCGGGTACAGACCGTGCGAGTGGCGCAGGACATGTCCTGCCCACTCCAAGGATTGCAGGAATCCATTCTGTACGCATTGACTCCTCCTCTTACACCAGTTCCTCAGAATCATCGCTGCAGGAGCCGTCACAGTCCACCTCCACATGGACCCGTGATGAACGTGTACCTGTTACGACCGACATGAGCACAGCCGTGGCCAAACGTCAACAGGCCGTCTTGAAATTAATTTTTTTGGGGAATCGTAGCCACACAGCGCAGGAGCTCTGGAATGCCATCAAGCAGGAGAGCGATGTGTGGTTTGTGCCAGCGAATCTCCAGCCAGGCATGGTAGTGTGTGATAATGGCCGAAATCTGGTGGCAGCTCTGGGCCTCGGCAACCTCACTCACATCCCATCTCTGGCACATGTGCTCAATTTGGTCGTGCAGAGCTTTTTGAGGGACTATCCGGATCTTGATGCACTGCTGCACAAGGTCCGCCTAGAGTGTGCTCACTTGCGGCGTTCCAGCACGGCAAAAGCGCGCATTGCGGCTCTGCAGCGCCGACACCGCCTGCCGGAACATCGCATCATATGTGACCTACCTACCAGGTGGAATTCCACGTTACATATGTTGGAGCGGTTGTGTGAGCAGCAGCAAGCTGTAATGGAGTACCAGCTGCTTCAGGCGCAAAGAAGTCGCAGTCAGCGCCGTACAGACTTCACAACCACAGAGTGGGCCACTATGAATGACGTCTGCCAGGTTTTGCGTCCCTTTGATTATTCCACGCGGATGGCGAGTGCAGATGATGCACTAGTCAGCATGACTGTCCCCCTTATCTGCCTGCTTGAAAAATCACTGCAAGCGCTAAGGGATGATGTTGTGGAAGAGGTGGAGGATGAGGATTCACCATTTCCATCATCTTCTGGACAGTCAGCGCCACGTGGTTCCTCACAAACGCGTAGGCAGGGGACAGTTTGTGAGGAGGATGAGGAGGAGTCAATGGAGGAGGAAGACATCCGTCCAGAGGAGGGAGTTACCGAATTGTCCAGTACTCAGTGTGTACAGCGAGGGTGGGGTGATGACGAGCGGGCAGAGATCACGCCTCCAGCAGGGGACAGCGTTTCTTGGGCAGTTGGCAGTCTGCAGCACATGGTGGATTACATGCTGCAGTGCCTGAGAAACGACCGCCGCATCGCCCACATTCTCAACATGTCTGATTATTGGGTGTTCACCCTCCTCGATCCTCGCTACCGGGACAACGTAGAAAGCCTCATCACACCGTTGAACCGGGAGCGAAAAATGCGGGAGTACCAAGACACACTGGTCAATTCCATCATCTTCTCCATTCCAACTGAGAGAAGTGCTGCTAGTGCATTCCAAAGCAGCTCAGTGCGTCCAGGCAGTGGTGGAGGCTCTGCACAAAGAGGGAGCAGAAGCAGTGCCTCTGCCCAAGGCAAGACCAGTATGGCCCAACTGTGGCACAGTTTTCTGTGCCCCCCACAAAAGTCTACACCATCACAGACGGCTCCAGTCAGCAGGAGGCAACGGTTCCGTCAGATGGTGACAGACTACATGTCTTGCCCTCTTGCTGTACTCCCAGACGGCTCTTCCCCTTTCAAGTTTTGGGTCTCAAAGCTGGATACATGGCCAGAGCTAAGCCAGTATGCATTGGAGGTGCTGTCTTGCCCTGCGGCCAGTGTATTATCGGAACGCGTCTTTAGTGCTGCAGGTGGTGTACTAACTGACCGTCGCATGCGACTATCCTCCGATAACGTTGAACGGCTTACTTTCCTGAAAATGAACAAGGCCTGGATCTCGCAGGAATTTGCCACTCCTCCTCCTGATTAAATAATTAGGTCACTGTATACGTTATCCAGGTCTCCTGTTGTGTTCATCTTTCTACCACCTGAACTTAAATTCCTGGGCTCCAACACCGCCAGTTGAGGCTCAGAAGTGCCGTCTGCACAGTCAAAACATACGACCCAGTGTTATTGGGTTTCAGTAACGTCAGCTGATCCCCAGCTGTGTAGCCGGCAATGTGTCATGCGACCGCCATGCTGACACAACAACTGAAATGTAAGGGAATCTGTCCCCCCCCCCCAAGGCGTTTGTTACTGAAAGAGCCACCTTGTGCAGCAGTAATGCTGCACAAGGAAAAGGTAGCTATTTTGTTTTAGCTCCTTGCACACGCAGAACTTAACACTTATAAAATGTGTCCACTGATACCGTAAAACCGTCCCGGAGGTGGGACTTTCCTTCGTAATATGACGCAGCACAGCCGTTATTCCTACCCCCCCGGCGCCGCGCCCCGGCTCCTCAGCGTTGTTTGATTCCGTCCCGGAGCCTGCGCTGTTATGTTATCCCGTGGCCAGGCACACTTAGCGCTGCCCGTCTTCTGGCATCATTTGGTGTCAGGATGGCTGCGCCTGTGCGGCCGCGCTGGCCGAGAGCCCGCCTCGCAGTGTCTTCTGATTTAATCCCACTGGGGGCCTGGGATCCATGGACATGCGCAGTGCATATCTGAACCTCCACCTCTCACTCATCTCCCTATGGCTTCTTCAGACTGTTCGGTGTCAGCTGGTCCCTAATAGCATGCCACGGCCGTGACACCGCACAGTCTTAAGAAGCCGTAGGGAGGGGAGTGAGAGGCGAGGATATGCACTGCGCATGGCCATGGATCCCAGGCCCCCAGTGGGATTAAATCAGAAGACACTGCGAGGCGGGCTCTCGGCCAGCGCGGCCGCACAGGCGCAGCCAGCCTGACACTAAATGATGTCAGAAGATGGGCAGCGCTAAGTGTGCCTGGCCACGGGATAACATAACAGCGCAGGCTCCGGGACAGAATCAAACGACGCTGAGGAGCCGGGGCGCGGCGCCGGGGGGGTAGGAATGACGGCTGTGCTGCGTCATATTACGAAGGAAAGTCCCACCTCCGGGACGGTTTCACGGTTTCAGGGGACACATTTTATAAGTGTTTAGTTCTGTGTTTGCAAGGAGCGTGATGAAAAGAGCCACCTTTTCCTTTTGCATCTTTTATGCTGCACAAGCTGGCTCTTTCAGCTACAAACGCCTTGGGGGGGGGGGTTAAAGGTTCCCTTTCGACTTTCTCAGGCTTCGGCCTACATTGTGTTCCTCTGCTTTTCCACCTGTCCCTGGGCTCCAACACCGCTAGTTGCCGTCCAGAAGTGCTGTCCGCACAGTCCCAACAGTCGCTCCTCTGTTATTGGGGTTCAGTAACGTCAGCTGTTCCCCTGCTGTGTGTGTGGCAATCCCTCCTACCTCCTCCTCCTCCACCTGTCCCTGGGCTCCAACACCGCCAGTTGCCATCCAGAAGTGCTGTACGCACAGTCAACAGTCGCTCCTCTGTTATTGGGGTTCAGTAACGTCAGCTGTTCCCCTGCTGTGTGTGTGGCAATCCCTCCTACCTCCTCCTACCTCCTCCTCCTCCACCTGTCCCTGGGCTCCAACACCGCCAGTTGCCGTCCAGAAGTGCTGTATGCACAGTCAACAGTCGCTCCTCTGTTATTGGGGTTCAGTAACGTCAGCTGTTCCCCTGCTGTGTGTGTGGCAATCCCTCCTGTTGTGAATTTGGATTCTGGGCTCCCCCGGTGGCTACTGGTGGAATTGAACTGGTGTCTTCATCTTCTCTGTTCACCTGTTCCCATCAAGATGTGGGAGTCGCTATATAACCTTGCTGCTCTGTTAGTTGCTTGCCGGTCAACAATGTTATCAGAAGCCTCTCTGTGCTTGTTCCTGCTCCTAGACAACTACTAGATAAGTTGGACTCTTGTCCATGTTTGTTTTTGCATTTTTGTTCCAGTTCACAGCTGTAGTTTCGTTACTGTGTCTGGAAAGCTCTTGTGAACAGGAATTGCCACTCTGGTGTTATGAGTTAATGCCAGAGTTTTAAAGTAATTTCTGGATGGTGTTTTGATAGGGTTTTCAGCTGACCATGAAAGTGTCCTTTCTGTCTTCTGCTATGTAGTAAGTGGACCTCAAATTTGCTAAACCTATTTTCATACTACGTTTGTTATTTCATCTTAATTCACCGCCAATACATGTGGGGGGCCTCTGTCTCCTTTCGGGGTATTTCTCTAGAGGTGAGCTAGGACTAATATTTTCCTCTGCTAGCATTATTTAGTCCTCCGGCTGGTGCTGGGCATCTAGAATCAACGTAGGCATGCTACCCGGCCACTGCTAGTTGTGCGTTAGGTTTAGTTCATGGTCAGCTCAGTTCCCATCTTCCAAGAGCTAGTTCCTTTATATGCTGATGCTATGATCTCTTGCCATTGAGATCATGACAGTTTGACCGGCCCACTAAAGGGTTAAAATCCTTGGCTGAGAAAGGAGAGAAATAAGTAGTCTGCTGAAATTTTTTTTTTTTTTCTCTCCTTCTAATCTTTGAATGGTTCTGTGTCCACCTGTTTGTAATGGATCTTCAGAGTGTAACTGCAGGTTTGAATAATCTCGCCACGAAGGTACAAAATTTGCAAGATTTTGTTTGTCATGCACCTGTATCTGAGCCGAGAATTCCTTTGCCGGAATTTTTCTCGGGGAATAGATCTGGGTTTCAGAATTTTCGAAATAATTGCAAATTATTTTTGTCCCTGAAATCTCGCTCTGCCGGAGACCCTGCACAGCAGGTCAGGATTGTGATTTCCTTGCTCCGGGGCGACCCTCAAGACTGGGCTTTTTCATTGACACCAGGGGATCCTGCGTTGCTCAATGTGGATGCGTTTTTTCTGGCCTTGGGGTTGCTTTATGACGAACCTCATTTGGAACTTCAGGCAGAAAAAACTTTGATGTCCCTATCTCAGGGGCAAGATGAAGCGGAAATTTACTGCCAAAGATTCCGTAAATGGTCTGTGCTTACTCAGTGGAATGAGTGCGCCCTGGCGGCGACTTTCAGAGAGGGTCTCTCTGATGCCATTAAGGATGTTATGGTGGGGTTCCCTGTGCCTGCGGGTCTGAATGAGTCCATGACAATGGCTATTCAGATCGATAGGCGTTTGCGGGAGCGCAAACCAGTGCACCATCTGGCGGTGTCCACTGAGAAATCGCCAGAGAGTATGCAGTGTGATAGAATTCTGTCCCGAAGCGAGCGGCAGAATTTTAGACGGAAAAATGGGTTGTGTTTCTATTGTGGTGATTCTACTCATGTTATATCAGCATGCTCTAAGCGCACTAAAAAGCTTGGTAAATCTGTTTCCATTTTCACCTTACCGTCTAAGTTTATTCTATCTGTGACCCTGATTTGCTCTTTGTCATCTATTACCACGGACGCCTATGTCGACTCTGGCGCCGCGTTGAGTCTTATGGATTGGTCCTTTGCCAAACGCTGTGGGTATGATTTAGAGCCTTTGGAGACTCCTATTCCTCTGAAGGGGATTGACTTCACCCCATTGGCTAATAATAAACCACAATACTGGACACAAGTAACTATGCGTATTAATCCGGATCACCAGGAGATTATTCGCTTTCTGGTGCTGTGTAATCTACATGATGATTTGGTGCTAGGATTGCCTTGGCTGCAATCTCACAACCCAGTCCTCGACTGGAGAGCTATGTCTGTGTTGAGTTGGGGATGTAAGGGGGCTCATGGGGATGTACCTGTGGTTTCCATTTCATCATCTATTCCCTCTGAAATTCCTGAGTTCCTGTCTGACTATCGTGACGTCTTTGAAGAATCCAAGCTTGGTTCGTTACCTCCGCACCGAGAGTGCGATTGTGCCATAGATTTAATCCCGGGTAGTAAATACCCAAAGGGTCGTTTATTTAATCTGTCTGTGCCTGAACATGCTGCTATGCGAGAATATATAAAGGAGTCCTTGGAAAAGGGACATATTCGTCCATCGTCATCTCCCTTAGGAGCCGGTTTTTTCTTTGTGTCAAAAAAAGACGGCTCTTTGAGACCATGTATTGATTATCGGCTTTTGAATAAAATCACTGTTAAATATCAATACCCATTGCCGTTGCTGACTGATTTGTTTGCTCGCATAAAGGGGGCCAAGTGGTTCTCTAAGATTGACCTTCGTGGGGCGTATAATTTGGTGCGAATCAGGCAGGGGGATGAGTGGAAAACCGCATTTAATACGCCCGAGGGCCATTTTGAGTATTTAGTGATGCCTTTTGGTCTTTCAAATGCTCCGTCAGTTTTCCAGTCCTTTATGCATGATATTTTTCGCGATTATTTGGATAAATTTATGATTGTGTATCTGGATGATATTCTGATTTTTTCGGATGACTGGGACTCTCATGTCCAGCAAGTCAAGAGGGTTTTTCAGGTTTTGCGGTCTAATTCTTTGTGTGTGAAGGGTTCTAAGTGTGTTTTTGGGGTACAGAGGATTTCCTTTTTGGGATATATTTTTTCCCCCTCTTCCATTGAAATGGATCCTGTCAAGGTACAAGCTATTTGTGATTGGACGCAGCCCTCTTCTCTTAAGAGTCTTCAGAAATTTTTGGGCTTTGCTAACTTTTATCGTCGATTTATTGCTGGTTTTTCGGATATTGCTAAGCCATTGACCGATTTGACTAAGAAGGGTGCTGATGTTGCCGATTGGTCCCCTGATGCTGTGGAGGCCTTTCGGGAGCTCAGGCGCCGTTTTTCCTCTGCCCCTGTGTTGCGTCAGCCTGATGTTGCTCTACCTTTTCAGGTTGAGGTCGACGCTTCTGAGATCGGAGCTGGGGCAGTGTTGTCGCAGAAAAGTTCTGACTGCTCCGTGATGAGGCCTTGTGCCTTCTTTTCCCGTAAATTTTCGCCCGCTGAGCGGAATTATGATGTTGGGAATCGGGAGCTTTTGGCCATGAAGTGGGCTTTTGAGGAGTGGCGCCATTGGCTTGAGGGGGCCAGACATCAGGTGGTGGTATTGACTGACCACAAAAATTTGATTTATCTTGAGACCGCCAGGCGCCTGAATCCTAGACAGGCGCGCTGGTCATTATTTTTCTCTCGGTTTAATTTTGTGGTGTCATACCTACCGGGTTCTAAGAATGTTAAGGCGGATGCCCTTTCTAGGAGTTTTGAGCCTGACTCGCCTGGTAACTCTGAGCCCACAGGTATCCTTAAGGATGGAGTGGTATTGTCAGCCGTTTCTCCAGACCTGCGGCGGGCCTTGCAGGAGTTTCAGGCGGATAGACCTGATCGTTGCCCACCTGATAAACTATTTGTTCCTGATGATTGGACCAGTAGAGTCATCTCTGAGGTTCATTCTTCTGCGTTGGCAGGTCATCCTGGCATTTTTGGTACCAGGGATTTGGTGGCAAGGTCCTTCTGGTGGCCTTCCCTGTCACGAGATGTGCGAGGCTTTGTGCAGTCTTGTGACGTTTGTGCTCGGGCCAAGCCTTGTTGTTCTCGGGCTAGTGGATTGTTATTGCCCTTGCCTATTCCTAAGAGGCCTTGGACGCACATCTCGATGGATTTTATTTCAGATCTGCCTGTTTCTCAGAAGATGTCTGTCATCTGGGTGGTGTGTGACCGTTTCTCTAAGATGGTCCATTTGGTTCCTCTGCCCAAGTTGCCTTCTTCTTCTGAGTTGGTTCCTCTGTTTTTTCAAAATGTTGTTCGTTTGCATGGTATTCCTGAGAATATCGTTTCTGGCAGAGGGACCCAATTCGTGTCTAGATTTTGGCGGGCATTCTGTGCTAGGATGGGCATAGATTTATCTTTTTCGTCCGCTTTCCATCCTCAGACGAATGGCCAGACCGAGCGGATTAATCAGACCCTGGAGACATATCTGAGGTGTTTTGTGTCTGCTGACCAGGATGATTGGGTTGCTTTTTTGCCATTGGCGGAGTTCGCTCTCAATAATCGGGCCAGCTCTGCCACTTTGGTGTCCCCGTTTTTCTGTAATTCGGGGTTTCATCCTCGATTTTCCTCTGGTCAGGTGGAATCTTCGGATTGTCCTGGAGTGGATGCTGTGGTGGAGAGATTGCATCAGATCTGGGGGCAGGTGGTGGACAATTTGAGGTTGTCCCAGGAGAAGACTCAGCTTTTTGCCAACCGCCACCGTCGTGTTGGTCCTCGGCTTTGTGTTGGGGATTTGGTGTGGTTGTCTTCTCGTTTTGTCCCTATGAGGGTCTCTTCTCCTAAGTTTAAGCCTCGGTTCATCGGCCCGTATAAGATATTGGAGATTCTTAACCCTGTTTCCTTCCGTTTGGACCTCCCTGCATCCTTTTCTATTCATAACGTTTTTCATCGGTCATTATTGCGCAGGTATGAGGTACCGGTTGTGCCTTCCGTTGAGCCTCCTGCTCCGGTGTTGGTTGAGGGTGAGTTGGAGTACGTTGTGGAGAAAATCTTAGACTCTCGTGTTTCCAGACGGAGACTCCAGTATCTGGTCAAGTGGAAGGGATACGGCCAGGAGGATAATTCTTGGGTGAATGCATCTGATGTTCATGCCTCTGATCTGGTTCGTGCCTTTCATAGGGCCCATCCTGATCGCCCTGGTGGTTCTGGTGAGGGTTCGGTGCCCCCTCCTTGAGGGGGGGGTACTGTTGTGAATTTGGATTCTGGGCTCCCCCGGTGGCTACTGGTGGAATTGAACTGGTGTCTTCATCTTCTCTGTTCACCTGTTCCCATCAAGATGTGGGAGTCGCTATATAACCTTGCTGCTCTGTTAGTTGCTTGCCGGTCAACAATGTTATCAGAAGCCTCTCTGTGCTTGTTCCTGCTCCTAGACAACTACTAGATAAGTTGGACTCTTGTCCATGTTTGTTTTTGCATTTTTGTTCCAGTTCACAGCTGTAGTTTCGTTACTGTGTCTGGAAAGCTCTTGTGAACAGGAATTGCCACTCTGGTGTTATGAGTTAATGCCAGAGTTTTAAAGTAATTTCTGGATGGTGTTTTGATAGGGTTTTCAGCTGACCATGAAAGTGTCCTTTCTGTCTTCTGCTATGTAGTAAGTGGACCTCAAATTTGCTAAACCTATTTTCATACTACGTTTGTTATTTCATCTTAATTCACCGCCAATACATGTGGGGGGCCTCTGTCTCCTTTCGGGGTATTTCTCTAGAGGTGAGCTAGGACTAATATTTTCCTCTGCTAGCATTATTTAGTCCTCCGGCTGGTGCTGGGCATCTAGAATCAACGTAGGCATGCTACCCGGCCACTGCTAGTTGTGCGTTAGGTTTAGTTCATGGTCAGCTCAGTTCCCATCTTCCAAGAGCTAGTTCCTTTATATGCTGATGCTATGATCTCTTGCCATTGAGATCATGACACCCTCCTACCTCCTCCTACCTCCTCCTACCTCCTCCTCCTCCACCTGTCCCTGGGCTCCAACACCGCCAGTTGCCGTCCAGAAGTGCTGTACGCACAGTCAACAGTCCCTCCTCTGTTATTGGGGTTCAGTAACGTCAGCTGTTCCCCTGCTGTGTGTATGGCAATCCCTCCTACCTCCTCCTACCTCCTCCTCCTCCACCTGTCCCTGGGCTCCAACACCGCCAGTTGCCGTCCAGAAGTGCTGTACGCACAGTCAACAGTCCCTCCTCTGTTATTGGGGTTCATTAACGTCAGCTGTTCCCCTGCTGTGTGTGTGGCAATCCCTCCTACCTCCTCCTACCTCCTCCTCCTCCACCTGTCCCTGGGCTCCAACACCGCCAGTTGCCGTCCAGAAGTGCTGTACGCACAGTCATCAGTCCCTCCTCTGTTATTGGGGTTCAGTAACGTCAGCTGTTCCCCTGCTGTGTGTGTGGCAATCCCTCCTACCTCCTCCTCCTCCACCTGTCCCTGGGCTCCAACACCGCCAGTTGCCATCCAGAAGTGCTGTACGCACAGTCAACAGTCCCTCCTCTGTTATTGGGGTTCAGTAACGTCAGCTGTTCCCCTGCTGTGTGTGTGGCAATCCCTCCTACCTCCTACCTCCTCCTCCTCCACCTGTCCCTGGGCTCCAACACCGCCAGTTGCCGTCCAGAAGTGCTGTACGCACAGTCAACAGTCCCTCCTCTGTTATTGGGGTTCAGTAACGTCAGCTGTTCCCCTGCTGTGTGTGTGGCAATCCCTCCTACCTCCTCCTCCTCCACCTGTCCCTGGGCTCCAACACCGCCAGTTGCCGTCCAGAAGTGCTGTACGCACAGTCAACAGTCCCTCCTCTGTTATTGGGGTTCAGTAACGTCAGCTGTTCCCCTGCTGTGTGTGTGGCAATCCCTCCTACCTCCTCCTCCTCCACCTGTCCCTGGGCTCCAACACCGCCAGTTGCCGTCCAGAAGTGCTGTACGCACAGTCAACAGTCCCTCCTCTGTTATTGGGGTTCAGTAACGTCAGCTGTTCCCCTGCTGTGTGTGTGGCAATCCCTCCTACCTCCTCCTACCTCCTCCTCCTCCACCTGTCCCTGGGCTCCAACACCGCCAGTTGCCGTCCAGAAGTGCTGTACGCACAGTCAACAGTCCCTCCTCTGTTATTGGGGTTCAGTAACGTCAGCTGTTCCCCTGCTGTGTGTGTGGCAATCCCTCCTACCTCCTCCTACCTCCTCCTCCTCCACCTGTCCCTGGGCTCCAACACCGCCAGTTGCCGTCTAGAAGTGCTGTACGCACAGTCAACAGTCCCTCCTCTGTTATTGGGGTTCAGTAACGTCAGCTGTTCCCCTGCTGTGTGTGTGGCAATCCCTCCTACCTCCTCCTACCTCCTCCTCCTCCTCCACCTGTCCCTGGGCTCCAACACCGCCAGTTGCCGTCCAGAAGTGCTGTACGCACAGTCAACAGTCCCTCCTCTGTTATTGGGGTTCAGTAACGTCAGCTGTTCCCCTGCTGTGTGTGTGGCAATCCCTCCTACCTCCTCCTCCTCCACCTGTTCCTGGGCTCCAACACCGCCAGTTGCCGTCCAGAAGTGCTGTACGCACAGTCAACAGTCCCTCCTCTGTTATTGGGGTTCAGTAACGTCAGCTGTTCCCCTGCTGTATGTGTGGCAATCCCTCCTACCTCCTCCTCCTCCACCTGTCCCTGGGCTCCAACACCGCCAGTTGCCGTCCAGAAGTGCTGTACGCACAGTCAACAGTCCCTCCTCTGTTATTGGGGTTCAGTAACGTCAGCTGTTCCCCTGCTGTGTGTGTGGCAATCCCTCCTACCTCCTCCTCCTCCACCTGTCCCTGGGCTCCAACACCGCCAGTTGCCGTCCAGAAGTGCTGTACGCACAGTCAACAGTCCCTCCTCTGTTATTGGGGTTCAGTAACGTCAGCTGTTCCCCTGCTGTGTGTGTGGCAATCCCTCCTACCTCCTCCTCCTCCACCTGTCCCTGGGCTCCAACACCGCCAGTTGCCGTCCAGAAGTGCTGTCCGCACAGAGCCAAACACCTCGCCAATGTGTTAGTGGGGTTCAGCACCGCCAGCTGTTCCCCTGCTGTGCAGCCGGCAACGTGTACTGCGACCGCCACGCAGGCACAACAAGTTAAATTTAAGGGAACCTGTCCCCCCCCAGGCGTTTGTTACTGAAGGAGCCACCTTGTGCAGCAGTAATGATGCAAAGGTAAAAAGTGCCTCTTTTCGTGGTGCTCCTTGCACATGCTGATCCTAACACTTATGAAAAGTGTCCCCTCCTACCGTGATACCGTCCGGTAGGTGGAACTTTCCTTTGTGATGTGACGCAGCACAGCCGTCATTCTTACCCCCTTGGCGCCGTGCGCCGCCTCCTCAGCGTTGTTTGAATCAGTCCCGGAGCCTGCGCTGTTAGGTTAGCCCTTGGCCATGCACACATTTTGCGCTGCCCGTCTTCTGACATCATTTGGTGTCAGGCTGGCTGCGCCTGTGCGGCCGCGCTGGCCGAGAGCCCGCCTCGTACTGTCTTCTGATTTAATCCCACTGGGGGCCTGAGATCCATGGACATGCGCAGTGCATATCTGAACCTCCACCTCTCACTCATCTCCCTACGGCTTCTTCAAACTGTGCGGTGTCAGCTGGTCCCTAATAGCATGCCACGGCCGTGACACCGCACAGTCAGAAGAAGCCGTAGGGAGATGATTGAGAGGTGGAGGTTCAGATATGCACTGCGCATGTCCATGGATCTCAGGCCCCCAGTGGGATTAAATCAGAAGACAGTACGAGGCGGGCTCTCGGCCAGCGCGGCCGCACAGGTGCAGCCAGCCTGACACCAAATGATGTCAGAAGACGGGCAGCGCAAAATGTGTGCATGGCCAAGGGCTAACCTAACAGCGCAGGCTCCGGGACTGATTCAAACAACGCTGAGGAGGCGGCGCACGGCGCCAAGGGGGTAAGAATGACGGCTGTGCTGCGTCACATCACAAAGGAAAGTTCCACCTACCGGACGGTATCACGGTAGGAGGGGACACTTTTTATAAGTGTTAGGTTCAGCATGTGCAAGGACCATAATTAAAAGAGCTAAGTTTACCTTTTCCAGCATTAGTGCTGTACACGATGGCTCTTTCAGCTACAAACGCCTGGGGGGGGGTTAAAGTTTCCCTTTCAACTTGCTCCAGTGCAGGCTTCGGCCTACACTCTGCTCCCTCTCCTCCTCCTGCTGACCCTGGGCTCTAACACCGCCAGTTGGGGCCCGGTACTGCTAGCTGCACAGAGCCAAACACCAGCCAATGTGTCAGTGGGGTTCAGCACCGCCAGCTGTTCCCCTGCTGTGCAGCCGGCAACGTGTCCTGCAACAGCCACGCAGGCACAACAGACCCAAAGCTGCCGCCAGTGCAGGCTTCGGCCTACACTCTGCTCCATCTCCTCCTCCTGCTTACCCCGGGCTCTAACACCGCCAGTTGGGGCCCGGTACTGCTAGCTGCACAGAGAAAAACACCAGCCAATGTGTCAGTGGGGTTCAGCACCGCCAGCTGTTCCCCTGCTGTGCAGCCGGCATCGTGTCCTGCAAAAGCCACGCAGACACAAGAACTGAAATTGAAGGGAACCTGTCCCCCCTCCCCCAGGCGTTTGTACGTTTTTAAGGCCACCTTGTACAGCGGTAATGCTGCATGTGTGCAAGGTGGCTCATAAACGTATTCTCCTCGCACATGTGGAACTGAAAACACGTCTAAAATGTGTCCTCTGCGTGACCATTTAACCGTCCCGGAGGTGTGACTTTCCTTTGTAATGACACGCTGCAACCCCCTTGGTAGCGCTGCCCGTCTTCTGGCATCATTGTTTGGCTGCCTGCGCCTCTGCGGCCGCCCTGACCCACACAACGCCCCTCGGTGTCTTATTTATTGGGACTGCGAGGGTGTGATTGACGGGCATGAACGGTGCATTTCTTCGCCTGTCCCTCATCTCCTTCTGCCTTCTTCGGACTGTGCGGCTTCATGGCCGTGGCATGCGATAAGGGATCAGCTGACGCCGCACAGTCTGCAGCGGGTGTAAGGACCCGAGTGCGAGAGGCGAACATATGTGCTGCGCCAGGCCATGAATCACAGCCCCGCAGTGTTTTAACAATGTTAAGACACCGCGGGGCTGGGATTCATGGTCATCGCGAACCACAGCGGCCGACATTAAATGAGGTCAGAAGATGGGCAGCGCTAACAGCGCTAGGCCAGGGGATAACACGACAGCGCAGACTCCTGTACAGCAAATAACAACGCTCAGGAGGCTGCACCCAGCACCAAGGTGGGATTCTTGACATCTGTGCTGCGTCTCATTACAAAGGGAACTCGCGCCTCCAACACAGTTTGACTGTATAAAGGGCTAAATGTTATACGTGTTTCATTCAGCGTGTGCAAGGAGCAAAATTAAAAGAGCAACCTTTGACTTGTGCAGCACTACTGCTGCATAAGCTGTGGCTCTTCTACTTTGTAACCCCTGAGGGGGGGTTAAAGGTTACCTTTGAAATTGGTTCAAGTAGGCTTCGGCCTACACTCTGCTCCCCCTGCAGAGCCCGGGCTCCAACACCGCCAGTTGGGGCCCGGTACTGCTAGCTGCACAGAGCCAAACACCAGCCAATGTGTCAGTGGGGTTCAGCACCGCCAGCTGTTCCCCTGCTGTGCAGCCGGCAACGTGTCCTGCAACAGCCACGCAGGCACAACAGACCCAAAGCTGCCGCCAGTGCAGGCTTCGGCCTACACTCTGCTCCATCTCCTCCTCCTGCTGACCCCGGGCTCTAACACCGCTAGTTGGGGCCCGGTACTGCTAGCTGCACAGAGAAAAACACCAGCCAATGTGTCAGTGGGGTTCAGCACCGCCAGCTGTTCCCCTGCTGTGCAGCCGGCATCGTGTCCTGCAAAAGCCACGCAGACACAAGAACTGAAATTGAAGGGAACCTGTCCCCCCTCCCCCAGGCGTTTGTACGTTTTTAAGGCCACCTTGTACAGCGGTAATGCTGCATGTGTGCAAGGTGGCTCATAAACGTATTCTCCTCGCACATGTGGAACTGAAAACACGTCTAAAATGTGTCCTCTGCGTGACCATTTAACCGTCCCGGAGGTGTGACTTTCCTTTGTAATGACACGCTGCAACCCCCTTGGTAGCGCTGCCCGTCTTCTGGCATCATTGTTTGGCTGCCTGCGCCTCTGCGGCCGCCCTGACCCACACAACGCCCCTCGGTGTCTTATATATTGGGACTGCGAGGGTGTGATTGACGGGCATGAACAGTGCATTTCTTCGCCTGTCCGTCATCTCCTTCCGCCTTCTTCGGACTGTGCGGCTTCATGGCCGTGGCATGCGATAAGGGATCAGCTGACGCCGCACAGTCTGCAGCGGGTGTAAGGACCCGAGTGCGAGAGGTGAACATATGTGCTGCGCCAGGCCATGAATCACAGCCCCGCAGTGTTTTAACAATGTTAAGACACCGCGGGGCTGGGATTCATGGTCATCGCGAACCGCAGCGGCCGACATTAAATGGGGTCAGAAGATGGGCAGCGCTAACAGCGCTAGGCCAGGGGATAACACGACAGCGCAGACTCCTGTACAGCAAATAACAACGCTCAGGAGGCTGCACCCAGCACCAAGGTGGGATTCTTGACATCTGTGCTGCGTCTCATTACAAAGGGAACTCGCGCCTCCAACACAGTTTGACTGTATAAAGGGCTAAATGTTATACGTGTTTCATTCAGCGTGTGCAAGGAGCAAAATTAAAAGAGCGACCTTTGACTTGTGCAGCACTACTGCTGCATAAGCTGTGGCTCTTCTACTTTGTAACCCCTGAGGGGGGGTTAAAGGTTACCTTTGAAATTGGTTCAAGTAGGCTTCGGCCTACACTCTGCTCCCCCTGCAGAGCCCGGGCTCCAACACCGCCAGTTGGGGCCCGGTACTGCTAGCTGCACAGAGCCAAACACCAGCCAATGTGTCAGTGGGGTTCAGCACCGCCAGCTGTTCCCCTGCTGTGCAGCCGGCAACGTGTCCTGCAACAGCCACGCAGGCACAACAGACCCAAAGCTGCCGCCAGTGCAGGCTTCGGCCTACACTCTGCTCCATCTCCTCCTCCTGCTGACCCCGGGCTCTAACACCGCCAGTTGGGGCCCGGTACTGCTAGCTGCACAGAGAAAAACACCAGCCAATGTGTCAGTGGGGTTCAGCACCGCCAGCTGTTCCCCTGCTGTGCAGCCGGCATCGTGTCCTGCAAAAGCCACGCAGACACAAGAACTGAAATTGAAGGGAACCTGTCCCCCCTCCCCCAGGCGTTTGTACGTTTTTAAGGCCACCTTGTACAGCGGTAATGCTGCATGTGTGCAAGGTGGCTCATAAACGTATTCTCCTCGCACATGTGGAACTGAAAACACGTCTAAAATGTGTCCTCTGCGTGACCATTTAACCGTCCCGGAGGTGTGACTTTCCTTTGTAATGACACGCTGCAACCCCCTTGGTAGCGCTGCCCGTCTTCTGGCATCATTGTTTGGCTGCCTGCGCCTCTGCGGCCGCCCTGACCCACACAACGCCCCTCGGTGTCTTATTTATTGGGACTGCGAGGGTGTGATTGACGGGCATGAACGGTGCATTTCTTCGCCTGTCCCTCATCTCCTTCCGCCTTCTTCGGACTGTGCGGCTTCATGGCCGTGGCATGCGATAAGGGATCAGCTGACGCCGCACAGTCTGCAGCAGGTGTAAGGACCCGAGTGCGAGAGGCGAACATATGTGCTGCGCCAGGCCATGAATCACAGCCCCGCAGTGTTTTAACAATGTTAAGACACCGCGGGGCTGGGATTCATGGTCATCGCGAACCGCAGCGGCCGACATTAAATGAGGTCAGAAGATGGGCAGCGCTAACAGCGCTAGGCCAGGGGATAACACGACAGCGCAGACTCCTGTACAGCAAATAACAACGCTCAGGAGGCTGCACCCAGCACCAAGGTGGGATTCTTGACATCTGTGCTGCGTCTCATTACAAAGGGAACTCGCGCCTCCAACACAGTTTGACTGTATAAAGGGCTAAATGTTATACGTGTTTCATTCAGCGTGTGCAAGGAGCAAAATTAAAAGAGCAACCTTTGACTTGTGCAGCACTACTGCTGCATAAGCTGTGGCTCTTCTACTTTGTAACCCCTGAGGGGGGGTTAAAGGTTAGCTTTGAAATTGGTTCAAGTAGGCTTCGGCCTACACTCTGCTCCCCCTGCAGAGCCCGGGCTCCAACACCGCCAGTTGGGGCCCGGTACTGCTAGCTGCACAGAGCCAAACACCAGCCAATGTGTCAGTGGGGTTCAGCACCGCCAGCTGTTCCCCTGCTGTGCAGCCGGCAACGTGTCCTGCAACAGCCACGCAGGCACAACAGACCCAAAGCTGCCGCCAGTGCAGGCTTCGGCCTACACTCTGCTCCATCTCCTCCTCCTGCTGACCCCGGGCTCTAACACCGCCAGTTGGGGCCCGGTACTGCTAGCTGCACAGAGAAAAACACCAGCCAATGTGTCAGTGGGGTTCAGCACCGCCAGCTGTTCCCCTGCTGTGCAGCCGGCATCGTGTCCTGCAAAAGCCACGCAGACACAAGAACTGAAATTGAAGGGAACCTGTCCCCCCTCCCCCAGGCGTTTGTACATTTTTAAGGCCACCTTGTACAGCGGTAATGCTGCATGTGTGCAAGGTGGCTCATAAACGTATTCTCCTCGCACATGTGGAACTGAAAACACGTCTAAAATGTGTCCTCTGCGTGACCATTTAACCGTCCCGGAGGTGTGACTTTCCTTTGTAATGACACGCTGCAACCCCCTTGGTAGCGCTGCCCGTCTTTTGGCATCATTGTTTGGCTGCCTGTGCCTCTGCGGCCGCCCTGACCCACACAACGCCCCTCGGTGTCTTATTTATTGGGACTGCGAGGGTGTGATTGACGGGCATGAACGGTGCATTTCTTCGCCTGTCCCTCATCTCCTTCCGCCTTCTTCGGACTGTGCGGCTTCATGGCCGTGGCATGCGATAAGGGATCAGCTGACGCCGCACAGTCTGCAGCGGGTGTAAGGACCCGAGTGCGAGAGGCGAACATATGTGCTGCGCCAGGCCATGAATCACAGCCCCGCAGTGTTTTAACAATGTTAAGACACCGCGGGGCTGGGATTCATGGTCATCGCGAACCGCAGCGGCCGACATTAAATGAGGTCAGAAGATGGGCAGCGCTAACAGCGCTAGGCCAGGGGATAACACGACAGCGCAGACTCCTGTACAGCAAATAACAACGCTCAGGAGGCTGCACCCAGCACCAAGGTGGGATTCTTGACATCTGTGCTGCGTCTCATTACAAAGGGAACTCGCGCCTCCAACACAGTTTGACTGTATAAAGGGCTAAATGTTATACGTGTTTCATTCAGCGTGTGCAAGGAGCAAAATTAAAAGAGCGACCTTTGACTTGTGCAGCACTACTGCTGCATAAGCTGTGGCTCTTCTACTTTGTAACCCCTGAGGGGGGGTTAAAGGTTACCTTTGAAATTGGTTCAAGTAGGCTTCGGCCTACACTCTGCTCCCCCTGCAGAGCCCGGGCTCCAACACCGCCAGTTGGGGCCCGGTACTGCTAGCTGCACAGAGCCAAACACCAGCCAATGTGTCAGTGGGGTTCAGCACCGCCAGCTGTTCCCCTGCTGTGCAGCCGGCAACGTGTCCTGCAACAGCCACGCAGGCACAACAGACCCAAAGCTGCCGCCAGTGCAGGCTTCGGCCTACACTCTGCTCCATCTCCTCCTCCTGCTGACCCCGGGCTCTAACACCGCCAGTTGGGGCCCGGTACTGCTAGCTGCACAGAGAAAAACACCAGCCAATGTGTCAGTGGGGTTCAGCACCGCCAGCTGTTCCCCTGCTGTGCAGCCGGCATCGTGTCCTGCAAAAGCCACGCAGACACAAGAACTGAAATTGAAGGGAACCTGTCCCCCCTCCCCCAGGCGTTTGTACGTTTTTAAGGCCACCTTGTACAGCGGTAATGCTGCATGTGTGCAAGGTGGCTCATAAACGTATTCTCCTCGCACATGTGGAACTGAAAACACGTCTAAAATGTGTCCTCTGCGTGACCATTTAACCGTCCCGGAGGTGTGACTTTCCTTTGTAATGACACGCTGCAACCCCCTTGGTAGCGCTGCCCGTCTTCTGGCATCATTGTTTGGCTGCCTGCGCCTCTGCGGCCGCCCTGACCCACACAACGCCCCTCGGTGTCTTATTTATTGGGACTGCGAGGGTGTGATTGACGGGCATGAACGGTGCATTTCTTCGCCTGTCCCTCATCTCCTTCCGCCTTCTTCGGACTGTGCGGCTTCATGGCCGTGGCATGCGATAAGGGATCAGCTGACGCCGCACAGTCTGCAGCGGGTGTAAGGACCCGAGTGCGAGAGGCGAACATATGTGCTGCGCCAGGCCATGAATCACAGCCCCGCAGTGTTTTAACAATGTTAAGACACCGCGGGGCTGGGATTCATGGTCATCGCGAACCGCAGCGGCCGACATTAAATGAGGTCAGAAGATGGGCAGCGCTAACAGCGCTAGGCCAGGGGATAACACGACAGCGCAGACTCCTGTACAGCAAATAACAACGCTCAGGAGGCTGCACCCAGCACCAAGGTGGGATTCTTGACATCTGTGCTGCGTCTCATTACAAAGGGAACTCGCGCCTCCAACACAGTTTGACTGTATAAAGGGCTAAATGTTATACGTGTTTCATTCAGCATGTGCAAGGAGCAAAATTAAAAGAGCAACCTTTGACTTGTGCAGCACTACTGCTGCATAAGCTGTGGCTCTTCTACTTTGTAACCCCTGAGGGGGGGTTAAAGGTTACCTTTGAAATTGGTTCAAGTAGGCTTCGGCCTACACTCTGCTCCCCCTGCAGAGCCCGGGCTCCAACACCGCCAGTTGGGGCCCGGTACTGCTAGCTGCACAGAGCCAAACACCAGCCAATGTGTCAGTGGGGTTCAGCACCGCCAGCTGTTCCCCTGCTGTGCAGCCGGCAACGTGTCCTGCAACAGCCACACAGGCACAACAGACCCAAAGCTGCCGCCAGTGCAGGCTTCGGCCTACACTCTGCTCCATCTCCTCCTCCTGCTGACCCCGGGCTCTAACACCGCCAGTTGGGGCCCGGTACTGCTAGCTGCACAGAGAAAAACACCAGCCAATGTGTCAGTGGGGTTCAGCACCGCCAGCTGTTCCCCTGCTGTGCAGCCGGCATCGTGTCCTGCAAAAGCCACGCAGACACTTGCTCTTGTACCTTCTGCTCCCCATCCTGGTTCCAGTACCGTCAGCTGGTTCCGGGCAGAGCCTTTGGCTTAGGTGCCTCCCTCTGGGTATCCGAGTTCCACCAACGTCAGGTGGTCCTTGGTAGTGCTTTCAGGCACGGGTACCTCCTGCTTAGTACCCAGGTTCCAGTAACGTCAGCTGGTCCTCAGTAGTTCCATTGGCTCTTGGACCTTCGGCTACCCATCCGGGTTCCAGCACCGTCAGCTGGTTCTCGGCACTGTCTTTTGCTCTTGTACCTTCTGCTCCCCATCCTGGTTCCAGTACCATCAGCTGGTTCCGGGCAGAGCCTTTGGCTTAGGTGCCTCCCTCTGGGTATCCGAGTTCCACCAACGTCAGGTGGTCCTTGGTAGTGCTTTCAAGCACGGGTACCTCCTGCTTAGTAACCGGGTTCCAGTAACGTCAGCTGGTCCTCGGTAGTTCCATTGGCTCTTGGACCTTCGGGTAGCCATCCGAGTTCCAGTTCCATCAGCTGGTTCTCGGCATTTTCTCAGCCTTCTTGTACCTTCTGCTACATTTCCAAGTTCAAGAGACTAATCACGATGACCCGGAAGACCACCCCTAAGATGACGACGACACCAGAGACGACAACCACCGTGATGACGACGACCCTGGAGACGATGACCCTGAAGACCACCCCGATGACGACGACCCCGGAGACGACGACCCTGAAGACCACCCCGATGACGACGACCCTGGAGACGACGACGACCTGGAAGACCGAGAAGCAGAAGAACAAGAGGCTGCAGAACAAAGAGCAGAAGAACATTAAGCATAACACTAAATATCAGAGCAAAAAATATTATCTAAATTATAAGCAGAAGAAGACTAAGCAGTGTATGGGGGTGAGTCCGTTCCTCCTCGTGGTGCCCCTGGATAAAGCCTGATGCTGCAGGCCAAACTGAACGCGGACAAATGTAACTGTTTTGTGACAGGCAGAACGGAAGGTGTAATCTTCAAACTTTTATAGATAACAACTACGGGAATGCCTGTCACAAATAAGAATATGATGAAGAAGTTGAATATGAAGAAGATAATAGTAAAATAAAAAGAATATGAACAATGTATGTAACAAAAAAAATAATAGGTAGAAGATGAAGAAGAAGATGAATAAGGTGAAGAAGTTGATGTCAAAGAAGCTGATGATGAGGATAATGAAGAAGAAAGTGTGGGAGAAGTAAAAAAGAAGGTGAAGGGCGTGGAAGTAGTGAAACATCAATATCTGACAAAATAAAAAAAAAATTAACATAGTCAAAATCTTTCTAACGCCGAACGTCATAAAAAAAACCAAAATCCTGCTATTCTATTACATTGGGCTAAACCTCTGTGCCTTTAATGTCTCCACCACGTCCCCCAATACATCCTACATTATTCTTAGTTGTTTTCCTTCATGTAGAATGAACCTACAAGTTTATAAAGGGTTTATTTTGATTCCGATATTTTCGTCCCATTGACTTGCATTGGGATCGGGTATCGGTATCGGATTAGATCCGATATTTTGACGGTATCGGCCGATACTTTCCGATACCGATACTTTCCGATATCGGAAAGTATCGCTCAACACTACTGGGCAACATTGTTTCAGCTCCCTCCAAAGATTTTCTTTTGGGTTCAGGTCTGGAGACTGTCTAGGCCACTCCAGGACCTTGAAATGCTTCTTACGGAGAAACTCCTTAGTAGGGATGACTGAACCTGTTTGGAAAGTGTTTGCCAATCTCAAATGTGGCACGAGCGTTGCTTATTTGGATTTGTTTGGATTCCGTAGCATTTTTCTCAGATTGGCAAAATTCAGCCAAATTTTGGTAAATGATTGCATTTCCACTAATGCTTTTGCTAGGACTTTGGCTAGGATAGTAGTATTGTATAATGAGTGGGGGGGACATGTTTGATGATGGGAGGGGATGGAGAGAGGTCATAGTAGCCACAGACTGTATTTTTTTTATTAACTTAATGTGTGGAGATTCCAGCAGCCAATCAGGGTGCAGAAACCATCCACAACATCCAGACACAAGGGCTTCTGTCATTGGCTTCCAAAATCACATGTCCCTCTTCATATAAAAAGCGGACATGTTGTTTTTGCGCCATTTTGTTAGTGTAGCAGCGCAGAGAGGCTGTTCCAGATTATTCAGATATATGGGATCCTGTGTGAAATCGATCTTCCAGCATCTAAATTGTTTGTGCTAATGGTGTGGTACAGCCAGGAATCTACACTTCCTGGACCAATGCAGTATGGACGCGATGCAAATCACGCTTGCTGAGTGGACGCAGATGAACGACCTCTGCACCCTTCTGCACAATTTTGAAATGGCTACTAAGATGGGTAGCGCTGATGATGCCGTCATCAGCATCAATATTCTGGTCACCTACATGCTGGATTACACTTTGAATGGTCTACGTGAGGAGGTGGTGGTCCCAGAGGAAGAAGTGGATGCAGAAGACAATGCGGGAGGGATATCAATATCTGTAAGTTCTGGACTGTCGTTGCACATGCGTATGCCATGGGAGGATTGATTGCAGTGATTGAGAAGGGCTCATGGTACCAGATAAACTGTTAGTAAAAGTTCAGGAAGTCCAGAAGTCGAGTAACAAATGGAGGAGGATGAGGAGGAAGAGGTGATGGGCGTGCTACAGTCAGGAGATGAAGAAGATAATGCATGTTTGTGGTTGACGGGAGGGATTAGGGGAAGCAAGCTTGAGTGTTACCTTCCCACCAACACTCAATGGATTTGGACCACATGGAAGCGCCTGACACTTGAACGCCTTCTTTCTGCACTATCTGAAACATGATGCCCATATTCTAAGGGTTTGAAAGAGTGCTAACTACTAGTTGCTACTTTGTTATATCCCCTGTGCAAGAGTGTATTTTGGCAGATGCTTCTCGCCCCCCCGGAAAGGGACGCGCACATGCTGTAGTGTCGAAACACGCATGTAGACAATCTTAAGAGTGTTTTTTCCCCAAGACAGCAGTGAGGCACATCATGTGCATCGCAATTTTAGACTTCCAACCCTGGGAACGTTTTTTCTACTAATAGTAGTCTACAAAACTTATGTTTGTGGCACCTCAGTTTGACTGTGCAAAAAAGCATTTTGAGGTGTTGCTTGAGATATCAGGGCTCCCAGCACAGCAGATCTACACCAGTCCCTCACCAAAGTTTTCATAATTTAAACTTAAAATCAAATCTATAACTGCTGACCCAGACCCTGATTTACCATGCATGGCAAATGGCTGACGGCTGCTGTGCCATTATCAAATTTCTACTGTGGGTCAATTGATGCCACTTTTCCTGCTGTCTGCCCCTAATTTTTGGAAATGCTTGGGCTCCAAGTTAAGTCTCCTTCATGTGTTTTGCCTGAATTGGGCAGGGCTCTCACAGCACCAGGCCTACACCTGTCACTCATCCACATGTTACTAATCAATGTTTAAGCTAGAAATACTGGTCCAAGCCCAGTTCACATCCCTGTCTAATGCATCCATGCTGCGCAATTCTACTATTTGGACTCTAGGTCAATTGATGCCACTTTTCATGGAGTCTGCCCATAATTTGAGCTGCCTTTGGCAGCTTTTTGCCCCCCCTGAAGTTGCTGTCTCTGCATTTGAATTTGCCTCCCATTGAATTCAATGTGGTTCATATATGTTCGTCAGACTGTTCAGCTATTATCGGAACGTTTGCCAAGCCGAATAAAACCTTCAAAGGTTCGCTCATCTCTACTCGTTAGTTGCCCTGGCTGTATGCTTTGGGTCAGTGTCATCTTCAATGATCTTACTGAGGGATGGAGGTTGTTGGTCAAAGTCTTGCAATAGATGACTCCATCCATCCTCCATTTAATATGGTGCAGTCATCCTATCCCCTTTTCAGAAAATCACCCCCAAAGTATGATGTTTCTCCCACCATGCTTCATGGTTGGAACTGTGTTCTTGGGGTTGTATTCATTCTTCTTCCAAACATGTCAAGTTGAGTTAGTATCAAAAAGTTCTATTTTTGTCTTATTTGACCACATGACCTTCTTCCATGAATCCTCTGGATCATCCATATTGTTATTGGCGAACTTAAAACTGAACATCTGCTGGCATGAGCTGGGGGACCTTGTGTGCCCTGCAGGTTTTTAATCCTTTACTGCATAGTGTGTTACTAATGGTAATAAAAACAATATAGTAAAAGGAGTGGAGTAATCAATAGTATTGTGCCTAAGTAGTCCTCTTGTATAACATACCAAACACTTATTTAGAACAAATAACAGATCCCATGACGGGTACCCAGGAGATTCCAATGACACAAGCTCAATTTATCAGTATTGTTTTTAATATTTAGAGCAAAATTTACAGCTCCAATAGGTTATAGTGTATTAATAGAGATTAAAGAACCATTTAAAATTCAAGTTCAATTTGTTTGTTTTTTTGCAGGACGAGTTGTAGTTTTGAATGGCACCATTCATTTTACCATATAATTTGCTGAAACACACACATTCCAAATGTAATAAAATGGTGAAAACAATGCAGTTCCGCCATTGTTTTATTTTTGTCTTGTTTTTACATAACAATCATTGTGTGATAAAAATTACTTGAAAACATGATTTATCAGATCAGTCTGATTATGGCATCACTAAACTTGCACAGAATTTTTTTTTATATTTACATAATTCTGAATATTGTAAAAAAAATATTTATATTTCTTGCTTTGTGTTGCCATTTTCTGAGACCTGGAACATTTTGTTTATTCTGTTGATGGGCTGAGTGATAGATTATTTTTGGAAGATTAGCTTATATTTTTATTGATTTTATTTGTTGATCAGTATTATGTACATACAACACTTTGATTGCTTATCATTACATTGAGAAATCTAATTTCTCAAAGTTTATTCTTCTGGGTAATTTTATAATTTGATTGGATGTTTATGAAAACAGCGATATTAAATATGTTTATTTTTTCCTTTATTTTTAATGAGGGAATGAGGGTGATTTGAATTTTTACATTCTGTTTTTTTAACATTTTATAATGTTCAAAACTTTTTTATTTCATTTTTTACATTATTTTTTAGTTCCCTTAGAGGACTTCAACCTGCGATGGTTTGATCAATTATACTGTATATTCAGTACTATAGTATTGCAGTATGTAGTGAAAAATTATAAAACTCTCTTATAAAACTCAGCCTACAGCTGATGGTCACAGGTGCATAAAGATGACAGTGACGGGCATCTTCAGCAGACCTCCGGCTGTTATTGTAACCCATCAATCCCTTAGTGATTACTTCATGGGGGGCTGATGGGGCGCGGTGGGTATGGGCACGGTGCGCATTCCATTTAAATACAGCTGCCAGAGATTAACAGTGGCATTTAAATGTTTATGAGTCACTGCTGCAACTCACTGTCAATTGCTGTTGTTAGAGACAGACAGCGGCTATAATAGCTGCATGTGGACAGAGCTCAGCTCCTGATCCGTCTCCTCACCTAAGGGCCCCTTCTCAGGACATGAATACAGCATCCTTTTGCAAGAAGAGGTTAACATTGCAGTGGGTCAAAGAGGCTTTGCAATTTCTACTTTTTGGCACATGAGAAATCGCTGCTGGTAAAAAGCACACTGCTTAAAGTGAACCTGTCAGCAGGATTTTGTTAAACAAACTAAAGGCATTGTCAGCTTGGTGCTGTTACAATGATTAAAATGATACCTGGGGTGATGAAATCCATCTTCTGGTTCTTATGTAATCAGTGTTAGATGTTTTCAGTTAATTAGTTGCTCATTCTCCGGGGTGAGACTGTAGGCAAAGTCTTATCTTGGTGCCCTAGTCCAGAGAAATCAAGAGGAGACCTGCCCACAGGCCGCTCGAAGCACAAACATGTTCCTCATCATAGAGACAGTGAGAGAGATAAAATGTTTGTGCTTTGGGTCAGCCTGTGGGCAGTAGAGATGGGCGGACCTGGGGAGCTGAGCAATGCGGACCGGGGGAGCCATTCGCATACAACAGGGGGAGCCACATACCACGACAGGATGAGGGGAGCCACATACCAGGACAGGACAGGGGAGCCACATACCAGGACAGGACAGGGGAGCCACATATCAGGACAGGACAGGGGAGCCACATATCAGGACAGGACAGGGGAGCCACATACCAGAACAGGACAGGGGGAGCCACATACCAGGACAGGACAGGGGAGCCACATACCAGGACAGGACAGGGGAGCCACATACCAGGACAGGACAGGGGGAGCCACATATCAGGACAGGACAGGGGGAGCCACATATCAGGACAGGACAGGGGAGCCACATACCAGGACAGGACAGGGGAGCCACATACCAGGACAGGACAGGGGGAGCCACATATCAGGACAGGACAGGGGAGCCACATATCAGGACAGGACAGGGGGAGCCACATATCAGGACAGGACAGGGGAGCCACATATCAGGACAGGACAGGGGAGCCACATATCAGGACAGGACAGGGGAGCCACATACCAGGACAGGACAGGGGGAGCCATGCATAGCAGGACAGGGACGAGGGGTACAATGCATACCCGGCTTATACTCGAGTCAATAAGCATACCCAGTTTTCTGTGGCAAAAGTAGGTGCCTCTGCTTATACTCGGGTCAGCTTATGATCGAGTATATACGGTACCTGTTCTATCCTTTATATATGGAGGTAGCTGCTCCTAGCTGGCACCTGTTCATTAGCTTAGAAGTGCCAGTCAGTCTTTTTGTCAGTGTTCTATCTTTTAGCCTGGCGCTGAGTAACATATATCAATTCACTGCTCTTCATCTTCAAAGTGGCTTGATATGACATTATGGTGTTCTGATGTTAAACCAGCTAAAGAGAAAATCCCTTAATGTACTTGAAAGATTCATGTGCAAATTGTTTTTGCAAAGCTACACACATTCAGAATGACTTAAATATGCAGTGAACACATTAATAATGCCTGTTGCCTGAAGAGATTGAAGTATTTGGAAGGCTTCTCTTGCACTAGAGTGAATTAGCATGTCTAATATCACCTACAAAATGAAGCTAATGACAGCAATTAGAGTGTGATTATGAGATGCCCAGGTTTTTCGTTCCTGGGGGAATATAGGCTTAAGTGGATTTCTGCATGTGACTGGAAAATAAAAATGTGGTAGGATTGAGCATTATGGTAAAAAAGGTGTTCTGGTAGATAAGGCCTGCCAGTATTTATCAATTCAATATTAGTATTGTATTTAAATGGAACAATATTTAACAATATTTTGTGCCTAAGCATTAGAGCAGGTTCATTGTACTGAAAGTTGTCCAACCATTGTTTTTGTTAGTACATGTGTGTCTAATTGATCAGTACTGTAGTTTTTATCTTTTTTTGCATTAATTTATAGATTTTCCTCTTAGCTGGTATAAAGGGTAGTCAGAGTATGATACTTTGTACACAATCCATAGGTAAAAAAAAATGTTTTGCCTTCCAATATTTTTTTCTGGTCTGAACAATTTAAATGGAAAAAGGGATTTTTGGGTTTTGGAAAACCCCTGTCATATAGCTGCAGTTTGTTTGAAAAACAAACACATTTTTTTTACTCAACCTCCCCAGGTCCGGGGCACTGAGCCTCCACTGATGTCATGTAGACACCACTACAGCCAATCAGTGAGCTCAGTGGCGATATTAGCAGGCTCATGCCATCAACTGAAGTAGAGCTGCACAGCTCATGTATTGGCTGCAGCACTGTGGATGTGACGTCAGCGCTGCAGACAATAACTGACAAAGGGAGCAATGGTGGGGACTCTGCACTGGACTTGGGGATGGTGATTAAAGAACAGTGGGTTTTTAAAACAAATTGCAGCTGGGAGATGGCCAAAAATGGAAAACACTTTTAATGTATGTGAAATGTATTGATGAAAGTAATAGTTTAGCCATCTATATTCATACATTTTGAAAAAAATGTGTTTACTAACAGGAGATTAGCAAGGTTGGTGTTGTCTATGTGTTTGGTTTTGCCTCTCATTGAAGTCAATGGGGTTTGGGTATGTTCGTTTAACCATTCAGCGAACATGTTCAGCGAACATTGGGACAATCGCCGATTCGAAACGAACCTTGAAAGGTTCGCCTATCTCTAATTCTGGTGTGTAAATCAGCTCTAAAATAGTGTTATGTTCAGTTACATGTCTATACTGTCTGAAAATATCTGATATACTTAAATTTTGGGCTGTATTGTATAAAATACACTGCTCAAAAAATAAAACACTCAAATAACACATCCTAGATCTGAATGAATTAAATACTCTCATTGAATACTTTGTTCTGTACAAAGTTGAATGCACTGACAACAACATCACACAAAAATCATCAATGGAAATCAAATTTATTAACCAATGGAGGCCTGGATTTGGAGTCACATACAAAATTAAAGTGGAATGTAATGTCCTTAAAACAAGTCAAAATGATGCTCAGTATTGTGTGTGGCCTCCATGTGCCTGTATGGCCTCCTTAAAATGCCTGGGAATGCTCCTGATGAGGCAGCAGATGGTCTCCAGAGGGATCTCCTCCCAGACCTGGACTTAAGCATCTGCCAACTCCTGGACAGTCTGTGGTGTAACATGACATTGGTGGATGGTGCGAGACATGATGTCCCAGATGTGTTCAATTGGATTCAGGTCTGGGGAACAGGCAGGCCAGTCCATAGCTTCAATGCCTTCATCTTTTAGGAACTGCTGACACACTCCAGCCACATGAGGTTTGGCATTGTCCTGCATTAGGAGGAACTCAGGGCCAACTGCACCAGCATATTGTCTCACAAGGGGTCTAATGGCAGTCAGGCTACCTCTGGCAAGCACATAGGGGGCTGTGCGGCCCTCCAAAGAAATGCCACCCCACACCATTACTGACTGACTGCCAAATCAGTCATGCTGAAGGATGTTGCAGGCAGCAGATCTGTTGTGAATTTGGATTCTGGGCTCCCCCGGTGGCCGCTTGTGGAATTGGACTTGTCATCCTCTTTCCTGTTTCACCTGATTCCATCAGTAGTGGGTGTCGCTATTTAAGCTCATTTCTCTGGTGGTTTCTTGCCGGTCAACAATGTTATCTGATGCCTCTCAGTGCTTGTTCCTGCTTCTAGACAACTACTGATAAGTTGGACTTTTGTCCATGTTTTGTTTTGCCTATTTGTTCCAGTTCGCAGCTGAAGTTTTGTTACTGTGTCTGGAAAGCTCTCGTCGATCAGGGATTGCTACTCTGGCGTTATGAGTTAATGCCAGAGTTTAAGGTAATCTCTGGATGGTGTTTTGTTAGTATTTTTCTGCTGACCATGAAAGTATACTATCTGTCTTCTGCTATTTAGTAAGCGGACCTCAAATTTGCTAAGACTATTTTCCTGCTGCGTTTGTTGTTTCATCTGAACTCACCGTCATTATATGTGGGGGGCTACTGTCTTCTTTGGAATATTTCTCTAGAGGTGAGCCAGGTCTTATATTTCCCTCTGCTAGCTATTTAGGTCTTAGGCCAGAGCTGGGCATCTAGCGATAAATAGGAAATGCTACCTGGCTATTTCTAGTTGCGCGGCAGGCTTAGTTCCTGGTCAGTATAGTTCCATCTTCCGAGAGCTTGTCCCTCTATAGGCTTGCTATGATCTCTGCCTGCAGAGATCATGACAGTTTGACCGGCCAATAAAGTGTTAAAGACCCAGGTTGCGAAAGGAGAGTTATAAGAAGTCTGCTGGAATTTTTTTTTTTTTTTTTTTTTTTTTCCTCTAGTTTGCCTTGCTGCAGTCTTTTTTCTCTCTCTCCTCCTAATCTCTGTATGCTCTGTGTGCACCTGACAATAATGGATCTCCAGAGTGTAACTGCGGGTTTGAATAATCTCATCACGAAAGTACAAAATTTACAAGATTTTGTGGTACATGCTCCGGTATCTGAGCCGAGAATTCCTTTGCCGGAGTTCTTCACAGGGAATAGAGCTAGCTTCCAGAATTTCCGAAATAATTGTAAGCTTTATTTGTCCCTGAAGTCTCGTTCAGCTGGAGACCCTGCTCAGCAGGTTAGGATTGTGATTTCCTTGCTCAGGGGTGACCCTCAAGATTGGGCCTTCTCATTGCCAGCAGGGGATCCTGCGTTACGCGATGTGGATGCGTTTTTTCTGGCCTTGGGCTTGCTTTATGAGGAACCTCATTTGGAACTTCAGGCAGAAAAAACTTTGATGGCACTATCTCAGGGGCAAGACGAAGCTGAAGTTTTCTGCCAAAAATTCCGTAAATGGTCTGTGCTTACTCAGTGGAATGAGTGCGCCTTGGCGGCAACTTTCAGAGAAGGTCTCTCTGATGCCGTTAAGGATGTTATGGTGGGGTTCCCTTTGCCTGCAGGTCTGAATGAGTCCATGACAATGGCTATTCAGATTGATAGGCGTCTGCGGGAGCGCAAACCGATGCACCATCTGGCGGTGTCTATGGAAAAGACGCCAGAAAGTATGCAGTGTGATAGAATTCTGTCCAGGAGCGAGCGACAGAATTTTAGACGGAAGAATGGATTGTGTTTCTATTGTGGGGATTCTACTCATGTTATATCGGCATGCTCTAGGCGTACAAAGAAGCTTGATAAGTCTGTTTCCATTGGCACCATTCAGTCTAAGTTTATTTTGTCTGTAACCCTGATTTGCTCTTTGTCATCCATTGCCACGGACGCCTATGTTGACTCTGGCGCCGCTCTGAGTCTTATGGATTGGTCCTTTGCCAATCGTTGTGGTTTTGATTTAGAGCCTTTGGAGACTCTTATTCCTCTGAAGGGGATTGACTCCACCCCATTGGCTAATAATAAACCACAATACTGGACACAAGTAACCATGCGTATCAATCCGGATCACCAGGAGATTATTCGTTTCCTGGTGCTGTATAATTTACATGACGATTTGGTACTGGGATTGCCATGGTTGCAGTCTCACAACCCAGTCTTGGACTGGAGAGCTATGTCTGTGTTGAGCTGGGGATGTAAGGGTATTCATGGGGACGTACCTTTGGTTTCTATTTCGTCGTCCATTCCCTCTGAAGTCCCTGAGTTCCTCTCTGATTATCAAGACGTCTTTGACGAACCCAAGCTTGGGTCGTTACCTCCGCACCGTGAGTGCGATTGTGCCATAGATTTGATACCGGGTTGTAAATATCCTAAGGGTCGTTTGTTTAATTTGTCTGTGCCGGAACATGCTGCTATGCGGGAATATATAAAGGAGTCTTTGGAAAAGGGACTTATTCGTCCATCTTCTTCTCCCTTGGGAGCTGGGTTTTTCTTTGTCTCAAAAAAAGACGGCTCTTTGAGACCATGTATTGATTATCGGCTTCTGAATAAGATCACTGTTAAGTATCAATACCCATTGCCATTGCTTACTGATTTGTTTGCTCGTATAGAGGGTGCTAAGTGGTTCTCTAAAATTGATCTTCGTGGGGCGTATAATTTGGTGCGGATCAGGCAGGGGGATGAGTGGAAGACCGCATTTAATACGCCCGAGGGCCACTTTGAGTATTTGGTCATGCCTTTTGGTCTTTCTAATGCCCCTTCAGTTTTCCAGTCTTTTATGCATGATATTTTCCGCGATTTTCTGGATAAATTTATGATAATATATCTGGATGATATTCTGATTTTTTCTGATGACTGGGACTCTCATGTCCAGCAGGTCAGGAGAGTTTTTCAGGTTCTGCGGTCTAATTCTTTATGTGTGAAGGGGTCTAAGTGCGTTTTTGGGGTCCAGAAAATTTCCTTTTTGGGGTATATTTTTTCTCCCTCTTCCATTGAGATGGATCCCGTCAAGGTGCAAGCTATTTGTGACTGGACTCAGCCCTCCTCTCTTAAGGGTCTTCAGAGATTTTTGGGCTTTGCCAACTTTTACCGCCGATTTATTGCTGGTTTTTCGGATGTCGTTAAACCACTGACTGATTTGACCAGACAAGGCGCTGATGTTGCTAATTGGTCCCCTCATGCTGTAGAGGCCTTTCAGGAGCTTAAGCGCCGTTTTGCCTCTGCCCCTGTGTTGCGTCAGCCTGATGTGAATCTGCCTTTTCAGGTTGAGGTTGACGCTTCGGAGATCGGAGCTGGGGCAGTGTTGTCGCAGAAAGGTTCCGACTGCTCCGTCATTAGGCCTTGTGCCTTCTTTTCTCGCAAATTTTCGCCCGCAGAGCGGAATTATGATGTTGGGAATCGGGAGCTTTTGGCCATGAAGTGGGCGTTTGAGGAGTGGCGCCATTGGCTCGAGGGGGCTAGGCATCAGGTGGTGGTATTGACTGACCACAAAAATTTGATTTATCTTGAGACTGCCAGACGCCTGAATCCTAGACAGGCGCGCTGGTCTTTATTTTTTTCTCGCTTTAATTTTGTGGTGTCATACCTACCGGGTTCTAAGAATGTTAAGGCAGATGCCCTTTCTAGGAGTTTTGACCCGGACTCTCCTGGTAATTCTGAACCCACAGGTATCCTTAGGGAGGGAGTAATTTTGTCGGCCGTTTCTCCTGATCTGCGGCGGTCCTTGCAAGAGTTTCAGGCGGATAGACCGGATCGTTGTCCGCCTGATAGACTGTTTGTTCCGGATGATTGGACCAGCAGAGTCATCTCTGAGGTACATTCTTCTGCATTGGCAGGTCATCCCGGAATTTTTGGTACCAGGGATTTGGTGGCAAGATCCTTCTGGTGGCCTTCTCTGTCACGAGATGTGCGAGTCTTTGTGCAGTCATGTGACGTTTGTGCTCGGGCCAAGTCTTGTAGTTCTCGGGCTAGCGGACTGCTGTTGCCCTTGCCTATTCCTAAGAGGCCTTGGACACACATCTCGATGGATTTTATTTCAGATCTGCCTGTTTCCCAGAAGATGTCTGTCATCTGGGTGGTCTGTGACCGTTTCTCTAAAATGGTCCATTTGGTTCCTCTGCCCAAGTTGCCTTCTTCTTCTGAGTTGGTTCCTCTGTTTTTTCAGAATGTTGTCCGATTGCACGGTATTCCTGAGAATATTGTTTCTGACAGAGGTACCCAATTTGTGTCTAGATTTTGGCGGGCATTCTGTGCTAGGATGGGCATAGATTTGTCTTTTTCATCTGCTTTTCACCCTCAGACTAATGGCCAGACCGAGCGGACTAATCAGACCCTTGAGACATATCTGAGGTGTTTTGTCTCTGCTGACCAGGATGATTGGGTTGCTTTTTTGCCATTGGCAGAGTTCGCCCTCAATAATCGGGCCAGTTCTTCCACCTTGGTGTCCCCGTTTTTCTGTAATTCGGGGTTTCACCCTCGATTTTCCTCCGGTCAGGTGGAATCCTCGGATTGTCCTGGAGTGGATGCGGTGGTGGAGAGATTGCATCACATCTGGGGGCAGGTTATGGACAATTTGAAGTTGTCCCAGGAGAAGACTCAGCGTTTTGCCAACCGTCATCGTCGTGTTGGTTCTCGGCTTTGTGTTGGAGATTTGGTGTGGTTGTCTTCTCGTTTTGTCCCTATGAGGGTCTCTTCTCCTAAGTTTAAACCTCGGTTCATCGGCCCTTATAGAATATTGGAGATTCTTAATCCTGTTTCTTTCCGTTTGGACCTCCCTGCGTCCTTTTCCATTCATAACGTTTTTCATCGGTCGTTATTGCGCAGGTATGAGGTACCTGTTGTACCTTCTGTTGAGCCTCCTGCTCCGGTGTTGGTTGAGGGTGAGTTGGAGTACGTTGTGGAGAAAATTTTGGACTCTCGTGTTTCCAGACGGAAACTCCAGTATCTGGTCAACTGGAAGGGTTACGGCCAGGAGGATAATTCTTGGGTCAATGCATCTGATGTTCATGCTTCTGATCTTGTTCGTGCCTTCCATAGGGCTCATCCTGGTCGCCCTGGTGGATCTGGTGAGGGTTCGGTGCCCCCTCCTTGAGGGGGGGGTACTGTTGTGAATTTGGATTCTGGGCTCCCCCGGTGGCCGCTTGTGGAATTGGACTTGTCATCCTCTTTCCTGTTTCACCTGATTCCATCAGTAGTGGGTGTCGCTATTTAAGCTCATTTCTCTGGTGGTTTCTTGCCGGTCAACAATGTTATCTGATGCCTCTCAGTGCTTGTTCCTGCTTCTAGACAACTACTGATAAGTTGGACTTTTGTCCATGTTTTGTTTTGCCTATTTGTTCCAGTTCGCAGCTGAAGTTTTGTTACTGTGTCTGGAAAGCTCTCGTCGATCAGGGATTGCTACTCTGGCGTTATGAGTTAATGCCAGAGTTTAAGGTAATCTCTGGATGGTGTTTTGTTAGTATTTTTCTGCTGACCATGAAAGTATACTATCTGTCTTCTGCTATTTAGTAAGCGGACCTCAAATTTGCTAAGACTATTTTCCTGCTGCGTTTGTTGTTTCATCTGAACTCACCGTCATTATATGTGGGGGGCTACTGTCTTCTTTGGAATATTTCTCTAGAGGTGAGCCAGGTCTTATATTTCCCTCTGCTAGCTATTTAGGTCTTAGGCCAGAGCTGGGCATCTAGCGATAAATAGGAAATGCTACCTGGCTATTTCTAGTTGCGCGGCAGGCTTAGTTCCTGGTCAGTATAGTTCCATCTTCCGAGAGCTTGTCCCTCTATAGGCTTGCTATGATCTCTGCCTGCAGAGATCATGACACAGATCACTCTCCACAGCATCTCCAGACTCTATCACGTCTGTCACATGTGTTCAGTGTGAACCTGCTTTTATCTGTGAAGAGCACAGGGCACCAGTGGCAAATTTGCCAATCCTGGTGTTTTGTGGCAAATGCCAAACGTCTTGCACGTTGTTGGGCTGTGAGCACAACCCTCATCTGTGGACGTCCAACACTCAGACCATCCTCATGGAGTCGGTTTCTAACTATTTGTGCAGACACATGCACATTTGTGGCCTGCTGAAGGTCATTTTGCAGGGCTCTGGCAGTGCTCCTCCTGTTCCTCCTTGCACAAAGGCTGAGTTAGCGGTCCTGCTGCTGTGTTGTTGCCCTCCTATGGCCCCCTCCACATCTCCTGGTGTACTGGCCTGTCTCCTGGTAGCGCCTCCAGCCTCTGGACCCTACACTGACAGACACAGCAAATCTTCTTGCCACAAGTCGCATCAATGTGCCATCCTGGATGGGCTGCTCTACCTGAGCCACTGCGTGGGTTGTAGAGGCCGTCTCATGCTACCACGAGTGTGAAAGCACAACCAACATTCAAAAGTGACCAAAATATCAGCCAGAAAGCATTGGTACTGAGATGTGGTCCCCACCTGCAGAACCACTCCTTTATTGAGTGAGTCTTCATAATTGCCAATAATTTCCATCTGTTGTCTATTCCATTTGCACAACAGCATGTGAAATTGATTGTCAATCAGTTTTGCTTCCTAAGTGGACAGTTTGATTTCACAGAAGTTTGATTTACTTGGAGTTATATTCTGTTGTTCAAGTGTTCCCTTTATTTTTTTGAGCAGTGTATATAGGCCCCGATTCATCAAGATCTTGATGAAGGGGCTTTTTGGAGTCAGAAGTGTCTGATTTATTAAGAGGCATAGGCTTCTTATGAATTAGGAGCATCTTAAAAATGGCATGTGCTTCTGTGCACCTCACCATAAGTCTTCTCAGAAACTGGAGTAAGATTTGTAGAGTAAGCAAGTCACAGTTTGTCATGATTTAGATTGGTGGGCATCGCCACTCCCTGTCTGTCTTTGTCCAATGAAAGACCTTCCCATTTTGGTGGAGCTGGATGGAACTGGCATGACTCCACCAAAAGTGACAAAATATTTGCAAAACCTCGTGTTGCACAAACATTTTAACTAGCTTATACGCCTTGAGAAATGGGGCCATAGATTATCAATAGAGAACATATTTTCAAAGAAAATTACATAACTGAAATTGGCTGAAGAATTGTCACAGGATCATTATTGACACCGCACCTGAAGGTATACATAATACAATCCACTGGGAAAAACCAGTGTTAAAACACATATCATAACTCTTTCAAAGGGTTTACTAAATCGATAGTGTAAGAAAACACAGATATCAAGTAGTAACAATAAAAATAGAAAATACTTTAATCGTAAATATACCAGTACGCCTAGAGTGAAATAGAAGATGCATGTGTTATTACTGCCAAACATACCAAGAACAGAAGACATGTTAGCCAGCTAGATAAAAGGACTAACTTTTCTACACATGTGCAGATGTAGCATTTGTAGATGTAGTAAAAACACCAGAAGTTCAGTTTTGACAGATTGAGTTTTAGATCGAGAGAGGACTCAATGTTAGAGACAGCAGGCAGACCATCCCTGGTATTTTGCAGTAATGCAGGGGTGATGTCAGGAAAAGATGTGTATGAGTGGTGTCATCAGCATAAAGATGGTACTGAAAACCAAATATACTGATGTTTTGTCCAATAGGGCGGTATACAGAGAAAAGGGAGGGACCTAAGGCTTAACCTTGAAGATCCTCAACAGTAAGAGGAGAACCAAGAGAACATTAGAGCATTGTTCTTGAGGCTGATAGAGCTGAGCACAATGAAGGAGGAGTGTCATTTGCTGCAGAAGATCCCAGAGAATCAGAAGAGAGTAGTGACCATTAGATTTCGCTGTTAGGAGATTGTTAGAGACTTTTGTAAGGCAAATTTCTGTAGATTGGAAACAACAGAAACCAGATGGTAAAATGTAAAAAAATAGAGAAATCTGAAAGATAGCAGACTCAAGGAAAGTAGGCTGAGTATTCCAGAAGTTTACAGATAAAAGGGGGGTTAGAGACAGGACTGTAGTTAGCAGATCACTTCTTCTCGAGTAATGATTTTTTTATTAATAGGTTTATGACGTCGTGTTTGAAAGATGAAGGAAAGATACCGTATGAAAGAGAGAGGCTAAATATTTTAGTTAAGTACCAAACCTCTTTGCAATTTACAAATTCAATATATAATGTGCCCATCAAAACTTACAGCCAGTGAAGTTATCTGCAGCATAATTCTTAGATCACCTACGTAATACATATACCACAATTTATTTTTATGTAAGAAGCAATATACAGATATGTGAATGAAAAAGCCATCTTCGTAATGAACGAATTAGGAGCTGTCTGTTTCAAGGTCAGGACGCTTTATACTTACTGTTGTGCATTCTATCAGAAGCTAATGCTAAGGAATCAAAGAGAAATGGTATTTCAGAGATTGTTATGCATCTTCCTTTCTTCCCATTTTTGTAGAACAATTAAAACTTTAAAGAAGCAGTTAAGAAATGATTACTGTGGTGGCTAATTACGAAGCAATTTCTGTCTACATATTTCTGCAACTCCAGTACAATATATAATTTGGAGTACTCTGAAATGCAATCTTTAAATGTCAATTTCCTGAGGTGCTAAAGGTCTGTCGGCAGATTTGTATTAGAGGTATTACAGTGCTTCCAACCTGTACAGAAATATCATCTATGTTCCTGGGCTATTTAGAGACCTGTATTAATGTTTGCAGGAAGCAAACTATAACTGTGAGTGTGTGTGTATGTGTGTACATATGTATACGTGTATATGTATGTACAGTATGTTTTTACATATGTGTATTTTTGTATATGTGTATATGTGTGTATATGTGTGTAAATGTTTGTATATATATGTATATATGCATATGCATATGTGCATGAATGTGTGTATGTTTGTGTGTATATGTGTTTTTATGTATATGTGTTTAAGTGTGTTTTGCATTTAAAAAATCAAAGTGTTTTATACAACATTAAGTTTTCTTTACTTTCCATACCATCATGTTTTCATTGTTCAATTTTTAGAACAGTTATAGCAAAGCTGTTGCCTAACATGTGGTACCTTGAGAAAGGTTAATTCTGAGTGGCTGAGGAGGTGTTTTTAATCTCTTCTTATATTTGAGAGTGTTATGTAGAGGTTGCCATCACTAGTTGTCTTCCTTCAGAAATTGGTTTGACCTAGACCAGAAGATAGTCATTATTATCCCAATGTTTCTTAAAAAAAATAATCATATATTTTATATGGAAACATTCATAGTCCATTAGGAAATGTTCATTAACCTGTATTGAGTTCCATACCACTGACATGTTTATTAAGGAGATAACTACATAAATATAATCTCCAATTTATTCTACTAGTCCATGCTCCGTGAGAAATGCAAATCTCCTAGTGGACTTTAATACTACCACTGTGACCATTCTGTTTTAATGATTCCAATGTCAGACTTTTCCTTTACTGTTCTTACCATCCAGTATCTAGAACGCTTATCCTTCCTCACATATTTATTTGACTATTCAATGTAGTTCATACATTTCAATTTTTATATTAACATGTTTGACTTTTTCATATTACTCCACCATAATTATTTAAATTTTTAATCGATGGCCTCTGAGGTATCACATCATGAATTGTTCAGAACTTTGTACATATAAGCAATCTGATTCTATACCACACCAAAAATTGATTGTTTTTTACATGTAGAGTATAATTAAGCAGTTTATGGTTTCAGGTATTGTCACCTTTATCACTTCTACCTTTCTTGTATTAGGAGCTCCTTAACTTCCCCCATGTTATACTGCATAAATGTTACACATCTGCCATTCTGGTTGCCAATAGAGCTACGAAGAATGATAGTCACTAAGGGTGTAAATAAAGATGGCCACTAGGATTGCAAAGACAGATGGCCACTAGGGCTACAAAGAAAGATGGCCACTAGGGCTACAAAGAAACATGGGCACTAGGGGTACAAAGAAACAATATGATTGTCTCCAAATCTTGCCTTGACTTTTATTTCCAAACCCTTTGCCTAACTAAATGTGTAGTTACCTCTAGTTTTACATCCACATATGACTAACTTTCTTTAAAAGTTGATGTCATGCCTGGACTGCTTCCATTTCTATCTCAATGTTTTCACTTTACTGGTACATTTATAGTATTGGCCATAGCAGCAATAACTGATATCATTGATATTTTTGATCTTTTTCGCTAATTGCTAACATAAACTGAAGAATTTATAAGAGCCTAGTTGGAAGTACCATGCTAACTCCTGGGGCAAATTTGTTATCCTAACCAAAGTTTGTGAGACAACAAGGAGCAATAAGAGAAACTTGTTCCCTCCAGTCATGTGCGAAAACCAAATGTTGCATATTGATGAATAATCAGGCTCTCTAAAGGATGGAAATCTGTGACAAAAATACATAGTAAACAATAACGTAAGCTTTAAGCTATGAAGACAATATCATGAGCCTCTTTTGGTGAAGAAGGTTAATTAGACTCAACACAGTGTGAGCATTTATCCATTAGATTGATTTGAATTAACATGTAAAGATTTGTTAGCAGATGGTTAGTTAAAATAAGTTGTCAATCAGTGACAAAGCATGTAGTATTTCTTTATGGACAGATGTGAAGTGTCCACAGTAATTAGCCTCCGATAAAATGTGTTCTAATTCCTTATGGATATCCAAGTTGACTCGGTAGGGTTGTCTTATCAATAATAATTATTAATGTAAGAAAGCAGTTCAGGCTTCATTTTGCTTATACTCTAAACAGTAAATAAATCTAAAGATTTAATTCTCTTCATAGGAAAATAATACATTCATTTCCAGTTTGGAAAGTGCCAACACAGCTCTGGCAAAAATTAAGAGACCACTACATCAAAACCCTGTCATGGGAATGTAATCAAGAGGATGATGGATAGTCACAAGCCATCAAATAAAGAAGAACTGCTTACATTTTTGCGCCAGGGGCAGTGTGAAAAACTGGTGAAAAGCATACCATGACACATGAAAGCTGTGATTAAAAATCATGGTTATTCCACAAAATATTGATTTCTGAACTCTTCCTGAGTTAAAACATTAGTATTCTTGTTTCTAAATGATTATGAACTTGTTTTGTTAGCATTTTTTAATGTCTGAAAGCACTGGGTTTTTTTACATTTTGACCATTTCTCCTTTTTGGAAAAAAAATACAAAATTTTTTGCTTGGAAATTCGGAGATATGTTGTCAGACGTTTATAGAATAAAAGAAAATTTTACATTTTACTTAAAAATATACCTATGAAGATAAAAATCAGACTAGCTCAAAATTTTGCAGTGGTCTCTTAATTTTTGCCAGAGTTGTATATTCTACAGCAGAAATTCTCATCCTTCATATAGGTCCCAAAACCCAATGTTGCCCAGAAGATAATGCTCCTCTAACATATACTCACACTATGAACAATTTCACAGGAAACTCTTTTTTTCTGTATTTATTTTTACTCGTGGGATGCAGCCAGAGGAAACCAACATGTGCATGGAGAGAACATACAAATTCCATGTACATATGATGTTTAATCTTATTTTGGCTCAATACCTCAGTAATACAATGCAGGAGTGCTAACAAAATGGAAAACGTAAGCATTAAATCTAAATAAATTTTTCACAGTCCAAGTCATGCTTTTAACTGAATAGTAACCCATAAATTCAATATTCAAATCTCTGACATATCAGCAAACATGATAAGAAGGTGACAATAGTGGAAATCTATTATTGTCACTTATGAAGATCTTTGAAAAAGAACTTATTGTTCGAAACGCGTAGCCTGCTGCTACTCTCTCTCCTGTGAACCATGTCTTTGGATTTTGGATTTTATCTTCAATAAATTTTGATATTTTTGGAAGCTGGATTCTTTTTTCTATTTGTTCTACTGTTTCACGTGAAGACTGCACGCTATCCGGGCTTCCCCACAACAAATGCCTAGTAGGTGAGCTGGTTTTTCATTATTTTTTCTTCTATGATAAGAAGGTGACAATAGTGGAAATCTATTATTGTCACTTATGAAGATCTTTTGAAATTTGAATTCACTGGCTTTGCTGAAATTTCTCAAGAAATTTGATATGCAGAGAATTTGTGCTAATATCATTATTGGAAAGCTTTCAATTTATTGGAAAGTACACATGGGCGAGAGGAGAGAGGGAAACACACTGACCATAAGAGTTTACACTCTACAAGAGAGACAGAAGACCCCGCTAACCTTAAGAGCTTACATTTCACAGGAGAGAAACAGGACCCTCTACAGGAGGGAGATGGCTCAGCTGATCATAAGAGCTTACACTCTACAGGAGAGATAGGGGAAGGGGATCCTGCTAACCATAAGACCTTACATTTCACAAGAGAGAGAAAAACAGGACCTGGATTGATCCACCCAACTCTAGTCACTTAAGGGGGTTGTCCACTACAAGGACAACCCCTTCTTAAACTAAATATCTAGCCCTGATAAAATAATAAAGCCTATACTCTCCTCCCGTGCTGACATTGTTCCCGCGGTGTCAGCACTCGCATTCCACTGGGCTATGATGTGATGTGACATCGGCGCACAATCGGCGCTGGTCTCCAGCTTCTTACAAACTGAGCATGAAGAGGAAGTTCAGGCTGCAGCTCATCTTGGACTTCCTCTTCATGTTCAGTTTGTCTGAAGGCGAAGACAATGATGTGTCACAACACTGCAGCCCCAGACAGAGCGAGTGCTGACACTGCGGGAAGTCACTGACATGGGAGGGGAGTATAACCTTCATTATTTTGTCAGGGCTGAACATTTAGTTTAAGAAGGGGTTGTCTAGTAGTGGACAACCCCTTTAAATTGAGCCAACTATGGTTGACAAAGAGAACAATAAAGTTAGAATACGAAGAAGATTTAAAAAAAAATGTCTAGAATTATAGACTAAGGGTATGTGCACACATTGCAGAATTGCCTGTGGAATTTTTTACACAGATTCTGCATCTCTTGGCAGAAAACGCAGGTAAAAATCCACGTGGATTTGATGCATTTTTGATGCGGATTTTCATGCGGAATTGTGTGCTTTTTTAAGCTAAATAAATATCTATTATGTAACAAAATAAAAGAATTGTGATGTCATTTCTTGTCCAACCCCTTCATTTACATATTCCATTGAAGAATAATGTTTACACACACAGAAAGATAGATGGATAGATAGATCCAAAGATTGATAGATAGATGATAGATCTATAGATAGATAGATGATAGATCTATAGATAGATAGATCTATAGATAGATAGATAATACCAAGCCCGATGTTTAGTAATAAACATAATAAAATGGTACATAAAGAGTTAAATAAAGGCACACACACACCAAATCTGCGTTAGGCTGGGGTCACACTTGCAAGAAACTCGCACCTCAATACCCGGCACTGCCACCGGCACTCAGAGTGGAGCGTTCAGCTGCATAGAAATACATGCTGCCGCACACTCTGGTTCCGAGTGCCAGCGTCAGTGCCTGGTATTAAGGTGTGAGACTCATGCGACTTTCTCGCAAGTGTGACCCCGGCCTTAAACGCAATATCTGTTTAATTTAAAAATAAATAAATTTAAAAAAATTGCTGGCCAGCGACCGGGGGCCGATGTTTATAGCCTGGGAAGGGGGAAATACCCATGGATCTTCCCAGGCTATGAATAATAGCTCGCAGCTGTATATTTAGCCTTTACTATCTATTAAAATAGGGGGACCCCACCTAAAGAAATGATGAGGGGTCCCCCTATAATTAATAGCCAGAAAAGGCTATGCAGACAGCTGTGGGCTGATATTCATAGCCTAGGAAGGGGTCATGGATATTTGCCCCCCCCCAAGCTACAAACACAGCCACCCCAGAAATGATGCATCTGTGAGATGCGCCAATTCTGGCACTTAGCCTCTCTCTTCCCACTGGCCTGTAGTGGTGGCATATGGGGTAATAGTTGGGGATTGATGCCACCTTTGAATTGTAAGGTGACATCAAGCTGGCTTAGTAATGGAGAGGTGTCAATGAGATACCTATCCATTACTAATCCTATAGTTGTGAAAGGGTTAAATAAAGACACAGCTAGAATAAAGTATTTTAATGAAATAAAACACAACACAGTTTTGCCATCTTTATTGTTCTGCCAATCCATGTGATGCCCTCGATCTCCTGCAAAAAAAAGAAAAAAATAATAAACAGTATGAACTCTGTACCCACAGAGGCAGAGTGAAACAGTGTGGCAAGATACCTGCCGTCATTGTATCACTGGAGCCCCTCGAGAGCGGTCGCATCTGCCGATGTGACAGCTCTCCATGGGTGATCATTGTGGGACACTCGTTATTAAATGGATGACATCGGATCAGGGAGTATACTGTTGGTTTATTATTTTTATTTTTTTACAGGTGATCGAGGGCTTTGGGGCTAGGTGATTGGTGAGTATGTACTGTATGTCTATATGTGTCTACTGTATGTGGGGTTTTTTTACACTTGAACACAGTAGCTGGATGATGGGATTACTTACTACTGTCCCATTATCCGGCTAGCTGTCACAGTAGCAGGCATAGCCGGATGGGACTAGTAGTCCCATTGGATGATGCCTGCCTACATACAGACCCGCATACACACAGCCCCGCACACACACACAGCCCCACACACACCTGCAGACCCCCACACAGTCCTGCAGACCCCCACACACACAGACACAGACAGCCCCACAGACCCCCACACATCCTCGCAGACTCCCACACAGCCCCCTAGACCCCTGCACACACACAGCCCCGCAGACCCCAGCACACACACACAGACACACACAAACTTTTATGCATGTTATCAGGCCCAAATTACCAGGGTACGTGAAATTTTAATCAGGGTCATTTGGATGTTTTGGGTTGTATTATGACATTTGATCTTGCTTGACCGTGTGGCAAACACCGCTTTTGAAAGGTGGTGAAACCATCCCCTCCAGTCAGAGAGCTGCGCTTCCCATGCTGTCAAAAGAGAGCATGAGAGCTCAGCTGTGATCAGAGGTATAAGGTTTACCTCCGGTCACTGGTGGCAGCTGAAGGGACAACCGCTCCCATCATCCGACACCTGCTGCCGCTAATAACAGTGACATCAGAAGCAGCTAATGAGGGTATTCATTAGCCACTCCTGCGCTATAAATAAATAATTTAAAAAAATCCTGCTTGGGTTCCACCCTATTTTTGATAACCAGCCTGGAAAAACTCATAGCTGGGGGCTGCAACCCTCAGTTGTCAACATTAGCAAGGTTGGTTATCAAGAATAGAGGGGTCCCCATGTTACATAGTTACATAGTTACATAGTTATTAAGGTTGAAGGAAGACTGTAAGTCCATCTAGTTCAACCCATAGCCTAACCTAACATGCCCTAACATGTTGATCCAGGGGAAGGCAAAAAAAACCCATGTGGCAAAGAGTAACTCCACCATGGGGAAAAAAATTCCTTCCCGACTCCACATACGGCAATCAGACTAGTTCCCTGGATCAACGCCTTATCAAGGAATCTAGTGTATATACCCTGTAACATTATACTTTTCCAGAAAGGTATCCAGTCCCCTCTTAAATTTAATTAATGAATCACTCATTACAACATCATATGGCAGAGAGTTCCATAGTCTCACTGCTCTTACAGTAAAGAATCCGCGTCTGTTATTATGCTTAAACCTTCTTTCCTCCAGACGTAGAGGATGCCCCCTTGTCCCTGTCTCAGGTCTATGATTAAAAAGATCATCAGAAAGGTCTTTGTACTGTCCCCTCATATATTTATACATTAACATAAGATCACCCCTTAGCCTTCGTTTTTCCAAACTAAATAGCCCCAAGTGTAATAACCTATCTTGGTATTGCAGACCCCTCAGTCCTCTAATAACCTTGGTCGCTCTTCTCTGCACCCGCTCCAGTTCAGCTATGTCTTTCTTATACACCGGAGACCAGAACTGTGCACAGTATTCTAAGTGTGGTCGAACTAGTGACTTGTATAGAGGTAAAATTATGTTCTCCTCATGAGCATCTATGCCTCTTTTAATACATCCCATTATTTTATTTGCCTTTGTAGCAGCTGCCTGACACTGGCCACTGAATATGAGTTTGTCATCCACCCATACACCCAGGTCTTTTTCATTGACGGTTTTGCCCAGAGTTTTAGAATTAAGCACATAGTTATACATCTTATTATGTTGTATTTTTCATTATTTAAATAAATAATTAAGAAAAACAGCGTAGGGTCTCCCCCATTTTTAACAGCCAGCCTTGCTAAAGCTGACAGCTGGCTGCAGGTATTTTCAGGCTGGTAAGGGGCCATGGATATTGCCCCCCAACCTAAAAATAGCTGTCTGCAGCTGCCCAGAAAAGGCACATCTATTAGATGTGCCAATTCTGGTGCTTTACCTGGCTCTTTCCACTTGTTCTGTAGTGGTGGACAATGAGGTTCATATTTGCGGGGTTGATGTCACCTTTGTATTGTCATGTGACATCAAGCCCCGAGGTCAATAATGGAGTGGTGTCAATAAGACCCCCCATTACTAACCCCATAGTCACATTGTAAAAACACACTCACCAAGAATAAAGTCCTTTAATTGAAAAAATGACACAGGCTCCTTTAATAATCTTAATTAAACCATACTTACAACCTCACCTAATTCCACCGAAGCCCTCGTTCTCCTGCAATAAAACTAAAATTAAAAAACAACAATATACCACACCTGTCTGTCGTTCTGTCCCACGCCGTAATCCATGTCTGGGGGAAAAATAGTTTTCAACCTGGAAGGTGCCAAGATGCAACCGTCCAGGCTGAGAACCACTGGTGACTGAACTGCTGCGAGTGCAGCCTCAGGGACTAGCTGTGTCATCACTAAGGTTGCATTCCCAGCCAGGTTGAACTGCGTTGACCTCTGTGAGATCCCCACTAGCAACGTGAGAAAGTCCCACAATGCAGAGGCGAGTTCACCACAGTTGAAATTCACCTCAGTGAAATTATCCCGGTGAAGTCGCCTCTGTACCATGGGACTTTCTCACGGTGCTATTGGGGATTTCACTGAGGTAACCGCAGTTCAGCCTGGCTGAGAACAGCCTCAGTGATGTTACCGCTAGTCACTGAGGCTGCGCTCGCAGCAGTTCAGTCACCAGTGGTTATCAGCCTGGACGGTCGCACCTTGGCACCGTCCAGGTTGAAAACTATTTCTCCTCCAGACGTGGATTACGGCGTGGGACAGATTGACAGACAGGTATGGTATATTGTTTGTTTTTTTATTTCAGTTTTACAGGAGAATAAGGGCGTTGATGGAATTAGGCAAGGTTGTAAGTATTATTTAATTAAGATTACTGAGCAAAGGGTCTGAATACTTATGACCATGAGATATTTCAGTTTTTCTTTTTTAAACATTTGCAAAAATACTACATTTCTGTTTTTTTTCAGACAAGATGGAGCGCAGAGTGTACATTAATGAGAAAAAAAATAACTTTTTGAATTTACCAACCGGTTGCTATGAAACAAAGAGTGAAAAATTTAAAGGAGTATGAATACTTTCCGCAGCCACTGTATATATATATGTATTCTATGTGTATATATCTATTCTATTCTAAACTGTCACGCTGTGATTTTGCTGTACTTGGCACATGAATTGCTGGCTTTTATTCTATATTTTACCGAATGTTACTGACTTTTTCTGATTTTAAGAAAAATGCTCGTGGTACCGATCACGAATCCAAATGTACCATATTCACTCATCTCTGTAATAATTATAGGGGATAACTCAGGAGACTCTTTGCGTGGAACAAGACAACTACAGGACACAGTTTTATAAGTGGTAAAGTCTATATTATAACACGGTGATTCAAACAGGTGCAGAGAGAAACTCAAGTCCACAACACTTGGTGCAAATATCAAATGCAGCTCAGCAGTCTATAGGAAACTTCAGAGGAAAATGCAATCATGCAGAAAGTCTATGAAGCACAATCATTCTTGAGGATACTTGACATGAATAAGTCCTTGCTTAGTCCACAACACAGATAGATATGTTTATAAGGCAGTTCAAATAATATCTTAGCTCAACCAGGGAGGTCTGGGTAACAGTCTCAGGTTCTTGCAGAGCAGAAACAGCTTACACGTCCAGCAAATGCAGATGGAAGCAAACACGAGCAGCAGATGAAGGAGGATTACTGGAACTGGTGTATGCAGCAGGAACTCAGAGCAGAGTAGCAGGATAACCCCACAGGTTCACAGGAGCAAGTATATAGCCAGGGAGTCACCAGAGGTCAGGAGCTGGATGCAAGGCAGAATACTCTAGCACAGACTGAAAGCTGGGGTGGAGTTTTATAGCAGGAAGATACAGTGCACTTGAGACCAAAAACGCCATCTTGGAAAAGGGCAGTAATGCACAAAAAGGTAATAAAAAATGTTCAGAGTCCTGACATTACTCCCTCCTTAGAAGCGGCCTCAGGACGATCCTGGACCTGGTTTCTCACAGAATCTCTGATGAAAACGAGAAATCTTCTGTTGGGCATTGATGTTTTCCACAGGTTCCCAAGAGTCTTCCTCAGGGGGATATCCCTGCCATCTTATCAGATATTGGAGCCGATTCCTGCGAATCCGGGAATCAACAATTTCCTCCACCACAAATTGTTCTTGCCCATCAATCACCACAGGCTGCAGAGGTGGCACAACATGTCCCTGGAAGGTATTAAAAGATACAGGCTTTAGTAAAGATACATTAAAAACTGGGTGTAACTTCATAGTCCTAGGCAGCTTCAGCCGGCAGGCCACAGAGCTCACAATACCGTTGATCTTGAAAGGGACAATGAATTTCTGTCCAAGTTTTTGTGAAGGAATGTTTAACTTCAGATTCTTAGTTGCTAACCACATGGAATCTCCTACCTTGAACATGGGTGTAGGTTTACGGAATCTATCAGCCGATCTCTTATAACGTTCTTGAGCTGTGGTCAGGGATTCCTTCAGAACCTCCAGATTTTGCCTCATCGCAGTCAGCCTTTCCTCCACTGCCGGAACCGGAGAATTAATTGGAGACCTAGGTAAGATACACTGATGATAACCCAGATTGGCAAAGAAAGGTGTAAATTTAGTGGAGGCGCTTTGAGAATTGTTATATGAAAATTCGGCTAACGGCAGCCACTCCAACCAATCATCCTGGAGATGGCTGACATAGCATCTTAGATATTGTTCCAGCGTCTGGTTGGTACGCTCAGTCTGACCATTTGTCTGGGGATGGTAAGCAGAAGAGAAACAGACATTAATATTGAGTGCAGAGCAAAACCCCTTCCAGAATCTTGAAGTGAACTGCACTCCACGGTCAGAGATGATTTCATCTGGAACCCCATGCAACCAAAAGACATTCTGTATAACCAAGTTCACTGTATCTTTAGCTGAGGGGAGGCCGGTGCATGGAACAAAATGAGCAGCTTTAGTCAGGCGATCAACTACCACCATGATGTATTCATGCCCCCCGATGTAGGCAGCTCCACAATAAAGTCCATTGATATAGACCCCCAAGGGTGGGACGGAATAGGTAATGGTTGTAGAAGACCCGTAGGTGCCATATGAGGAGTCTTGTAATGAGCACATACCTCGCAAGAGAGAACATAGTCCTTGGTATCCTTCAGGCAAGTTGGCCACCAGAAGAATCGGCTCAGGAACTCTTGTGTCTTCTGTACCCCACTGTGACCAGCCTTTTTGGAGTCATGTACCAACTTGAGGATCTGCAGATGGATGACCTCAGGGACATAGATACGTCGATCTCTGAACCACATGCCACCCTTAAAGACAAGATTAATATCCACAGGTGGGTTGGCCAGAAATACATCACCGTCATAGGCCTCCCTGCACTCCTTACACAAGTTCGGATCGTGGATAACTCCAATGAAATTGGCATCAGATAGAATGGTCTTGGACAGGGCTTCAGGTACGGAATCCGCAGCATGGATTCGGGATAAAGCATCAGCCTTCCCATTACGAGAACCTGGATGGTACGAGATAACAAAGTTAAATTGATTTAAAAATACGTTCCTGACGAACGTGCCTGACGAGGAGAAAGACATCTAGCGGATCTAAGGAACTCTAAATTGTGATGGTCAGTTAGCACTATGATCTGTTGTGCAGCTCCTTGCAGATGATGCCTCCATTCTTTGAAAGCCCCAATAATAGCCAGCAATTCCTTGTCTCCCACATCGTAATTCTTCTCTGCTGAGGTTAGTCTATGGGAAAAGAAAGCACAAGGATGTATGTTGTGAATTTGGATTCTGGGCTCCCCCGGTGGCCGCTTGTGGAATTGGACTTGTCATCCTCTTTCCTGTTTCACCTGATTCCATCAGTAGTGGGTGTCGCTATTTAAGCTCATTTCTCTGGTGGTTTCTTGCCGGTCAACAATGTTATCTGATGCCTCTCAGTGCTTGTTCCTGCTTCTAGACAACTACTGATAAGTTGGACTTTTGTCCATGTTTTGTTTGCCTATTTGTTCCAGTTCGCAGCTGAAGTTTTGTTACTGTGTCTGGAAAGCTCTCGTCGATCAGGGATTGCTACTCTGGCGTTATGAGTTAATGCCAGAGTTTAAGGTAATCTCTGGATGGTGTTTTGTTAGTATTTTTCTGCTGACCATGAAAGTATACTATCTGTCTTCTGCTATCTAGTAAGCGGACCTCAAATTTGCTAAGACTATTTTCCTGCTGCGTTTGTTGTTTCATCTGAACTCACCGTCATTATATGTGGGGGGCTACTGTCTTCTTTGGAATATTTCTCTAGAGGTGAGCCAGGTCTTATATTTCCCTCTGCTAGCTATTTAGGTCTTAGGCCAGAGCTGGGCATCTAGCGATAAATAGGAAATGCTACCTGGCTATTTCTAGTTGCGCGGCAGGCTTAGTTCATGGTCAGTATAGTTCCATCTTCCGAGAGCTTGTCCCTCTATAGGCTTGCTATGATCTCTGCCTGCAGAGATCATGACAGTTTGACCGGCCAATAAAGTGTTAAAGACCCAGGTTGAGAAAGGAGAGTTATAAGAAGTCTGCTGGAATTTTTTTTTTTTTTTTTTTTCCTCCAGTCTGCCTTGCTGCAGTCTTTTTTCTCTCTCTCCTCCTAATCTCTGTATGCTCTGTGTGCACCTGACAATAATGGATCTCCAGAGTGTAACTGCGGGTTTGAATAATCTCATCACGAAAGTACAAAATTTACAAGATTTTGTGGTACATGCTCCGGTATCTGAGCCGAGAATTCCTTTGCCGGAGTTCTTCACAGGGAATAGAGATAGCTTCCAGAATTTCCGAAATAATTGTAAGCTTTATTTGTCCCTGAAGTCTCGTTCAGCTGGAGACCCTGCTCAGCAGGTTAGGATTGTGATTTCCTTGCTCAGGGGTGACCCTCAAGATTGGGCCTTCTCATTGCCAGCAGGGGATCCTGCGTTACGCGATGTGGATGCGTTTTTTCTGGCCTTGGGCTTGCTTTATGAGGAACCTCATTTGGAACTTCAGGCAGAAAAAACTTTGATGGCACTATCTCAGGGGCAAGACGAAGCTGAAGTTTTCTGCCAAAAATTCCGTAAATGGTCTGTGCTTACTCAGTGGAATGAGTGCGCCTTGGCGGCAACTTTCAGAGAAGGTCTCTCTGATGCCGTTAAGGATGTTATGGTGGGGTTCCCTTTGCCTGCAGGTCTGAATGAGTCCATGACAATGGCTATTCAGATTGATAGGCGTCTGCGGGAGCGCAAACCGATGCACCATCTGGCGGTGTCTATGGAAAAGACGCCAGAAAGTATGCAGTGTGATAGAATTCTGTCCAGGAGCGAGCGACAGAATTTTAGACGGAAGAATGGATTGTGTTTCTATTGTGGGGATTCTACTCATGTTATATCGGCATGCTCTAGGCGTACAAAGAAGCTTGATAAGTCTGTTTCCATTGGCACTATTCAGTCTAAGTTTATTTTGTCTGTAACCCTGATTTGCTCTTTGTCATCCATTGCCACGGACGCCTATGTTGACTCTGGCGCCGCTCTGAGTCTTATGGATTGGTCCTTTGCCAATCGTTGTGGTTTTGATTTGGAGCCTTTGGAGACTCTTATTCCTCTGAAGGGGATTGACTCCACCCCATTGGCTAATAATAAACCACAATACTGGACACAAGTAACCATGCGTATCAATCCGGATCACCAGGAGATTATTCGTTTCCTGGTGCTGTATAATTTACATGACGATTTGGTACTGGGATTGCCATGGTTGCAGTCTCACAACCCAGTCTTGGACTGGAGAGCTATGTCTGTGTTGAGCTGGGGATGTAAGGGTATTCATGGGGACGTACCTTTGGTTTCTATTTCGTCGTCCATTCCCTCTGAAGTCCCTGAGTTCCTCTCTGATTATCAAGACGTCTTTGACGAACCCAAGCTTGGGTCGTTACCTCCGCACCGTGAGTGCGATTGTGCCATAGATTTGATACCGGGTTGTAAATATCCAAAGGGTCGTTTGTTTAATTTGTCTGTGCCGGAACATGCTGCTATGCGGGAATATATAAAGGAGTCTTTGGAAAAGGGACTAATTCGTCCATCTTCTTCTCCCTTGGGAGCTGGGTTTTTCTTTGTCTCAAAAAAAGACGGCTCTTTGAGACCATGTATTGATTATCGGCTTCTGAATAAGATCACTGTTAAGTATCAATACCCATTGCCATTGCTTACTGATTTGTTTGCTCGTATAGAGGGTGCTAAGTGGTTCTCTAAAATTGATCTTCGTGGGGCGTATAATTTGGTGCGGATCAGGCAGGGGGATGAGTGGAAGACCGCATTTAATACGCCCGAGGGCCACTTTGAGTATTTGGTCATGCCTTTTGGTCTTTCTAATGCCCCTTCAGTTTTCCAGTCTTTTATGCATGATATTTTCCGCGATTTTCTGGATAAATTTATGATAATATATCTGGATGATATTCTGATTTTTTCTGATGACTGGGACTCTCATGTCCAGCAGGTCAGGAGAGTTTTTCAGGTTCTGCGGTCTAATTCTTTATGTGTGAAGGGGTCTAAGTGCGTTTTTGGGGTCCAGAAAATTTCCTTTTTGGGGTATATTTTTTCTCCCTCTTCCATTGAGATGGATCCCGTCAAGGTACAAGCTATTTGTGACTGGACTCAGCCCTCCTCTCTTAAGGGTCTTCAGAGATTTTTGGGCTTTGCCAACTTTTACCGCCGATTTATTGCTGGTTTTTCGGATGTCGTTAAACCACTGACTGATTTGACCAGACAAGGCGCTGATGTTGCTAATTGGTCCCCTCATGCTGTAGAGGCCTTTCAGGAGCTTAAGCGCCGTTTTGCCTCTGCCCCTGTGTTGCGTCAGCCTGATGTGAATCTGCCTTTTCAGGTTGAGGTTGACGCTTCGGAGATCGGAGCTGGGGCAGTGTTGTCGCAGAAAGGTTCCGACTGCTCCGTCATTAGGCCTTGTGCCTTCTTTTCTCGCAAATTTTCGCCCGCAGAGCGGAATTATGATGTTGGGAATCGGGAGCTTTTGGCCATGAAGTGGGCGTTTGAGGAGTGGCGCCATTGGCTCGAGGGGGCTAGGCATCAGGTGGTGGTATTGACTGACCACAAAAATTTGATTTATCTTGAGACTGCCAGACGCCTGAATCCTAGACAGGCGCGCTGGTCTTTATTTTTTTCTCGCTTTAATTTTGTGGTGTCATACCTACCGGGTTCTAAGAATGTTAAGGCAGATGCCCTTTCTAGGAGTTTTGACCCGGACTCTCCTGGTAATTCTGAACCCACAGGTATCCTTAGGGAGGGAGTAATTTTGTCGGCCGTTTCTCCTGATCTGCGGCGGTCCTTGCAAGAGTTTCAGGCGGATAGACCGGATCGTTGTCCGCCTGATAGACTGTTTGTTCCGGATGATTGGACCAGCAGAGTCATCTCTGAGGTACATTCTTCTGCATTGGCAGGTCATCCCGGAATTTTTGGTACCAGGGATTTGGTGGCAAGATCCTTCTGGTGGCCTTCTCTGTCACGAGATGTGCGAGTCTTTGTGCAGTCATGTGACGTTTGTGCTCGGGCCAAGTCTTGTAGTTCTCGGGCTAGCGGACTGCTGTTGCCCTTGCCTATTCCTAAGAGGCCTTGGACACACATCTCGATGGATTTTATTTCAGATCTGCCTGTTTCCCAGAAGATGTCTGTCATCTGGGTGGTCTGTGACCGTTTCTCTAAAATGGTCCATTTGGTTCCTCTGCCCAAGTTGCCTTCTTCTTCTGAGTTGGTTCCTCTGTTTTTTCAGAATGTTGTCCGATTGCACGGTATTCCTGAGAATATTGTTTCTGACAGAGGTACCCAATTTGTGTCTAGATTTTGGCGGGCATTCTGTGCTAGGATGGGCATAGATTTGTCTTTTTCATCTGCTTTTCACCCTCAGACTAATGGCCAGACCGAGCGGACTAATCAGACCCTTGAGACATATCTGAGGTGTTTTGTCTCTGCTGACCAGGATGATTGGGTTGCTTTTTTGCCATTGGCAGAGTTCGCCCTCAATAATCGGGCCAGTTCTTCCACCTTGGTGTCCCCGTTTTTCTGTAATTCGGGGTTTCACCCTCGATTTTCCTCCGGTCAGGTGGAATCCTCGGATTGTCCTGGAGTGGATGCGGTGGTGGAGAGATTGCATCACATCTGGGGGCAGGTTATGGACAATTTGAAGTTGTCCCAGGAGAAGACTCAGCGTTTTGCCAACCGTCATCGTCGTGTTGGTTCTCGGCTTTGTGTTGGAGATTTAGTGTGGTTGTCTTCTCGTTTTGTCCCTATGAGGGTCTCTTCTCCTAAGTTTAAACCTCGGTTCATCGGCCCTTATAGAATATTGGAGATTCTTAATCCTGTTTCTTTCCGTTTGGACCTCCCTGCGTCCTTTTCCATTCATAACGTTTTTCATCGGTCGTTATTGCGCAGGTATGAGGTACCTGTTGTACCTTCTGTTGAGCCTCCTGCTCCGGTGTTGGTTGAGGGTGAGTTGGAGTACGTTGTGGAGAAAATTTTGGACTCTCGTGTTTCCAGACGGAAACTCCAGTATCTGGTCAACTGGAAGGGTTACGGCCAGGAGGATAATTCTTGGGTCAATGCATCTGATGTTCATGCTTCTGATCTTGTTCGTGCCTTCCATAGGGCTCATCCTGGTCGCCCTGGTGGATCTGGTGAGGGTTCGGTGCCCCCTCCTTGAGGGGGGGGTACTGTTGTGAATTTGGATTCTGGGCTCCCCCGGTGGCCGCTTGTGGAATTGGACTTGTCATCCTCTTTCCTGTTTCACCTGATTCCATCAGTAGTGGGTGTCGCTATTTAAGCTCATTTCTCTGGTGGTTTCTTGCCGGTCAACAATGTTATCTGATGCCTCTCAGTGCTTGTTCCTGCTTCTAGACAACTACTGATAAGTTGGACTTTTGTCCATGTTTTGTTTGCCTATTTGTTCCAGTTCGCAGCTGAAGTTTTGTTACTGTGTCTGGAAAGCTCTCGTCGATCAGGGATTGCTACTCTGGCGTTATGAGTTAATGCCAGAGTTTAAGGTAATCTCTGGATGGTGTTTTGTTAGTATTTTTCTGCTGACCATGAAAGTATACTATCTGTCTTCTGCTATCTAGTAAGCGGACCTCAAATTTGCTAAGACTATTTTCCTGCTGCGTTTGTTGTTTCATCTGAACTCACCGTCATTATATGTGGGGGGCTACTGTCTTCTTTGGAATATTTCTCTAGAGGTGAGCCAGGTCTTATATTTCCCTCTGCTAGCTATTTAGGTCTTAGGCCAGAGCTGGGCATCTAGCGATAAATAGGAAATGCTACCTGGCTATTTCTAGTTGCGCGGCAGGCTTAGTTCATGGTCAGTATAGTTCCATCTTCCGAGAGCTTGTCCCTCTATAGGCTTGCTATGATCTCTGCCTGCAGAGATCATGACAGATGTAGACTCAGGGACAACTTCTGTTAAAGCTGAGTTGCTCCTTGTTGGAAAGATAATCTCCTTGGTCTCCCAGTTGATAATTGGGTTCTGAGAACGCAACCAAGGAATGCCTAAAATCACAGGAAAATGAGGAGAAGAAATTAGCAAGAAAGAAAGTTGCTCCTGATGATTAGGCTCCAAGAAAATTTCAAGGGGTACCGTCTCCTGATCCACAGGCCCAGAGATTAAAGGTGACCCATCCACTGTTTCCATGGTAATTGGAGATGCTCTTTGCTGAATTTCAATACCATGTTCCTTGGCATATGTGATATCCATGAAATTGCCACCTGCACCAGAGTCAATCATAGCTGCACTGGAAATCCACTGTCCTGAACACAGGATCTTAATAGGGAGAAAACAGTGAGAGTTCTTTTCCTTAAGCTCCTTGGGGGGTGAAGTCATAGAAAGTGAATGGAATACAGAGTTTAAAGGCAGGCTACATTCAGAGATGTCAGATTCATCATCACAGTTGTCATACTCCCCTACTGCTGCTAGCACCTTGTTAGGCCGTCTAGGACACTTAGGACAATTGATCAAGAAGTGGTCAGACTGGCCGCAGTAGAAACATAGACTTTCACGAAGGCGATGCTCCCGGCGCTCATTGATCTCACGCCTCTGAACGGAATCAATTTGCATGGGCACCTCCTCCACCTCCCGAGATGTTTTACCTGCAGGCTCTTTGGAAGGAAGGGAAAAGTTAGAAATACTGTTATATGCAGCAAACTTCTCCTGCCTACGCTCAGTAAGGCGAATGTCAATGCGCACACAATGCTGTATAAATATCTCTAGCTCTTGTGGTGACTCAGAGCGAGCTAGTTCATCTTTTACAATACTAGACAGACCCCTTTTAAAAATAGGCAATTGTGCATAACTGTCCCAATTGGTATCTACCGCTAATCTCCTGAATTCAGTAGCATACTCAATAACAGAGCGTTTTGCCTGGCGTAAAGACAATAAAGCAGATTCAGCGGTTGCACAGCGATTAGGATCATCAAACATTAATGCCATAGCGGCCAAGAAATCATCCAAGTTATTTAACCGTGGGTCACGAGACTCAATCATCGGATTCGCCCAGGCGAGCACTCGTGCAGTCAGCAGCATTATTACACACAATACTTTGGATCTATCATTAGGAAAACGGTCAGCATGCACATCAAAATATAGCATACATTTATTCACAAAGCCAAGAAATTTGTCGCGATCACCATTAAATCTGAATGGGGGCAACTTAGGTGGGCTAGCTGGTGGCGGTTGCCCAGAGGGAAAAGTCGCTTGTGCAGCTATTTGCATGCTTATGTCCTGAAAGGCCCGTCCATACTGGAACTCTATGCCAGCAAGTTTGTTTTCCTGGGCTGCCATGCGGGTGCTTAAGTCCTGCAAAGTCTGTCCAAACACTTGTTGATTGAGTTCAAAGCTTCCAAACTTCTTTTGCAGACCTTCCACATCTTTCTGCAGTGATCTAATTATGGAAAACACCTGCTCTAGTCTGCTTTCTGCAGTCATTGTTCCAGCAGTCTCCTTTTTTTTTTTAGGCTAGAGTATCCTGTAATAATTATAGGGGATAACTCAGGAGACTCTTTGCGTGGAACAAGACAACTACAGGACACAGTTTTATAAGTGGTAAAATCTATATTATAACACGGTGATTCAAACAGGTGCAGAGAGAAACTCAAGTCCACAACACTTGGTGCAAATATCAAATGCAGCTCAGCAGTCTATAGGAAACTTCAGAGGAAAATGCAATTACGCAGAAAGTCTATGAAGCACAATCATTCTTGAGGATACTTGACATGAATAAGTCCTTGCTTAGTCCACAACACAGATAGATATGCTTATAAGGCAGTTCAAATAATATCTTAGCTCAACCAGGGAGGTCTGGGTAATAGTCTCAGGTTCTTGCAGAGCAGAAACAGCTTACACGTCCAGCAAATGCAGATGGAAGCAAACACGAGCAGCAGATGAAGGATTACTATAACTGGTGTATGCAGCAGGAACTCAGAGCAGAGTAGCAGGATAACCCCACAGGTTCACAGGAGCAGGTATATAGCCAGGGAGTCACCAGAGGTCAGGAGCTGGATGCAAGGCAGAATACTCTAGCACAGACTGAAGGCTGGGGTGGAGTTTTATAGCAGGAAGACACAGTGCACATGAGACCAAAGACGCCATCTTGGAAAAGGGCAGTAATGCACAAAAAGGTAATAAAAAATGTTCAGAGTCCTGACAATCTCTATCCGTGAATACTGTACAGATCTATAGAGTAGTCCTCACGTAAAGTAGCCTTGATGCTAAGGAACTATGGTTACAGTTATTCTTAATATACAATACTGTATACATCCTCCCTTATGAACTATTTAGTTAAAAAGGGGCGATGTCTAGATAAATAATTTTTCATCACTAAAAGAGAGTAAATGCTATTTCCCGACTTTAATAGGGAGAGATTTTGAACATCATTGCAGCTCCTTACTTTTCACTTCTTACAGATTACAAGAGCTATGGCAGATTTGGTTGCCTGTTGTTCCCTACTAACTATTTTTTCCCACTTTTGATGCTGTTAATTATGAAATTCTACATCTGAGTTTTACAGATTACATTAAATATCAGATTTTGTGTAAATGATCTGTATCTGCCATGTTGTACTTAGAGAGAAAATGTCACAATACATGGGCAAATATTATTCAAGGCTCATGGTTGCTATGGAAACAGAAATATTAATGCATGTGTTTTGTTTGAATGTATTTCTTCAGCTGTTGATTTAATATATTTACCGACATCACATTGAAGCCTTTGGCCGCTCTGTATGTTCCGAATATGAATAGTGTATCCACACTGAGACCATACCATTATCATTATTTTTATTAGTGACATGGCACTCTCCACTTCACTCCCCACCAGTTACTCCTTAAAACTCCTTCCCAATAGGGCATGTTTGTCAGAGCTTAGATAAAAAGCACTTTCTGAGTTCTCACTCTTCTAGTACAATTCAAGTTTCTTTAGCTGAATTAAGGTCCTCTAAACTCCTATAAGAAAAAATAGGTTCCTGATATTTTGTGTGGGGTGGCACTGCCCCTAACCCAATGCTACTCAAGTACTGCGACTGCTATTTATGTTTAGCTAATGCAAAATGGTCATAGTCACCTGTAGTTCACCATGTTTGTTCTAAAAATAAACCTTACAATATTCTGAATCTATGAAAATTAAATAATCACTATCACCAACGGAAACAATAAATTATTCTGGAAACAGATTGAAAAAAAAAAAACATTTTTAAGGTTTATGGAAGTTAGAAATCCAATGATACAGATTTCCAAAGTGTAAATATGGTGATTTGCCTGCCTAAATATACTTCAAGAGTACAGCAAAACTCTCAAATATGCCAGATATGAATACAAAAACTTTCAATCCTCTTGTTGAAGAAGTTTGGGAAGTTTGAAAAGCGTAGACAATAAAACCACAATTCTCTGTATTTCGCCTTCTGGATTCTTATATCAAAATCTGTGAAATCCACTATTGTCATCTTCGATGGCACAAAAACATTACATTTTTCTGATTTATCCTCTTCCTAGAATTAACATTGTGGTTTTGCAGCAGCCATTGTTTCAGGTTTTTTTGGTGTTGTGGTCTCACCAGGTTAGCATATCCCTGCACCTCCTGTTTATCAATTGTCCACCAGGTGAGATCATATATTGCTCTACTGTTTTCCAGCTCTCCCATTGGATCTCATAGGAAATGAAATAGTCATACAGTGGCATATAAAACTTTGGGCACCTCTTGTCAAAAATAAATTACTGTTGTTGTGAAAGTTAAGCAATTTGAAGACAAAATGATCTCTAAAAGGGTTAAAGTTAAAGATGACACATATCCTTTGTTTTTTAGTTGAAACAATTTTTTCATCTTTTATATTTTAAAAATTACAAAAAGAAAAATAGCAAAAGCAAAAGTTTGGTCAGCCTGCATGTTTAGTACCTAGTAGCACCACCTTTTGAAATTATCACAGCTTGTAAATGTTTTTTTTTTGTTGCCAGACAAGAGTCTTTCAATTCTTGTTTGAAGGATTTTCATCCATTCTTCCTAGGAAAATTCTTCCAGTTCTGTGAGATTCCTGGATTGTCTTGCATGCATTGCTATTTTGAGGTCTATACAAAGATTTTCAATGATGTTCAGATCAGGGAACTGTGAGGGCCATTGCAAAAATTTCAGTGGATCATTATCCATTTGTAGAAGCCATCATCATTTCAAATTCAGCTTATTTAACAGATGGTGTTACGCTTGCATCAAAATTTAGTTGAAATTTCATTGAATTCTTTAATCTAGCTGTGAAATGTTCTCAGTGCCATTGGCTGCAACACACAACCCCAAAGCATTATTGATACCTCACCATTCTTAATGGTTGGCGAGATATTCTTTTCCTGAAATTCTGTACCTGTCATGGTTCAACATCTCTGTGTGCCTGGGATGCAGTTACTGACAGTTAGGCCACTCAAACTGGTATAGGGGTGTGCTGAAGTTGTTAGTACTTTGGCAGCTCGACTATCCAATCTGAGACTATGAGGCATCAACTGTCTCTAAGTGTTCATTTTTCAAGGTAATTGCCATGCTACTTAGCTGAGCTGATTCACCCAGAACTCTGCCAGACGTACATTTAGCTTGTGAGGTTTGTTCTCCTGTGCCTTGATGTTGTGGATTCTGTTTTTGGGCTCCCTCTGGTGGTTACAACTGGTACTGGGTGACTTTGGTTGGTTGCGGTCTCTGGTTTCCACCTGTCCATCAGTGGCTGGGTGTTTCCTATTTAACCTGGCTTTCCTGTCATTCCCTTGCCGGCTATCAATGTATCAGTGTGTGTCTCTGTTACCTGCTCCTAGGCCTTCAAGACAAGCTAAGTCTGTATTTCCCTGTTTCATGATTGCTTTCATGTTTTTTTTAGTCCAGCTTGCAGATATGTAATTCTCTGCTGCTGGTTGCTCTAGTGGGCTGAAATTACCACTCATGTACCATGAGTTGGCACATGAGTTTAAGTAATTTCAGGATGGTATTTTGAAGGGTTTTTCAGCTGACCGCGCAGTTCACCTTTTGTATCCTCTGCTATCTAGCTTAAGCGGGCCTCATTTTGCTGAATCTGTTTTCATAACTAAGTTTGTGCCTTCCTCTCATTTCACCGTCATTATATGTGGGAGGCTGCTATCTCTGTGGGAAAATTTCTCTGGAGGCAAGTGAGGTCTGTTATTCTTCTGATAGGGGAAGCTAGATCTCCGGCTGGCGCGAGACGTCTAGGGGCCCCCCAGGAACGTCCCCCGGCTACTGTTAGTTGAGTGTTGAGGTTCAGGATCGCGGTCAGCTCAGGTTCCATCACCCTAGAGCTCGTCCTGTTTTTGCTCGTGTTATGTTGACAAATTCCCTGCCATTGGGAATCATGGCACCTTGAGTTCTGTATGCTTGATCTGTTGCCTGACCTTTGACTTTGTTCTGACTATCCGCCTGTTTAACCCCTTCAGCTCTGATCCATTATCCTCCCGGTACTGACCTTGGAACGCTACCCCAACTTGTGCATGCCACTGGTCACTGTATCCAAGTTAATAGTTCTCAAAGCTATTTTCTTCTATTAATCATCAGTAGTTAAACTGCTTGGATAATACAGGCTCTATTATATCTAGTTTAAAGAAAAGACATACCAGCATACAAACAACTGAAAGTGGTACTGGGGTGATATCATTTGCATTTAGCATAAGATCTGGACAACGTGGTAATATTGAGGGGTGGTTGATCACTCATCTCATCAGTCTTATGGTATGTACATACAATATATTTAAAGTTTTTGCAAACTCACCAATTTTTCAGGAAACGCTGACTTTTTTGCATCGTTTCCTAACAAAAGAGCAGGTGTCTTTTGTCTGTCTCTTTAAGATCCAATAGACCTCTTTATTTAGTTTGTCAAGTTTGACTGTCAGGGCGGTCACTTCTTTTAACAGCTTTGCATCTTTTGAAACATGGAGATGTTAAAAGACAATTAAAGGACTGAACAGTTGAACAGCATAAAAACAATCTTTTGAGCATTTTTAGGGAGAATTTTCATGTAAGTTTCAGAGCAGACTCATCTGAAAAAGATAAATATAGAAATATATTCAGCACACTCCGAAAGATGTCTGATAGTGTTGAGCATTCCGATACTGCAAATATCGGGTATCGGCCGATATTCGCTGTATCGGACTTCCAATACCGAGTTCCGATATTTTTGTGATATCGGAAATCGGAATCGGAAGTTCCTATAAGCTCCCAGGCGTGTGCGGTGCGTATGGTTCCCAGGGTCTGGAGGAGAGGAGGCTCTCCTTCAGGCTCTGGGATCCATATTCTTGTAAAAAATAAAGAATAAAATAAAAAATATGGATATACTCACCCTCGGACGGCCCCTGGACCTCAGCGGTGCAACCGACAGCCTCCGTTCCTAAGACTGCAGTGAGTGTAGGACCTGCGATGACATCGCGGCTTGTGATTGGTCGCGTGAGCGGTCACATGAGCGGTCACGCGACCAATAACAAGCTGCAACGTCATCGAAGGTCCTTCACTCTGCATTCTTAGGAACGGAGGCAGACGCTTGCAGTGGTGACAGCCAGGGCACGTCCGAGGGTGAGTATATCCATATTTTTTATTTTTATTCTTTATTTTTTACATGAATATGGATCCCAGGTCCTGAAGGAGAATTTCCTCTCCTTCAGACCCTGGGAACCATCCAGGATCACTTCCGATATTTGTGTCCCGTTGACTTGTATTGGTATCGGTATCGGTATCGGCGATATCCGATATTTTTTGGATATCGGCCAATCCAATCCGATACCGATACTTTCAAATATCGGAAGGTATCGCTCAACACTAATGTCTGATGCAAAAGAGGGTGTTTTAATACATACAGTATTCACAGTTACAAACGTTTCAGTCAACAAAAGACCTTCATCAGTGTGCTCTATTGTTCACAAGGCGTAAAATTGTATACCCGTAAAAATTATAGAGTTTTGCATCAAAATGTTAATTGTAGCAAGGAATGCAGTTTATACATGGAGGGCTGACACTAGCCGGTCCAACACAGGAGATATCTCAGGCTCCTGAAGAGAGGGCTAAAGATAGCCGGTCATAAACACTCAGAATCCAGGGGTAGAGGACGCGGCATCCACCGCAGGTCCACGGTGGATGAAGGTCTTTTCTTGACCGAAATGTTTGTAACTGTGAATACTGTATGTATTAAAACACCCTCTTTTGCATCAGACATCTTTCGGAGTGTGCTGAATATATTTCTATATTACGTCTTAAGGTCTGGGCACCTACTTTCATGCACCTCCACCTTGGGCTGTGCTGATCATCTACGCTACTCTACTCATCTGAAAAAGATGTCATGTGAACATACCTTTAGGTTTTTTATAAAAAAATTGCAATGAAATATGTTTAGGATTTGTTACAAAGGAAAAAGAATGAGTAGCAGAACTATTATCCAAATATACAACAAGCCTTCAAGATACTGAGGAAAAACTATTGTTTTAGTTACTAATGAAAATGCAGCAAAAACTGAAATGCAGCAATTAATTCATAAAAAATAGTAGCACATTTTGAATTAAAGCAATTAAAGTTAAAAGAGGTTGTCATAGTTTGGACAATTGCTGATCTATCCATGGGATAAGACATCAACATGAGATTAGTGAAGTCTGACACCTTTAGGGTATGTGTCCACGTGCCGTTTTACATCCGGAATAGCAGCGGATTGAACGCCCCCCCAAAAGAAATTCACGAATAGCTGATTTTTGTTCATTCTACCTCACAAAAATCGGAATAAAAAGCGATCATTAAATGTCACGAGCCCGAAAATGGTACCAATAAAAACGTCAACTCATCCTGCAAAAAACAAGACCTCACAAGACTCTGTGGACCAAAATATGGAAAATTATAGCTCTGAAAATGTGGAGACGCAAAACTATTTTTTGCAATACAAAGCGTCTTTTAGTGTGTGAAGGCTGCCAATCATAAACATCCGCTAAAAAAACCACTATAAAAGTAAATCAAACCTCCAATCATCACCCCCTTAGTTAGAGAAAAATAGTAAAATTTTTAAAAATGTATTTATTTCCATTTTCCCATTAGGGTTAGGGTTGGGGCTAAAGTTAGGGATAGGGTTGGGGCTAAAGTTAGGGTTAGGGTTGGGGATAAAGTTAGACTTAGGGTTGGGGCTAAACTTAGGGTTAGGGTTGGGGCTAAATTTAGGGTTAGGGCTACAGTTAGGGTTGGGGCTAAAGTTAGGGTTAGGGTTGGGGCTAAAGTTAGGGTTAAGGTTGGGGCTAAAGTTAGGGTCGGGGCTAAAGTTAAGGTTAGGGTTGGGGTAAGTTAGGGTTTAGATTACATTTACGGTTAGGGTTATGGTTGGGATTAGGATTAGGGGTGTGTTTGGGTTAGGGTTTCAGTTAGAATTGGGGTTTTTCCACTGTTTACGCACATCAAGGGCTCTCCAAACGTGACATGGCATCCGATCTTAATTCCAGCCAATTCTGCGTTGAAAAGGTAAAACAGTGCTACTTCCCTTCCGAGCTCTCCTGTGCGTCCAAACAGGAGATTACCCCAACATATGGGGTATCAGCGTACTCAGGACAAATTGGACAACAACTTTTGGGGTCCAATTTGTCCTGTTACCCTTTCGGAAAATAAAAAATTGAGGGCGAAAAGATCATTTTTGTGAAAAAATATGATTTTTTATTTTTATGGCTCTACACATTATAAACTTCTATGAACATGATAGAACAAACACGGCAGCACTCACCAATCCTGCAGTTCAAGTGTCCTTTATTGAAACACACAGAAATACATATTCACGGCTCGGGGGAGTGAAATGAACCAGGAGTGCGACGGACGAGACGACAGCCGTTTCGCGCTGTAAGAAAGCGCTTCTACGGGTCCCGCTGCTGTGTTTGTTCTATCATGTTCATATGATTTTTTCTTTATATCACGCGAGCACCTCCTCTTATTATCGGATGACCTCTTGCCTTGTGAGTTACACATTGTTGGCAATCTCTGGACTTTTAGGCTGTGCTGCTCTCCTTTTTTCCTTTTTTTGAATAGACATTATAAACTTCTGTGAAGCACTTGGTGGGTCAAAGTGCTCACTATACAACTAATGGTGTCACTTGTGGGGAGTTTCAATGTTTAGGCACATCGGGGGCTCTCCAAATGCGACATGGCGTCCCATCTCAATTCCAGTCAATTTTGCATTGAAAAGTCAAATGGCGCTCCTTCCCTTCCGACCTCTGCCATGCGCCCAAACAGTATCTTGCCCCCACATATGCAGTATCAGCGTACCTAAGACAAATTTTACAACAACTTTTGGGGTTCAATTTCTCATGTTACCTTTGGTAAAAAAAAAAAAACGAATTGGAGCTGAAGTAAATTTTTTGTGAAAAAAAGTTAAATGTTCATTTTTTAAAAAAACATTCCAAAAATTCATGTGAAACACCTGAAGGGTTAATAAACTTCTTGGATGTGGTTTTGAGCACCTTGAGATGTGCAGTTTTTAGAATGGTGTCACACTTGGGTATTTTCTATCATATAGACCCCTCAAAGTGACTTCAAATGTGATGTGGTCCCTAAAAAAAATGGTGTTGTAAAAATGAGAAATTGCTGGTCAACTTTTAACCGTTATAACTCCCTAACAAAAAAAATTTGGTTCCAAAATTGTGTTGATGTAAAGTAGACATGTGGGAAATGTTACTTATTAAGTATTTTGTGTGACATATCTCTGTGATTTTAGGGCATAAAAATTCAAATTTGGAAAATTGCAAATTTTTCTACATTTTTGCCAAATTTCCGTTTTTTTCACAAATAACCACAGGTAATATAAAAGAAATGTTACCACTATCATGAAGTACAATATGTCACTAGAAAAAATTGTCAGAATTATCAGGATCCGTTGAAGCTTTCCAGAGTTATAACCTCATAAATGGATAGTGGTCAGAATTGTAAAAATTGGCCCGATCATTAACGTGCAAACTATCGTTGGGGGTTAAGGGGTTAATCCTTCGGGTGATTTTCAGGAATTAACGCAAAGTAGCATGACAGAAATGAAAATGTGTATTTTTACCACCTAAATGCTGCTATCTTCTAAATAGGTTACAACAGTTGTCAGACTCTAAGGCCAGAATTTGGTCATGAATTGTCATGGCAAACATCAGGACCACACAATCATGATCTGAGGGCACCGATAGGGATAAAGAGGAAGCCCCCACACTCTGTTAATCACTTATGTGATGTAGTCACTATTGACAACATCATCAAAGGGGTTAAACAGACTTGGACGGTGCAAACACTGATCGTGGCTGATGCAGCAAGTTGTCAGCTATAGTGTACAGTCGACAGCTGCTGGATTGTAACCTGTATGGGGAAGCAATTCTCTTATATCTCATGTCAGTTAAAAGATGTATTGGTGGTCATTAAGGGGTTAAATCTTGCTCACCTGGTGTGGTTGTACAAAGAGGCACAACACTGAGAAAAATTTTGGAAACAAGGATGATCCTTCCACTGGTGTGCTGCCCGTCACATCAGTTCCAGAGGCGAGAGGCAGCACTCAAGACAACTCCGGTCAGAATCCAGGAGCACACAGAAGATGGATGGAAGCTGAATGTGGCAAGGAGAACCACTGAGTAAAGTGCAGCAGAAGCAGGGAGTTCACCTGCAAACATGCAGAAGCACAAAATAGTCAGGCACAGGAGAGCACATGACCCATGACAGGGCAAGATCAAAGTCAGGAATCCTTACAACCCTAGTCAAGGTATTATGCTCTGAGCATCTGTTTCATTTCTGTGTGCGAGTGATACAGCTCTGTTTTAGAGCATCAGTTTTGTTTTTGTGTTCGAGTGACACGGCCCAGTTGCAGAGCATCTGCTTCGTTTCTGTGTGCGAGTTCAGTTCATGTGCTTGGCCTGTGCCATTTAACAGGAAAGAGCACTTTGTACCCATTGCACTGTTCCTTCATGTGGAGTAACATAGCTTGCAACTCAGTGTCCTGTTCACACCGATTGGTGTTTTACCCAGTGTGTACAGGTCATCACTCGCCGTATGTTCCGTCATTGTACCCTAGCAGCAGTTTTCCATCTCTGCACGGTGGACCCCGGGGTTGCGATTGCGCTTCGTTGTTTATTTTATTTAGCACAATCCGCCAACCCTAACAGTACACTAGCACCAGGGTCTGGCTAGTAATGGAGGAGCAGCAGATTCTGCAAAATATCCAGCAGCTGGTGGGCAGGTTGTTCACGCTTGAGTGGGTGACTTCAGCTGTAGATCCATCTACAATAGGTACAGGCAACCAGAGAAGCCACTATTAAGGTTTCTGCTGTACCGTTTCTCACGCACTTCCCACTTCCCAATAATTTCTCAGGGGACAGCAAGGCCTGCAGGGGATTCGTGATACAGTGCTTGATTCAGCTGGAGTTACTGGCATCACGGTTCTCATCTGAAAAGGCCAAGGTGGGAATTGTGGTGTCTCTGTTGACAGAGCATTGGAGTGGGCTACGGCGCTATGGGAGCGCAAGGACCTGGTGGTCTGGAGTGTCTCTCACTTTCTGGGTGCACTGAAGCAGATCTTTTTAGGACCCCAGGTTACCCATGTCGCTGCACTCCAACTCTTGGTGTTAACCCAGGGCTCTTCCACGGCCAGCCAGTTCGCTATCTGATTTCAGACTTTAGCTTCCAAGGTTTAGTGGCCAGATCAGGTCCTCATTCGTGTTTTCTGGAGGGGCCTTGCAGACTATATAAAGGATGCGTTGGCCACTAGAAAAATCCCAACTACACTGGGGGATTTAATTTCCGTGTCCACTTGCATTGATCTTCGTCATGCTGAATGAAGTTTGGAGCAAGCCCAGTGTAGACAAAGGATTCAGTTAGCCTCAAAGTTTACCAATCCTTTTGGATCTCCTGCTCGGACTGGCGATCTTGTGGAGTCCATGGGGCTCTCTTGGGCGGAATCTAAATCCTGTCCTGTATGTTCACATCCCATCTGCTTTCTTTGTGGGCAGGGTGGACATTACGCCAATAGGTGTCCCAGGTGTCAGGGAAGACAACCAATCCTAATGGCTGTCGGGGCAGGTTCACTAGACACGGCACTTGTGTCTCCCAAGTTGACCTTTAAGGTATCCCTGACTTATGGGTCGACTACCCTTGCCACGGAGGCTTGTGTGGATTCTGGGGCCAAAGATATTTTTTTGTATTTTATCTTCATCCTGCAGAACGCAGTTCCCTTGGCCAGGCTCTACACTATGTTCCAAATTATTATGCAAATGACATTTTTATCAGATTTTCCTAAATGGTCAGTGCAAATGACAGTCAGTCTAATAAAAGTCATCACCTGTTAGAGTATACATCGAATTTTATTGAATAAACCTCCCAATGATAACAGTATAATCTCCAAAATGAATAAAAACTTAAAATGCACTGTTCCAAATTATTAGGCACAGTAGAATTTCTAAACATTTGATATGTTTTAAAGAACTGAAAATGCTTATTTGTGGAATTTGCAGCATTAGGAGGTCACATTCACTGAACAAAAAAGCTATTTAACTCCAAAACATCCTAACAGGCCAAGTTACATATTAACATAGGAACCCTTCTTAGATATCACCTTCACAATTCTTGCATCCATTGAACTTATAAGTTTTTAGAGAGTTTCTGCTTGTATTTCTTTGCATGAAGTCAGAACAGCCTCCCAGAGCTGCTGTTTTGATGTGAACGGCCTCCCACCCGCATAGATCTTTTGCTTGATGATACTCCAAAGGTTCTCTATAGGGTTGAGGTCAGGGGAAGATGGTGGCGACACCATGAGTTTATCTCCTTTTACACCAATAGCAGCCAATGACTCAGAGGTATTCTTTACAGCATGAGATGGTGCATTGTCATGCATGAAGATGATTTTGCTCCTGAAGGCACATTTCTGCTTTTTATACCATGGAGGAAAGTTGTCAGTCAGAAACTCTATATACTTTGCAGAGGTTATTTTCGCACCTTTAGGAACCTCAAAGGGTCCTACCAGCTGTTTCTCCATGATTCCGGCCCAAAACATGACCCCTCCACCTCCTTACTGACGTTGCAGCCTTGTTGGGACCTGGTGGCCATCCACCAACCACCCACTACTCCATCCATTTGGACCATACAGGGTTGCTCAACACTTATCAGTAAACAACTGTTTGGAAATTAGTCTTCATGTATGTGTGGGCCCAATGCAACCATTTCTGCTTGTGAACACTGTTTAAGGGTGGCAGAATAATGAGTTTATGAACCACAGCAAGCCTTTGAAGGAGCCTACACCTTGAGGTTCGAGGGACTCCAGAGGCACCAGCAGCTTCAAATATCTGTTTGCTGCTTTGTAATGGCTTTTTAGCAGCTGTTCTCTTAATCCGATGAACTTGCCTGGCAGAAATCTTCCTCATTATGCCTTTTTCAGCACAAACACATCTGTGCTCAGATACAGCCACACATCTCTTAACAGTACAATGATCACCCTTAAATTTTGAGAAATTTCTAATGTTTTCATCCCTTCACCTAGGCATTGCACTATTTGATGCTTTTCAGCAGCAGAGAGATCCTTTTTCTTTCCCATGTTAATTGAAAACTGTGGCCTGCTTAATAATGTGGAACATCATTTTTAAGTAGTTTTCCTTTAATTAGAATCACCTGGAAAGCCAATTATCACATGTGTTTAAGATTGATTTTCAGTGATCCATTGAGCCCTGAGACACAATACCATCCACGAGTTTATTTGAAAAACAAAACAATTAAATATTTATGACACTTAAATCCAATTTGCATAATAATTTGGAACACAGTGTATAGCCCAGTCACCATTCGGGCGGTTAACGGGTCCGCTCTTCCTAAACAAATTACACATCAGACCATACCCCTTGCCATCATGGTGTCCCCCAAACATCAGGAGACTATCTCTTTTTTAGTACTCTCAGAGGGCATAAATGAGGCACTTCTGGGTTTACCTTGGTTGCGTCGCCATTCACCTGTATTGACTGGGCAACAGAGAGCATACTGGGTTAGAGTAATTCTTGCGATCTGGTACAGGGTTGTGCTGAAGTTGTCAGTACTTTGATTGAGAGCATGACTATTCAGTCTGGTTCAGGGGCATGCTGAGCTGTTGGTGTGTTTATTGCAGCTTGACTAGTCAATCTGTGACTGGGAGGCATCGGCTGTCTCAGGTGTTCACTATCCCGGGTATTGCATGCCTACTTAACTGAGCAGCTTCTCCGAGACCACTGCCAGATGTACATTCATCTTGTGAGGTTTGTGTTTTGTGCTTCCTGTGCCTTGAGTTCTGTTTGCTTGATCTGTTGCCTGACTTTGGACTTCATTCTGACCATCTGCTTGTTTAACCCCTTCAGTTCTGATCCCATACTCTCCTGGCTTCTGACGTTGGAACATTACCTGACTATACTTTTGTCTCTTTTTACTGTTTATGACGTACCCTCCTGGATTCTGACCTTGGAACGTTACCTGACTACGCATTTGTCTCTTCCTTCTGTTTATGACGTACCATCCTGGCTTCTGACCTTGGAATGTTACCTGACTATGCTTTTGTTTCTTCCTTCTGTTTATGAGGTACCCTCCTGACTTCTAACCTTGAACTGCCTGACCACTGTGACTCACAGCTTAGCCATGAAAAGTGATTAGCGTCACACTAGATTGTCCCTATTCTTCTCCTGGTTTAATTTTACCATTCATTTGTTGTCGGGGAGAAGAATTCTCATGCCAATGCCCTGTCCCTTTCGATAGTCTCTTCTGAGGATGGGGATGAGCCACATTTGATAGTCCCTTCAGAGAGTCTTGAAACAGTGGCCCCGGTGTCCTTAGAGCAGGTGCCTCCATGCAAGAGTTTCATGCCACCTAATTTGCAGCTAGAGGTTCTCTCGTGGGCACACACCTCCAATTTGGGTGGTCATTTTGGCATTAAAAGAACCACTGAGCTCTTAAGCGGTCTTATTGGTGGCCTTGGATGGCGCAAGACATCAGAGAGCATGTCCAAGCCTGTATCTCGTGTCAGGAATCGGCCTTCCAGGCAGAGACCCCCAGGTCTGCTCTATACTTTGCCTGTGGCTGACAGGCCATGGGAGATGGTCAGGATGGACTTTATTGTGGGTTTGCCTAAGTCTCAAAACAACCAGGTCATTTGGGTTGTTACTGACCATTTCTCCAAAATGGTGCACTTGGTTCCTCTGCCCCATATAACTTCTGCACGGGTGCTGGCAGTCTTATTTATTAAACATATATTCCATCTTCATGGGATGCCGGATAAGATTGTCAGTGACCGGGGTCCCCAGTTCATGTCTCGTTTTTGGAGGGAGCTTTGTAACCTACTTAGTATAGAGCTCAATTTGTCATCTGCATATCATCCTGAGACGAGTGGGCTGGTGGAGAGGACCAATCAGTCATTGTTCTCCTATTTATGGTACTTTATGTCTGTCAGGCATGACAACTGGTCTTCCTTGTTGCCTTGGGCAGAGTTTGCCTTGAACAATGCTGTTGCTGATTCCACGGGGCAAACTCCTTTTCTCTTGAATTACGGTCAGCATCCACGTGTCCCTGTGCCTATGCCAGTGTCGTATTCCAACCCGAGGGTGGATGATTGGTCAGTGGAGGCCTGTGATATCTGGGATCGTATGCAGGATTCAATTAGATTGTCTAAGGAGAGAATGAGGGCTACTGCTGAAGTGCAATGTTGTCCAGCTCCAGTCTTTGCCCCAGGAGATTTAGTGTGGCTGTCTGCTCATAATATCAAGGTGCGTGTGGAGTCCACAAAATTTAGGTCCTTTCAAGGTCCTTGAGCAGGATAATCGTGTAGTGCACCGCCTCAGTTTACCATCTCACTTAAACATCACCGATACTTTCCATGTGTCATTTCTAAAACCTGTGCATATGACTCGGTTGTCTGAGACTTCCATTGGGGGTTCAGATAAGTCTTTGGACAATTTTGAGGTCAATGTGATTGTCGGTTCCAAGGTGGCACGTGTCAAAAAATTTTTTGGATTGACTGGAGGGGTCATGAACCAGAGGATAGGACTTAGGAGACTAGTGAGCACATTTGTGACCCCAGCTTATTGCGGCTTTTGAGCGTGGCGAAGGTCCTTGGGGGGACGTTAGCACTGGTGTAATGTTAGGCGTCGGGATTCTCCTGCTGCTCAGGATAGATCCCAAGCCTTGTTTGCCTCTGCAGTCTCCCATTTGGACTCGGCCGCTGTGGGTGCTGCTCAGCATAGATGTCGGTCCCAGTGTCTTGCTCAGGCTCACAGTGTTCGTCCAGTTACTACTGGCCTTCCAGCCAAGTTTATGGCAATCAGTGATAGGCAGCTGAATCCTTTCCCTCTGGAGACTAAGCCCAGAAATCCTCTTACTGAGCATGTCCAAGGTGTGGCATCTTCCTATTGGTGATCGGACGCTTCCTGTTCTGGTGATGTGGCAGCTTCGGATTAGCCCACGGGTTGTTTGGGGTTGAGCCTTTGGTATAAAAGATCCCCAATGGTGCCTGCGGGTACAATAGTATCTTTTGTGTGTGGCCATGTGACTAAAGACCCAACCACTCTGTCTGCAAGTGTCATGTGTCTGTCTATCTTCGGGACTTTACACGTAGGCAGGCAGCTAGCATCAGTGGGGCAATTAGTTGCTTGGCTTAGCATCTGTTACCTACTTGTGTGCAGTTATCACAGTAGAGTTTCAGAGCAATCTCTCAACCCTTCTAACAATTATGTAGGTACTAAGGAATCTGATAGCTTGGTATAAACCAGTCTGAGAGCAAAACTGCAGCAAATGATGTATTTTAACAAAACAGAAATGCAAAGAGAACTAACACAGATATTCCTGCAATTGTAACAAGATGCTCAGCACAATATAGTAAATCACAGCACACTGAATAGCGGGACACGACCGCTAATACAAACAAGTGTGTGCGGTTAGCACAGTAGATGTTCAGAGAAAGCTCAACCCTAGTCAGGGTATTATGTTCTGAGCATCTGTTTCGTTTCTGTGTGTGAGTGACACAGCTCAGTTGCAGAGCATCAGTTTTGTTTCTGTGGGCAAGTGACACAGCTCAGTTGCAGAGCATCTGCTTCATTTCTGTGTGCAAGTTCTGTTCACATGCTTGGTCTGTGCCATTTAACAGGACAGAGCACTTTGTACCCATTGCACTGTTCCTTCCTGTGGAGTAACAGAGTTTGGAACTCAGCGTCCTGTTCGATTTACCCAGTGTGTACAAGTAATCGCTCACTGTGTGTTCCGTCATTGTACCCTAGCAGCAGTTTTCCATCTCTGCACGGTGGACCCCGGGTTGTGATTGCTCTTCATTGTTTATTTTATTTAGCGCAATCCGCCAACCCTAACAATAATGTTAAATAACAGAGGTCTGCAAGGCTAAAATTGTTTGAAAGCTAAAAAGTGATTTTTATATTTTTGTTCGCTGAATTCAGTAAAAATATTGAAAAATTCCATCATGTACGCTTTTGCACAAGCATTGACTCCATAGTCTTTTTCTTTTACCATACTTTGGCCCCTTTGTGTGACCTTTTGTGGAAAATGTTGCTGTTATTAGATATTAGAGTGGTTAGAAATAGTTTTTCATGGTATAGAAGCAGAGAAAAGTGATGTTCCTTGGCTGATGGAAAAAAATTGACATTCAGTAAAATGTGAGTGAGTGGAGACTCTATTGATTAATCCAAAAAAGACTGAAAGCTGTGCTACTACACAATGGCAGCAAGTATGCTTCAGCGCCTGTAGGGCATTCTGTGCACATGAATGAAAACTATGAGAATTTAGACTTTGCTCTCTAGAAACTTAACTACGAGGATCAAGGGTTGTCAATATGTTGCTCATTGGGCAGCAAGAAGGATGAATGAAGTTCCCATGCTTTTTGTGTGACTGGGACAGCCAGGATAGGACTCATCACTATATCCAAATAAGTTTGCCAACGAGAATATCTTTGCAACATGGACTCAAGAACATAGTTGCTGAAAGTTTAATTGATCTTGCTAAAGTTCTCCTGCCACCACCCCACATTAAGCTTGGCCTGATAAAGTAGTTTGTGAGAGCGCTACTGAAAGGAGAGATTTTTAAGTACCTGTGTACCATATTTCAGGGACTATCTGAACCAAAACTGAATCAAGTCATTTTTTGTCGGTCGTATTCAGAATCTCATGTAGGATGATATATTCGAAACAATAATAAAAGCTGTTGAGAAAAGGGCTTGGGATTCTTTTAAAAAAGGCTTGAGGAAATTTTTAGGTAACGACAAAGATCGAAAATGTATGTCTATTGTGGAGAACATTCTGAAACATTTCAATGACTTGGGCTCCCTGATGAATTTGAAGTTACATTTTTTACATTCCCATTTGGACTACTTTCCTGAAAACGTTAGTGCTGTTAGCGAAGAGCAAGGAGAAGGATTTCATCAGGACATCAAGAGATGGAATATGAACGTGGTTGAGGACTACTGCTAGAAGCTTCACAGAGAAGATTCGCAAGCCTTCTATAAGAGAAAATATATCAAGAAAAGCTGTGAAGAAAAATGGAAAAGGAGCAAGAATTAGTTTCCAATAAAGAGGCAGAATGAATGTCCAATAAATTTGAATATATAATATGGTGTACACTTTTGGCTACAATAAAGATGTTTCTTCTTAATCTTGCTTGTTTCAGGCACATTTTATGCAAAATCCATAACTGATAGTTAAAAATAGAAGTATTTTTTAAATCAGGGCATAAGAAAACATAAGAATCAGTCATTGAATGTGAAACAATCTTCATAAACCCAAATTTTGCATACATGTGTAATCATATTGCTGCTTTCTAGTAAACTCTTTTATGTGCCACACAAAAGTATTTGTCTTTTACAAATTAACTTTTAATGTGAAGCTTTTGCATGCAATAAGCCTGACTCAGATCATTTAACATTGTCATGGTAGGAGCACAGGCAGTGTGCGCATAAACGTGTAGTTTCCCTCAGTTTTACCAAGACATTGATTATCTGGAAGATGTGAATCATGCTGAATGTATCTGAATGAATGTGAAACTCTTTGCATGCAAATAAGCCAAGACTAGGCCAAGAAGTCACTTTGTCCAGACTAGTCCTGCTTTGGATCCTCTAACCACGTCATGGTAAAACCACTTGCAGGCAAGAGGTTGTGCATAAACATGTAATTTCCTGCAGATTTTCCATGACATGGATTGTCTGAAAGACATCAGTCATATTGAACATGTGAGAGTAGAGGATCCTAGGCAAGATTAGTTTGTGTTTAGTGACGCCCTCCCCCACTAGATGAGACCCACTTTCATACAATGAGCTGCACTTTAAAAATTCATCTCTGGTCAAATCCCTTTGGGCATCACAAGTTCAGCAATATGCATATTTAAGGGTAAGGTGGCTGTTTGTGACGTTGAGGAAACCTGGAAATAATTTGTGAAAAGGAAAAGAGAAAAGGCGTTCCAAGTGTCTTACCCCAATATAAGACAGCAAGCTAGGGATTGTATATGCTCACCTGCCTAGGTTGTAAGAATGAAACGCTGCTGCTCCAATCGCTGACCCACATGCTGGTGGGAAGAATCATATTCAAACCAAACCGGAAAAAGAGCTGTGATTCCCTGCCACTGAGTGAAGACAAGGGTGTATGTTCTCTTGAACTTTATTCATAAAATGCGTTTAGAAGTTGACTCCATCACATATAAATAATTATCTAACTAAGGTTTCCACTGTAGTGTACTTATTCTAACACTTATAAACTTCCTTACTCATTATTCAATTATGTTTATTGGATTTGTTATTTATATAATGTTATGGCATTTTCACCTATCTGCCTTTAGATTTGCTATTTTTATGACCAGCAAGCACAATCTGGATTGCCATTTGCCTTCGTCTTCTGTGTAATATTGCTGAATGAATGCTAGCAGTTATTTGTTGAATATACTTCCATTGCTTTTCTTGTCCTTGTCTTTGCTCCCTTGGCTTTGTTTGAAACATTAGCAATATAGCGCTTGAATTGTGTAAAGGCTACTGGTGGGAGGAAGTTGGCTGCACATTTATGAATGTGAATATACCGGAATCCACATTTTATTTTCCCTGTTTCTTTTCATAAAATCAATTGCTTTGTGCTTAGATTGTATGGCATTTTCAGCATATAATATATTTATCTGGTATAAATAACGTAACTGCACAGCATTTGCAGACAAGTGTGTCTGACGGAAAATCAGTAACCCAGCAAAATATTATGTTGACAATGCCTAAGGAGCTTGGACACTTTGTATAGTAAATTAATTATAAATCTAAATGTTGCAGCAGTTTTTCACACAGATTACAATTGAGCCATTTAATGAACCGGAATGGGAGTAGCCATTGTTTCATTAAAACTGTTGATCCCACACAAATACTTTCCATAGATGTAATTGTACCACAAGAGGTGTTTGCTCTGGAGGGTTAGACAATTGGCTAAAAGTGTTCAGACGGAAGGCTCCTCTGTAATTTTCTTTTTGACTAAAGTGTCATTGTAATTCGCTAGTAGGAAATGATGGACTCATAAAGACTTTATAGAGCTAGCGATGCAAAGCCTATTTTGTGATTGTAGAAATTTTTATTTTTTATTTTTTTTATTCAAAAAAATCGCCGGCACTTTGCAATCAGGGAAAATTAAGTGCAATCCATAACAGAGAAGCAGATCGAAATGAAATACATTTTATATAATTAATTGCCAGCTTCTCTATAATGATTTGTTCAATAGAGCACACATTTTTATTAATACAGCAGCCAGTAAATTTTAAGCAATTCTTGAATAAGTATCAGTATGGATTGCCTTTGTTTGAATTTTACCCACCCATGATTAGGAGATACTTTTAGGAAATTTCCTAGAAAACTCACTCTTTTTTAGGAGTAATTGGCTTTCCATCTAAGAACAACTTAAATGGGTTTTCTAAAGTCATAAAATTTATGGCCGATCTTTATTTTTTATGTATATTTTCATCAGATAGTCGATAATCCAGAAAAAAAATTGCTGAAAGATAATGGCTTACAATATTTTAAGAATCTTTGCAAAAAGATCACTTGTTCATCTTCTCGGTGTTATTATACATGCTACTAGTTTAAATTGCTGAACTGGTCAATATGGAGCTAAATATGTATGGCTGCATCTACATAATGATGATTTACCAATTAACTGCTTGCTCAACACTTGATCAGCATTTCTGTCTATTAGGTATTGGCAGGTTGACGACAGTTGGATCTCCAAAGATTTGATATTGAGGGCTTATCGTAAGGACAGCCCATACATTTTTTTTAGAACTAGAAAAGCTATTTAACAGGCAACAGCTTACAAAACTCAATTTGATCACTGTCAAGTAGTTTTTATTGCTATTTTAACATACATTTCAGGTGACTGTAGATGTAAACTTAATTTTGTGCTGTTTTCTGGCTTTCATATTAATATCTCTTTGTGACAGCACAGCATTTCTTCTTAATTATGCCAGGCGTAAATTGTGTAGGCTCAGAATCTTAAACTGTTGTCTGAAGTATTGACTCTTCTTATAGGATGAATATTTACCTCTAATATTATCTCCTACAATTTATTTTCTGTTATCTTTGCAAAACCGTAATGCATGGCCATTGAACAATGATTTTTGCTGATATGTTGATTACACACAATGTCCATTCTAGACAGTTTGTTGGCATTCCCAACCAAGGAGGAAAAAAATGCTAATAGATTACATAATCAAACAATGCAGGTTGGCCTCAGTCACATCTCTCTCTGACCTTAGGATGTTGGTCGAAGGCCAGTTGTGAACTACATAAAGTGACTTTTTCTTATAGTCCATGAGACTCTTCAGGATCTCAGCTTAGGGGGACTAAGGCCCCAGCTGGAAGATCACAGGACTGCTTCATTGACATCACTAAAACCCCAAAGACGTCTTAATGAATACATGTTGGGACAATCGGGTCACCTGGCCACATACCTCACTCCTCTCGGTTAGCTTCCTAAGCTTGTCATTACCTCCTTGCTTTGGGGGCCAGCCTAAAGCGGGGAACCACTGGTGGGGGTTTGCGGCACTGGCAGCAGCTCTAATCCCTGCAAGTCAGTGGAATGTGATAGACTCTGTAATTTGCACCATCTTGGGTATTTGCTGGGACAGTTCTGTATGCTATTGTGCGTTGGAGGTTCAATAAATTATTGCCACACTGTTTTACCCTCACTCGATGTTGTCTGAGTAGTGTTCTGCCCAAGGGGAAAGAGAGCGGGTGTTCAGTGGTGAGCCCTGGTCCATGCAGCCTTCCTAAAGACAGCCGGGTCAGTGGACGAGAGCACCCACTGACCCCCGTGTCTCCACATTCTGTCTAAAACATGAAGGTAAATGCAGAAAGTGGAAATATTTGAATGCCACAATTTGCAACTATTTTAAGTGCAGTTTATGTCAAACTGGTGTAAACTGTCTAATATGAGCCTGTTTCCATTTAGGAGATTTGCAGCTCAGCACCTGTTCTTGAGAAAATATTAATCAGCACAGACAGAGTTTTAGACTATGTAGTTATAAAAAAAAACAACCAAATGAACATTGTTACTTTGGTTTCAAACTTTGAATACATTTATAGCACATGAATTGCCAGCTCTCTATATAATTAGATTACAGCTGCATATTCAAAAAATAAGTCTATGGAGAATAGAAGGTTAAGAAGAGGTACTAGCAGTGAGAGATAAAAGCAGACAGAAACACCCAAACTGTGCTGCTGCTTTATAGTGTTTATCTCACTCCAGAGATAGATTCACAGCTACACTGCTCAGTAATGCTATAAATTGTGCTACTGCATTTGAACATGTACCACATACAGGTGCTTCTCACAAAATTAGAATATCATGAAAAGATAATTTTTAGTTCTTCAATACAAAAAGTGAAACTCATGTATTATATAGAGTCATTACAAACAGAGTGGTCTATTGCAAGTGTTTATTTCTGTTAATGTTGATGATTATGGCTTACAGCCAACGAAAACCCAAAAGCCATTTTCTCAGTAAATTAGAGTAACAAAAAACAGTCGCAAAGGCTTCCTAAGTGCTTAAAACGGTCCCTTAGTCTGTTTCAGTAGGCTCCACAATCATGGGGAAGACTGCTGACTTGACAGATGTCCAGAAGGCAGTCATTGACACACTCTACAAGGAGGGTAAGCCACAAAAGGTCATTGCTAAAGAATCTAGCTGTTCAGAGTGTTGTATCCACGCATATTAATGGTAAGTTGAGTGGAAGGAAAAAGTTTGGTAGAAATAGGTGCACAAGCAGCCAGGATAACCTCAGCCTTCAAAGGATTAAGAAAAGGCCATTTAAAAGTTTGGGGAGATTCACAAGGAGTGGACTGCTGCTGGAGTCATTGCTTCATGAACCACCACACACAGACGTATCCAGGACATGGGCTACAAGTGTCGCATTCCTTGTGTCAAGCCACTAATGACCAATAGACAATGCCAGAAGCGCCTTACCTGGGCCAAGGAAAAAAAGAACTGGACTGTCGCTCAGAGGTTCAAGGTGTTGTTTTCAGATGAAAGTAAATTTGGCATTTCATTAGGAAATCAAGGTTCCAGAGTCTGGAGGAAGAGTGGAGAGGCACACAATCCAAACTGCTAGTGTGAAGTTACCACAATTAGTGATGGTATGGGTAGCCATGTCATCTGCTGGTGTAGGTCCACTGCGTTTTATCAAGACCAAAGACAGTGCAGCCATCTACCAGAAAATTGTAGAGCACTTCATGCTTCCCTCTGCCGACAAGCTTTTTGGTGATGGAAATTTCATTCTCCAGAAGGTCTTGGCACCTGTCCACACTGCCAAAAAGTACCAATACCTGGTTCAAAAACAACAATATCACTGTACTTCATTGGCCACCAAACTGACCTTAACCCCACAGAGAATCTATGGGGTATTGTCAAGAGGAAAATGAGAGAAACAAGACCCAACAATGCAGACAAACTGAAGTCTGCTTTCATAGGGCTTCCATGACACCTCAGCAGTTCCACAGGCTGATCACCTCCATGCCACGTCACATTGATGCAGTAATTGATGCAAAAGGAGCTCCGACCAAGTATTGAGTATATTTACTGAACATACATTTCAGTAGGCCAACATTCCGATTTTTAAAATAATTGTTCAAGCTGGTGTTATAAAGTATTCTAATTTACTGAAATAATGACTTTGGGTTTTCATTCATTGGTGGCAAGCCATAATCATCAACATTAACAGAACAAAACACTTGAAATAGATCACTCTGTTTGCTATGACTCTAAATAATATACGAGTTTCACTTTTTGTATTGAATAACTGAAATACATTTTTGATGATATTCTCATTTTGTGAGAAGCACCTGTAGAAATAGTAGAGCAACAATCCCTCATCTCTGTGCTTTCCATGTACACCATATATCATTTCAGTTAGTCCTAAACCGCTAGATGCTTTAAGATTGGGCACTAATTTTCAAAGTTTCTGACATCTATTTTGGTTAGAGAAAGAGTCTTGAAAAAAGATCTTTTTAAAATGTTTTACAAAATACTTTGTAAACTGAACCCCTGTGGCAAATGCAGTTACTACCTCAAACTTAGTCCTTAGAAGTGCCAAAAAATTGTGCATCAGCTAAAGGATTTTATGTGAACAAGGTCTAATGTAGATCAGTAAGTATACTGATTTAAGGCCACCATTCTCAAAACACAACCTACTATACTTGGTATGCAAGATGTATATACTATTAAACTGTCACATTGTTAAGTATAAACTAAGTAATAAAACTGCTTATTCAGATGTGTAAGTTTCAGAGCATGAAAAGTTAATACGTTTTGATCCCATACAAGATAAGGTTGACCTTGCACAATGAGGCAAATGAAGCAATAAAATGATTTTTTACCAACAAAGCACATTCTTTGATCATTAGGAGATAATCTAGAATAATTATACACTATAATTCCAAGTAACATTGATTAGTTATGCATTAAAATACATCTCCAGTCTCTCTTATATAACTTTCAAATTATAATTAAACTGTAAGCTCGCTGACTCCACTGTTTTCCTGAAAAACAGAATAGAGAATTGTAGGCATATGACTGTTTAACTTCTGCTTGATTGAAATTGACAGTGTCCTTTATTGTTATGTTATTGTCTCCATTATCTTAAATGGGTTGTCCACTATCAGGCCTACCTCTTCTTATTCCCTATGTTTGCCCCTGTGAAATTAAAAACAACTTATACTCACCTCCCGTGTGCCGCAGCTCTCACTTCCTCTTGATTACTTATACATCTGAAGGTGGGGACAGTGATGCCAGGAGTGACTGAGTACAGTACTCACGTATCATAAGAACCACATATGAGCCTCAAGAACGCGAGTACCAACACTCCTGGAATGGTGTCAGCACAGGAGTATAAGTGTTCTTGTATGGAAAAGAATTCTAGATTGCTGCAAAAGTGGATACAATCTTCAATCCTTTATTTCATGTTGTACAAATTAGTTAAACCTGCATAGTGGTAAGTAAAAAGGGTGCCTTACTTATCGCCATGGACTTTTATCTAATGAAATAAACATGAAATAAAGGATTGAAGATTTTAATCACTTTTGCCGCAATCTGAAATCCTTTAGCGTATAATCATATTTACTGTTTGTCAGTGGATTTTCTGTATAGGCAGCATCGTGATGTGAACGATCATTCAGTATATTCACACGGTGAAGCTAATTTTTTTTCTTTATAAGTTTTCTTATTTTCATGCGCGCAAACATGAGAAATGAGAAGGGGTTGTCCTAGTAGTGGACAACGCCTTTAAGTCTGTGAAATCTATATAAGTAAGAGTAGGGCTAATCATAAAATGTTTATAAAAGAAACATTTTACCCCATTGATTTTGCAGTTTGGGGCAAATATATATTTTTTGCAATTGAATAAGGTAAGCTTTATTATAAAGAACCTATGTCTACAGTACAGTATGACAGATTGGGGTTGCAGAGGGTTTCCATATGCTGTTTTGCTGTTTGGATGTGTTAGGTCTCAACTTCATATGGGTAGTAGTCTTTGTTCCAGTGCTTACAAAGAGTCTAAAGTAGACTGAGACACACCTCCCGTCTCATCATTGGTTCAGACTGCTGCTGTTTCCCTCCTTCCTGAAAGTCTGCTTTCTTTGATTGGCTGCTGTGCATAAATTCAAATCTATCAAAGATTCAACAGAAATGCAGTGCAAGGAGCATAGAGATTCATTACAAGGGTAAAATGAATACAAAGTACAGATACTAAATCACATAAGCTGCAAGGCTTTTATTACAATGGATTATTTTTTCTTATCATTTTATCCTGTTGAATTGAAGTTGAAAGGGTCTTGATTAATTAAATTAAGGGATCCCAGATAGAGTTGAGCGACTTTTACTTTCTTAGGATCGAGTTGGGTTTCGTGAAACCTGACTTTCTCAAAAGTCGGGTCGGGTGAAATCGGCCGATTATTGCGAAAAGTCGGGGGCCGACTGAAACATGAAACCCTATGCAAGTCAATGGGGAATCAAAGTCGGCAGAGAGTGGAGGACAGGAAAACACCTACAGTGCCCATTTTAATGCCAAAAACATCAATTCTTATTACTGAAGCTTGTCAATCTTAATTTACTTTATAATAATAGTTAGGCATTGAAAACTGGGGGTCATTTGGCTAAATTTGTGGGGGTGTAGGGCTGGCTCAAGTTTTTTGTTGGCCCAGGAAATGTGGAATACGTCACGGCGGTGGAGCAGGGAGAGGTAAGCATTTAAACTTTGCAAGTGCTGTGATCCTGAGCAAGAAGGGGGGGCTCACTCGTTCGCAATGGCACTGGCACAGGGCCCCTCAAAGTACGGCGGTGTGTATGACGGCGTGGGCACCTCCCACCGGCAGAGACACTTTTGCGTAATATGAGGGGCCCTGCACCAGTGACTAGTGTTGAGCATTCCGATACCGCAAGTATCGGGTATCGGCCGATATTTGCTGTATCAGAATTCCGATACCGAGATCCGATACTTTTATGATATCGGGAATCGGTATCTGGATCGATATTAATGTGTAAAATAAAGAATAAAAATAAAAAATATTGATATACTCACCTCTCCGACGCAGCCTGGACCTTACCGATGTAACCGGCAGCTTCCGTTCCTAAGAATGAGCGCTTGAAAGACCTTAGATGACGTCGCGGCTTGTGATTGGTCGCGTGGTGGTCACGTGACCGCTCACGCGACCAATCAGGCCGGGACGTCATCTAAGGTCTTTCAAGCGCTCATTCTTAGGATCGGAAGCTGCCGGTTACATCGGTAAGGTCCAGGCTGCGTCGGAGAGGTGAGTATATCAATATTTTTTATTTTTATTCTTTATTTTACACATTAATATGGATCCCAGGGCCTGAAGGAGAGTTTCCTCTCCTTCAGACCCTGGGAACCATACAGGATACCTTCCGATACTTAGTGTCCCATTGACTTGTATTGGTATCAGGTATCGGTATCGGCGATATCCGATACTTTTCGGGTATCGGCCGATACTATCCGATACCGATACTTTCAAGTATCAGACGGTATCGCTCAACACTACCAGTGACGTTGCCAACGAGTATGCCCCCCCACCTGATGAAGGAACTTGCACTTTCATCTGCACCTTCCTCTTTGTCCCCGTGTAAGGTGGTATAGTATGTGGGAAGGGGAACCTGACTTTCAGCAGGGTCAGATTCTGGCTGTGTAGTGCAAGGGGAATGTAGTGGTCTGGGTCAATGTACCAGCAGAGTCATCTAGCAGTGGCTGGGCAATGGGCAGGATGATGAGGAAACACAGATATATGCCCAAATAATAAAGTAGGCTAAATGCGGTTCAAAACTGGGAACAGGACTAAACAGGCGGCATAGCTTTGTTCAGCGTAGGACAACTGTAATGAGAGGCTGACAATTAGTAGGCCCAATAAAGTAAGTAGGCTAAATGCAGTTCAAAATCGGTAACAGGACTAAACTGGCAGCATAGGTTTGTTCAGCGGAGGACAACTGTAATGAGAGGCTGACAATTAGTAGGCCCAAAAAAGTAAGTAGGTTAAATGCAGTTCAAAATAGGTAACAGGAGTAAATTGGCAGCATAGCTTTGTTCAGCAGAGGACTACTGTAAGGAGTGGCGCAGACAGACTTAGTAGGCCTAAAATAAAAAAGTAGGCTAAATGCAGTTCAAAATTGGTAACAGGAGTACACAGGCGGCATAGGTTTGTTCAGCGGAGGACAACTGTAATGAGAGGCTGACAATTAGTAGGCCCAAAAAAGTAAGTAGGCTAAATGCAGTTCAAAACTGGTAACAGGAGTGAACTGGCGGCATAGCTTCGTTCAGCGGAGGACAATTGTAAGGAGTGGTGCAGACAGACTTAGTAGGCCTAAAATAAAAAAGTAGGCTCAATGCAGTTCAAATTTGGTTACAGGAGTACACAAGCGGCATAGCTTTGTTCAGCGGAGGACCGCAGTAATGAGTGGTGCAGACACAATTTTTAGATCCACATTAAAAAATTAGGCTCGAAGCAGTTAAAAAATGGTAACAGGAGTAAACAGGCGGCATAGCTTTGTTCAATGGAGGACAGCTGTAATGAGTGGTGCAGACAGAATTAGTAGGCCTAAAATAAAAAAGAAGGGTAAATGCAGTTCAAAATTGGTAACTGGAGTACACAGGCGGCATAGCTTTGTTCAGTGGAGGACAGCTGTAATGAGGGTCAGACACTGTTAGTAGGCCCAACCAAACAAGTAGGCCAAATGCAGTTTAATATTCGAAACAGGAGTAAAGTGGCAGCTCAGCTTTGTTCAGTGGAGGAGAACAACAAGCAGCAGTAGACACCGTTAGTAGCCCCAACCAAACAAGTAGGCCAAATGCAGTTTAATATTTGAAACAGGAGTAAAGTGGCAGCTCAGCTTTGTTCAGTGGAGGAGAAAAGCAAGAAGCGGCAGACACCGTTAGTAGGCCCAACCAAACAAGTTGGCCAAATGCAGTTTAATATTCGAAACAGGAGGAGTAAAGTGGTGGCTCAGCTTTGTTCTGTGGAGGAGAACAACAAGCAGCGGCAGACACTGTTAGTAGGCCCAACCAAACAAGTAGGCCAAATGCAGTTTAGAATTCGAAAGAGGAGTAAACTGGCGGCTCAGCTTTGTTCAGTGGAGGACAACTGTAAGGAGTGGCGCAGACAGACTTAGTAGGCCTAAAATAAAAAAGTAGGCTACATGCAGTTCAAAATTGGTTACAGGAGTACACAGGCAGCATAGCTTTGTTCAGTGGAGGACAACTGTAAGGAGTGGCGCAGACAGACTTAGTAGGCCTAAAATAAAAAAGTAGGCTACATGCAGTTCAAAATTGGTTACAGGAGTACACAGGCGGCATAGCTTTGTTCAGTGGAGGACAACTGTAAGGAGTGGCGCAGACAGACTTAGTAGGCCTAAAATAAAAAAAGTAGGCTACATGCAGTTCAAAATTGGTTACAGGAGTACACAGGCAGCATAGCTTTGTTCAGTGGAGGACAACTGTAAGGAGTGGCTAACACAGTTAGTAGGTCAAAATAATAAAATGAGGTAAATGTCTGCCCAAAAAATGTTCATAAATAAACAGGTGGCATAGCTAGGTACAGGGGTGGGCTCTTCTGCTGAGTAGCAGACAGTGGTAGTTGGCTCAAAGTTTTAACTGGTCTAAATGGAGGCCAGGGCCCCTGTATATTTTTGCTATCATCTATCATTTCAAAAAATTTGTATTGGCAGTGACATTGAAGGATTTAACAGCACAGACTACACAGTGGTGGAGCAGGAAGAGGTAAGTTTGGCAAATGGTAGAGCCCTGTTCGACCTGGGGGGGAACACTCTCTCGTGGGCGGCGGTACTGGCACAGGGCCCCTCATTACGACAGTGTGTCTGACGTTGGTTGTGCACCACCACCATCAGAGACACTTCATTGTACTATGAGGGACCCTGTGCCAGTGCCGTCACCAAAGAGTGGGCACACCAACCTGTCCAGGCAAACGGCACTCGCATGGGTGCTTGTGCTAGGTGGTGACGACGGCCCTGTGGGGGGAGTCAGTCCATTTAGGGAGGTAAAAAATGGCCTATGGTGGACATTCAGCAGCTGCAAATGAAGGAATTGGAGCAGTCAGTAAGAGGAGGCCAAAAGCAAGACATTTTTCAGGCAAGCTACGTGTCAGCAGGGGAAGGTGGGGCAAAATAATTTGAAATCCATGATTGGTTCATTTTAATGAAGGTTAGATCATCAACATTTTGGGTAGCCAGACGAGTCCTTTTTTCGGTCAGTATTGAACCAGCAGCACTGAAGACTCTTTCTGATAGCACACTAGCAGCAGGGCAAGTGAGCTCCTGTAATGCATATTCTGCCAATTCAGGCCAGGTGTCTATTTTAGATGCCCAGTAATCAAAGGGGAATGACCTGTGAGGGAGAACATCGATAAGGGAGGAAAAATAGTTCATAACCATACTGGACAAATGCAGTCTCCTGTCACTTTGAATCGATGCAGCAATACCTGTCGTGTCTGTGGTCATTGCGAAATCACTCCACAACCTGGTCATAAAACCCCTCTGTCCAATGCCACTTCTGATTTGTGCACCTCTAACAACTCTGCCATGTTTCCCCCTACAGCTCGTGTGAGAACCATCACCGCCGCTGTGTGCTGGGAATGCCTGAACCAAACGGTCTACAAGAGTTGCTTGTTTGGTAGCCAATATTTGCTCAAGGTTCTCATGTGCCATGATATTTTGTAATTTTCCTTTATATCGTGGATCCAGGAGGCAGGCCAACCAGTAATCGTCATCGGTCATCATTTTGATAATGTGGGGGTCCCTTTTTAGGATACGCAAGGCATACTCAGCCATGTGGGCCAATGTTCCATGTGTCAATTCACTGCTTGTGCTGGGTTGAGGAGCACTTTCTTGCAAATCAACATCACTTGTCTCCCGCAAAAACCCAGTACCTGACCTTGCAACGCCACCAGTTTCTATTGCCCCCTGAGAAGCATCCTCCCATAAATAATCATCCCCATCATCCTCCTCCTCTTCGTCCACCACCTCGTCCAGGAGAGTTCCCTGAGCAGGCAATGGCTGACTGTCATCAAGGCTTCCCTCCTCCTTGGCTGCAGATGCCTGCTCCTTAATGTGCGTCAAACTTTGCATCAGCAGATGCATTAGTGGGTGCTCATGCTTATGATGGCGTCGTCTGCACTTACCAGCCATGTGCATTCCTCAAAACACTGAAGGACTTGACACAGGTCTTGTAGCTTCAACCACTGCACACCTGACAACTCCATGTCTGCCATCCAACTGCCTGCCCGTGAATGTGTTACCTCCCACAAATACATTACAGCATGCCTCTGTTTGCACAGCCTCTGAAGCATGTGCAGTGTGGAGTTCCACCTTGTTGCAACGTCGATTATTAGGCGGTGCTGGGGAAGCCTCAGCGATCGCTGATGGTTCAGCATATGGCTGGAGTGTACGGGTGACCGGTGGATGTGCGAGCAAAGTCTTCGCACCTTCAGGAGCAGGGCTGGTAACCCCGGATAATTTTCCAGGAAGCACTGCACCACCAGGTTCAAGGTGTGAGCCAGGCAAGGTATGTGTTTCAGTTCTGAAAGGGCTATGGCAGCCATAAAATTCCTTCTGTTATCACTGACTACCTTGCCAGCCTCAAGATGTACACTGCCCAGCCATGACTGCGTTTCTTGCTGCAAGTACTCGGCCAGAACTTCCGTTGTGTGTCTGTTGTCGCCCAAACACTTCATTTCCAACACAGCCTGCTGACGCTTACCACTAGCTGTTCCCTAATGGGACACCTCGTGTGCAACACTGGCAGCTGCGGATGGAGTGGTTGTGCGACTGCACTCTGTGGACAAGCTCTTGCTTCTGGAGGAGGAAGGGTGAACGCCTACAGCCAACGGTTTCCTAGACCATGGGCTAGGCAGAACTGTCCCACTTTGGCTGTCCCCTGTGGACTCTGCATCCACCACATTAACCCAGTGTGCCGTGATGGACACGTAACGTCCCTGGCCATGCCTACTGGTCCATGCATCTGTTGTGAGGTGCACCTTTCTACTGACTAATTGCCTCAGTGCATGGACAATGCAGTCTTTGACATGCTGGTGGAGGGCTGGGATGGCTTTTCTTGCAAAGAAGTGTCGACTGGGTAGGTCATAGCGTGGTACTGCGTAGGCCATCAGGGCTTTGAAAGCTTCACTTTCAACCAACCGGTAGGGCATCATCTCTAACGAGATTAGTCTAGCAATGTGGGCGTTGAAACCCTGTGTATGCAGATGTGAGGATGAGTACTTCCTTTTCCTAACGAGAGTCTCTCGTAGGGTGAGCTGGACTGGAGAGGTGCATATGGTGGAACTAGCGGTGGTGGTGGTGGTGGACATGGCCGATTGAGAGAGGGTTGGTGATTGTATTCTTGATGTTGACCTACATACAGTGTTTCCTACCAAAAACCTTGTGATTCCCTGACTGCTTTGGCCTTGCGATGATACCTCCACATTTGCTGCTGGTGGTGTCCTAACTGGTGGGCTTACAGTGAGGGAAGCAATGTAGCGTTGCTGACTACCTTAATTCTGAGCATGTGCACCAACGGTACAGGACGTTTGGTAGTTAGTCCAGGCTTGCAAGTGCATGCTGGTTAAATGTTTACGCATGCACGTTGTATTTAAATTTAGGGGATTCTTCCCTCTGTTAAAGGTCTTTGAGCATTTCTTGCAGATAACTTTGCACTGATCATTTGGATCTTGGTTAAAAAATTGCCACACTCCACTCTTCCTACTATGCAATACCTTTTCAGGCATTCCACAATGTGCTACTTTCACCGGATGGCCACGCTGTCCTTAAACTGTTTTTTTTGGTTGACAAACTTTTTTGGCCTGAGACGGGCCTGCCAGATGAAAGCTGTTGTGATGTCAATGGCTGCTGCGGATCATCATCCTCCGCTTCTGAGCTACTGTCAGCGGCACCCTCTTTCCCCAATGGCTGCCAATCTGGGTCAACAACTGGGTCATCTATCACCTCCTCTTCAATGTCATGTGCACCTTTCTCTGTGTCACCGTGTAAGGTGCTATAGCGTTCGGGACGTGGCACCATAGTCTCATCAGGGTCAGTTTCTGGCTCAGTACACTGCGAGGGCAATGTAGTGATCTGAGTCAATGGAACAGCATAATAATCTAGCTGCGGCTTTGCATCAGTGCACTCCATGTCCGATTCATCTTGTAATGGGCTGTTAACAATTTCCCTTTCTAACCCAGGCACGGTATGTGTAAAGAGCTCCATGGAGTAAACTGTAGTGTCGCCTGCCGCATCCTTCACTTTAGGTTTGGGTGAAGGACACAAGGAAGCGACTTGTTCCTGACCGGGAGCATCCACTGACGACTCGCTGCTTTTATATTTCGAACTGTCGGAAGAGGAGGCGAAAGAGCTAGAGGCTGAGTCAGCAAGGAAAGCCAAAACTTTTTCCTGCTGCTCCGGCTTTAAAAGCGGTTTTCCTACTCCCAGATAAAGGAGCCGTCGAGGCCTTGTGTAGGCAGACGATGATGCTGGCCCAACACCTCCAGCCTTAGCTGCTATTTTGCTTTTCCCACTACCACCAGATGCTCCACCACCACCATCAGTACCAGCTGGCAACGACCGCCCACGGCCCCTTCCTCCAGACTTCCTCATTTTTGGGAAAATCTAACCAAAATAACAACCGTTATATGGTACTGTAAAACAAAGTAGAAGGTGTATATAAACTTGTTGAGAATTTAATTCTCCCTTTTTTGGGGGGGAGACTGCACCACAACTCAGGCCCAGTGTATAACACAACACAATGTAAGTGGCAGCAAGTGGCTGGCTGATACACCACAAACTAAGAGGACTGAGGTATATCCACTTTGTGAGAATTTCAATCTCACTTTTTTTTGGGGGAGACTGGACTCAAACTCAGGCCCAGTGTATTTTACAACGCAATGTGAGTGGCAGCAAGTGGCTGGCTGATACACCACAAACTAAGAGGACTGAGGTATATCCACTTTGTGAGAATTTCAATCTCACTTTTTTTGGGGGGAGACAGTACCACAACTCAGGCCCAGTGTGTAACACAACACAATGTAAGTGGCAGAAAGTGGCTGGAAGATATCTGAAAAAAATCCAAGGACTGTAGTACAATTTCAATCTCCCTACAATGATCTCAGGACAACTATGGCAGCAGCAAAAAGGACTGCTGCACACAAAAGTGTGGACAAATAAACAAGATAACTGCAGAAAGGAGCAACAGGATTTTTGCTTTTATAAAAGCAGTTGGTTTGCACAGCAGCGGTGCAAACAGCAATGCAGCTATCAGGGAGCCTTATAAGGCAGCCTAATAAGCTACAGAGCTGATGCACAAAGATATAGCCTCCACTGTCCCTGCAAAACAAAGGTGGTGTTGGACAGTGGAAATCGCTACAGCACAAGCAGTTTGGGGGTTAATCTTCCCTCCCTAACTATAGCCCTTCTGACGAAGCTGCAGCAATCTCTCCCTATGCTAAGATCGGCAGAAGTAAGATGGCGGTCGGCATGCACGCCCCTTTATACCCCCTGTGACGCTGCAGAAAGCAAGCCAATCACTGTCATGCCCTTCTCTAAGATGGTGGGGACCGAGACCTATGTCATCACGCTGCCCACACTCTGCGTCCTCCTTCATTGACTGAGAAATGGCGCTGAAAGCGTCATACGAAACGTGACTTTGGCGCAAAGATCGCCGACCGCATGGCCGATCCCACACTGGGATCGGGTCGGGTTTCACGAAACCCGACTTTGCCGAAAGTTTTTTAATTTGTCTGATCCCTTTCGCTCAACCCTAATCCCAGATTTCATATTAAAAAAAAACATTTAAAATAAAAATTTTTAAAAGATACTTTAACCAATCCCTACATGTGATGTACATGAAAGTTGCATAGAGGGTATGAGTTTATGGAGCAGGCTCAGGAGCTGAACCTGTTTTAAACACAGTGGATGCTGTCTTCTACATTGGTTCAAGCTAGGAACACACTGAAAAGTAAAATCTAACAATAATACACATGCAAATAATATATGAGGTAACTTAATACCAAATCAAATATGGGGAGAAGTCTCCTACTATAAGAGCAAACTGAATGGTGACCCATCAGAGAAATCACAGGGAATCAAAAAGAGAAGAGAAACTGACAACCAGATGAATAGTGCCGATGGAAAAATATATACAAACTTTATTGATTAAGGATTTGGTATTACAGGTTGGGAAAACAACCAGATGGATAGTATAATAGTTCTGGACAAGCATTATATTGTGAAAATAAAGTGCAAATAGTGCATAGATGCCTTTAAACACAAATAGTTGCCAAAGATTATAAAAGGATGGTAACAATTGATCATGTCGATGACTCAATGTGTGTAATGTATAGTATGTGTGGAGGTCAGTGAGGATTTGCCATGTTGAAGCGCCCACCCTGACCATGATTCGGCTTTTGCCTATGTCAGGGAATGGCGTCATCCACAGGGAGGCAAGTTTAAAAAGGGAATGTAAACCAATAGGAAAAGGCATGTGGCATGATGCAGGCTCACAAAGGAGGTTATAATTGCAGTATATCCAAAAGACAAGATTAACAAGCTAGACACTCCAAATATAGAAAGATTCACTATCCATAATGGCAGTAATTTACTGCCAAAGGATACAAAGTGATTCCAATGAAAGTAATAAAATCATGATTTATTAGTATAAAATTAAAAACAGCATAAAAGGAAAAAACAGAGTGGAAATAAACCTCCAAAAGGGGATGCGTGAAGTAAGGGGGAGCTGGGTCTGGAGTGCAGGTCACAATATTACTGTCATATACAAGATGCAATTTATGTCATGTCGGACGCTGTTCAGATCAGGTCGTTCGACAGACAGCAGTAATTCCGCTTTTGACCACTATTTGCTCATTGGCATTGGCTAGGTTTTGTCCAGCTGTTCCAGGGTTAATTTACCTGATCCTCGGATAGGAAGCTGGGCCATGCCCATGGCCTTTAAATAGTTCTCCAGGATCATTGGGCGTCGCCGATTATAGCTTCTGTCTTGCGTTGTTATCTCGGTCTGGAGTGGAGAGCTGGTTGTTGGAGAATCGTTGCTGGTGGTGTATTTTCCCTTGTCTTATTTACTCCTTCCTATATTTGTGTTTATTTTGCCCTGCACATTTATAGTGTATTCCTGAGTGACTGCGGCGTGGTGTGTATTTTCCTCAGTCAGTCAGTCAGCATTTCCCTAGTCTGAGGGAAATTGCAGGGGCCCGGGTTATTAGCTCTCACCCACCTAGTCTCCCTATGACATTATAATCGGCCCAACAACAACAAAAAAAACAAAAAAAGGAGGTTCTTTTTTTTGTGTGTTTTGTCATGGATCCCATGACTTCCATAACACGCCAGTTGGAGGCGCTGTCCCTACAGGTCACGGAGTTGAGGGGGGCAGTACAGCAACAGGGACTAGCAGAATTAATGTGCAAGCTAGAGCGACAGAAAGAGTTGCTGAGCCTAAATTTCCTTTGCCTGAAAAATTTGCTTGGGAACGCAGTCAATTTGTTTCTTTTCGTGAAGCTTGCAAACTATATTTCCGTATGCGCCCGATCTCCTCGGGTAATGAGGCTCAGCGTGTGGGCCTGGTGTTGTAATTGTTAAGCGGGGATCCCCAAGCATGGGCGTTTTCTTTGCCATCTCATTCTGCTGCATTTGACTCTGTGGAGAGTTTTTTTTCTTCTCTTGGGAAAATCTATGATGAACCTGACAGAATGGCTCTGGCAGAATCTAAGATACGCTTCATTCGCCAGGGGGAGCGAGTAGCAGAGGATTACTGTTCTGAATTCCGCCGCTGGGTGATCGATACCCAATGGAGTTATCCAGCATTGCGGAGTCAGTTTATTCATGGGGTTTCTGGAAGGATTAAAAAAGCCCTTCTGATGTACGAGACTCCTGCTTCTCTAGATTCCGCTATGAGTCTGGTTGTCTGCATTGATCACCGTCTGCGTCAGGGGGAGCATGAGACACCACCTGTGGGTGAAGGTTTAGGTTCACGTGAGGTTGCTGTAGGTGAGCCCACGGAGCCTATGCAAATCGCAGGGGTGTCACATGTAAAGTGTCGAGCCCTAGAGATCAGGAAGCAGGGAGCCTGTTTTTACTGTGGTAAAATTGGTCATTTTATTAACGTCTGTCTAAGAAAAATGCAACGGCGGAAAACTTCTAAGCTCAGATGGTGTGGAGGAGACCAATCTGAGCTTATGTATATCCTCCATGGTGGTTTCTCAATGCATGCTCCCTGCTAAGGTTTTTATCGCTGGCAGTGAGCTGCCAATTACTGTTTTTGTGGATAGTGGTTCAGCCACAAATCTCATTGATGAGGAGTTTGCGCGCACAGCAGGTTTTAGGATTGAAAAACTGTCTCATCCTATCCGTGTGGTCACCATCAATGCTGCTCCTCTCTCTCAGGGGGAGATTACTGAATTTGTGGCTGAGGTGAAACTCCACATTGGGGTTCTACATTCCGAGCGGGTTACATGTAAGGTGCTCAGGAATCTTCCTGCTCAGGTGGTTTGGGGTTTTCCTTGGTTGTCTATGCACAACCCGGTAATTGACTGGAAAACTCAGGACATAATTCAGTGGAGCGAGTTCTGCCAGGAGAATTGCCTGGCTACATGTATGGCTGCGGTGACTTCAAGCGTTCCGGAGTCACTTCTGGATTTTGTGGATGTGTTCTCTGAAAAGGGTTGCTCAGAGTTGCCGCCACATCGTCCCTATGACTGTTCTATCAGGTTTAAACCAGAGGCCAAGCTGCCTAAAGCAAGGATGTTTAACATCTCCAGTCCGGAGAGACAAGCGTTAAAAGATTATATTGCTGAAAGCTTGAGCAAAGGGCACATCAGGCCGTCATCCTCGCCGGTGGCAGCAGGGTTCTTCTTCGTGAAGAAGAAAGATGGCGGATTACGCCCGTGTTTGGATTTCAGGGAGTTGAACCAGATTACGGTTCGTGATCCATACCCGATGCCACTGATACCAGATTTGTTTAACCAGGTGGCGGGTGCTAAGTGGTTTACCAAGCTTGACCTCAGGGGGGCGTACAACCTCATAAGAGTCCGTCAAGGTGATGAGTGGAAGACGGCTTTTAATACCCCTGAGGGTCATTTTGAAAATTTGGTGATGCCTTTTGGGTTGACTAACGCACCTTCAGTGTTCCAACATTTCATCAAGGATGTGTTCTCGCATGTTTTGGGGAAATTCATTAACGTGTACCTAGATGACATCCTCATATATTCTTGCGACCGTGATGCTCATTTAGATCATGTCAGGCAGGTGTTACAGCTTCTCAGAGAGAATAAGCTGTATGCTAAACTTGAGAAATGTGTATTTTCTATTCAAGAGTTGCCTTTCTTGGGTTATATTGTGTCTGCTTCTGGTTTTAAAATGGACGCCGCTAAGGTGCAAGCGGTGCTGCATTGGGAACGTCCTGATAACCTGAAAGCACTTCAGCAGTTCCTTGGGTTTTCTAACTACTATAGGAAATTTATCAAGGATTTTTCCATCATTGCTAAACCGCTAACTGACATGACTAAAAAGGGTACCAATTTCTCCGTTTGGCCTGAGGCTGCTGTGCGCGCATTTGAATTTCTTAAGAACAGTTTTGTTTCAGCCCCCATTCTTGTGCAGCCAGATGTATCAAAACCCTTTGTTGTGGAAGTCGATGCGTCTGAGGTTGGTGTGGGGGCGGTGCTATCTCAAGGCTCATCTTTGAGTGGTTTGCATCCGTGCACCTATTTCTCCAAGAAACTGTTGTCCGCCGAACATAACTATGATATCGGCAACAGGGAGTTGTTGGCAATCAAGTTGGCCTTTGAGGAATGGCAACACTTCTTGGAGGGGTCGGTACATCAGGTTACTGTTATTACCGATCATAAGAATCTGCTGTATTTGGAGTCAGCCAAGCATCTGTCCCCCAGGCAGGCTCGCTGGGCATTGTTTTTCACGCGGTTCAATTTTGTTGTCACTTACAGACCGGGGTCTAAAAACACTAAGGCGGATGCTCTGTCCAGGTGTTTTCCGGGGGGTGAACCTCGGGAGGATCCAGTACCCATCCTCCGAAAGGGTGTTGTGGTTTCAGCTCTCACTTCCGAGGTTGAGGCTGAGATTGCCGAGGCTCAGGAGGAGGTACCATCTGAGCTTCCCATCAACAAATCTTTTGTACCGCTTCATCTCCGCCTAAAGGTTTTGGCGGAGCATCATGATGCTGTCCTGGCTGGCCACCCAGGGGTTAGAGGTACCTTGGAGTTGGTGTCACGTCGGTTTTGGTGGCCCAAGATCCGACAGGATGTGGTCTCATACGTGTCAGCTTGTACCACGTGCGCTAGGGCTAAGACGCCCCGCTCCCGTCCTGTTGGCACTCTACTTCCTCTTGAAGTACCTAGTAAGCCATGGACGGAAATCTCCATGGATTTCATCACTGATTTGCCCTCATCAGCTGGGAACACGGTCATCTTTGTGATTGTTGATCGGTTTTCAAAAATGTCGCACTTTGTGCCTTTGCCTTCGTTGCCTAACGCTAAGGGTATGTGCACACATCCGGATTTCTTGCAGAAATTTCCTGAAGAAAACCGGAAATTTTCTGCAAGAAATCCGCATTTTTTTTTTGCGTTTTTTTCCCGTTTTTTTTGCGTTTTTTTAGCATTCTGCAAGCGTAATTAGCTTGCAGAATGCTACAGTTTTCCAAGCGATCTGTAACATCAGTTGGAAAATTGACTGACAAGTTGGTCACACTTGTCAAACATACTGTTTGACAAGTGTGACCAACTTGTTACTATAGATGCTGCTTATGCAGCATCTATAGTAAAAGATAGAATAAAAATAATAAAAAAAAAAAAAAAATGGTTATACTCACCCAGACGATCTCCTCAGCGGCGTCCGTTCCTATAGATGCCGGTGTGGTTCAGGACCTGTGATGACGTCGCGGCTTGTGATTGGTCGCGTGAGTCACATGAGCGGTCACGCGACCAATCACAAGACAGTGACGTCATCACAGGTCCTGAACCACACCATCTATAGGAACCGAAGAGAGAGCATGCACCGGAGAGGCGGGAACACTTCAGGGTCCATCAAAGGGTGAGTATAGGACTATTTTTAATTTTAATTCTTTTTTTGACCAATTATATGGTGCCCAGTCTGTGGAGGAGAGTCTCCTCTCCTCCACCCTGGGTACCAACCGCACATAATCTGCTTACTTCCCGCATGGTGTGCACAGCCCCGTCCGGGAAGTAAGCAGATCAATGCACTCCTAGGTGTGCGGAATCCCCGCAATTCCGCATTTTTAATGAACATGTTGCTTTTTTTTCCGCTATGTGATTTTTTTCGCAGAAAAAATCGCAACATTTGCACAAAAAATGCGGAATACCCTGTAAATAATAGGAGGCATATGTAAGCGTTTTTTCGCGTTTCTATCACGTTTTTATAGCGAAAAAACGCGAAAAAAACGCGAATAATCCTGAATGTGTGCACATGGCCTAAGACTCTGGCTCAGGTATTTGTGCAGGAGGTGGTCAGACTTTATGGGGTTCCATCTGACATCGTGTCTGATAGGGGGTCTCAGTTTGTGGCAAAATTTTGGAGAGCATTTTGCTTATGGCTGGGGATCAAGTTGTCTCATTCTTCGGCGTTCCATCCTCAGTCAAATGGTCAGACTGAGCATATGAACCAAAATTTGGAACAGTACTTACGCTGCTTTGTCTCTGATAACCAGGAGGAGTGGTCTACCTTTCTTCCTTTGGCTGAGTTTGCCATCAATAATCACCGCCAGGAGTTGTCTGGGGAGTCTCTGTTTTTTTGTGTTTATGGGCTACATCCTCAATTTTGTACCTTGAGTCAGAGGGGCTCTTCCGGCGTTCCGAAAGAGAATCAGTTAGGAGCACAATTATCATCAGTCTGGAGGAGAGTTAAACAGTGCCTTTTGAGTGTGGGTGATAGGTACAAACGTGTGGCTGACAGTAGGCGTGTGCCAGGTCCGGACCTGAGTGTGGATGACTGGGTGTGGTTATCCACAAAAAACATAAGACTCAAAATACCATCCCTTAAATTGGGTCCACGGTTTATTGGTCCATTTAGGGTCACCACCGTCATTAACCCAGTAGCGTACCGATTGGAGCTCCCTACAGTGTATAAGATACACAACGTGTTCCACAGGTCTCTTCTAAAGAAGGTGGTGGGTTCTGTGGACGTGGCGCCTATGCCACCTCCAGTCTTGGTGGATGGTAATTTGGAGTTTGAAGTCTCCAAGGTGGTTGACTCTCGTGTAGTGCATCGTACTTTACAGTACTTGGTACACTGGCGTGGTTATGGGCCTGAGGAGAGGTCCTGGGTACCAGCCTCGGATATTCATGTGGATCGGCTGGTCAGGTTTTTTCATCGTCGCCATCCAGACAAGCCGGGTCCTATAAGCCGTGAGGGCCCTGGGGTCCCTCGTAGAAGGCGGGGTACTGTCATGTTGGACGCTGTTCAGATCAGGTCGTTCGACAGACAGCGGTAATTCCGCTTTTGACCACTATTTGCTCATTGGCGTCGGCTAGGTTTTGTCCAGCTGTTCCAGGGTTAATTTACCTGATCCTCGGATAGGAAGCTGGGCTATGCCCATGGCCTTTAAATAGTTCTCCAGGATCATTGGGCGTCGCCAATTATAGCTTCTGTCTTGCATTGTTATCTCGGTCTGGAGTGGAGAGCTGGTTGTTGGAGAATCGTTGCTGGTGGTGTATTTTCCTTTGTCTTTACTCCTTCCTATATTTGTGTTTATTTTGCCCTGCACATTTATAGTGTATTCCTGAGTGACTGCGGCGTGGTGTATATTTTCCTTTATCCTTGTCTGTACTAACTGTGGGTATTGGTGTATTACATTCACTGGGTGGAGGGCGGAGGTGTTCAGCTTAGGGCTGTAACAGGAGGTAGGGTGAGGTTCGAGGCCTGGACATGCACACCATCAGTGTAAACTTCAGGTAGAGGGTGAGTCAGCATTTCCCTAGTCTGAGGGAAATTGCAGGGGCCCGGGTTATTAGCTCTCACCCACCTAGTCTCCCCGTGACAATTTATTTGAGAAAAAATAGTGTAGCCGTATATACCAATATGTCAGATTCTGTCCCAAGTGGTATCAAGACCAGGGGTTCCAAGTATAAAGTGCTTAATGCAATATAGGAATTCACTTGGACAGATAGCAATAATTTGTAAAACTACCATACAGGTATATGAGACGGCATATGCTGGAATTAACCAATGGTGATTTCACACATAAATAGATTACATTGCATCATTAAAGTACCATAGAAAAAGTAAAGAGGAGTACATCACCTGAGTTGGTTAGGAATGACAGGACCTTGTGAGAGACCAGAACAGCAGCACATCCCCAACCCCTATGCCATTTTGCTATAGCTTCACCCCCGGAAGTAAATATTTTGAAACTGTACTTGATGTACTTCTACACTCATAAATGCTTTGCAGAAAGTGCAAAGCCAGGAAAATATTATAAGGAAGGTAATACAGCAATTTTCTTCAGGTGTTCGCTTCTTTTACTCTTTCCTCAGGGGCTGGAGGTACTGCCTCCACCTGCTTTCTGGAGCTGATTCCAAGGTGCCTGGGCTGGAAGTAACCTAGCTTGTGTAGTGCTGGAGCCCTCAACATATAGAAATTGGCGACCACCACCTGTGTCACCTGCAATATCGCCTGCTCCCGTATAGAAGGTGGGGAACCCCAAGGACAGTCCAATCTCTTGGGGGTCGTTACTCGTCTCGAGCCACCTCGAGGAGCCTTTTCAGGGCCCATTCATTTCTCAAGAAGTGTTCATTCAGTCACTTCCTTATCGGATCACACCCACCGCATACTATCAGTGTTGACCCTCGTTCCAGACATCATGTCCTGCAGCCTTCGAGGAAAGTTTTCAGTCTCTAGTTCCCGTTGGTGGAACGAGATGTGATGACGGATCCCAAACTGTTCTATGGACCCCCATCCCCACTGACAGTCATCCGTACTGACTTTCTTGGGATGCCAACTGTCAGTACCTTTCGACTAGCGGGCCCATTACCATATCTCAAGCCCTGTTCCGGCTTGCCCTCTTCTCTCTTACAATCAGCCTATGCCCACAGTCCACTCACTAGTTGCTGGATCTTGGCTCCTTCTGCAGTCCGCATGAATCGCAGTGGTGAAAGCTGCGGCCTGGGTTTGGGCCTTGGTGGTTCCAGGAAAGCAGTTAGTTCTGGACCATGGGCTCCTGCCACCTCTGCTGTCACACCAGCTTGCTCTGGCTCCAATATTCCCCTGGTCTTTTCCTCGGGAGTCTTGTGGGATTCTGCCATCTTTGTCACCCACTAAGTAAGTAATATTCTAAGGATGACTAATTGAATCCAGAAAAAAATTTCAACCCTTTTTTTGAGTGTTATATACCACCGAAATGTAACAGTAAGGACGTAATACTATATAGATGACTAATTGAATCCAAAAATATTTTTCAATGCTTTTTGGAGTGTTGTATAGCACTGAAATGTACTAGAAAGCATGTAATATTCTATGTTTTTTTCAACCCCCCCCCAAAAAAAAAATATATTGTCAACTGGCATAGTTATATGTTTTGCAATGGACTGCAATGTCTTAAGCCCTGCCTAAAGACTTTATTCAGCCACTCTCTCTGCTCCTGCAACTATCTTTTCGCCTTAGTCTAGATGCAGAATTTATCTGATACAAACCGCAAAGCACAAGATTAACCCTTAGAGCAGTGTTCCCCAACTCCGGTCCTCAAGAGCTACCAACAGGTCATGTTTTCAGGATTTCCTTGGTATTGCACAAGTGATTGAATGCTTGCCTGTCCAGGTGATGCAGTTATCACCTGTGCAATACTAAGGAAATCCTGAAAACATGACCTGTTGGTGGCTCTTGAGGACCGGAGTTGGGGAACACTGCCTTAGAAGGACTGTTAGTATGATAGTTCAGCATAAGCACTAGTATCAACTTTAGTGGACTCAGACTCATTAAACTGTGCCCACACAGATCTGGAAAAGCAATCTCTTCCTCCAATAAGAACCATCCCTGAGCTGTGCAATGGCGTCACGGTGCTTAATGATGTTATACAGCAAGCAAATCACAGTAATGCCACTACCAAGATGGCTACGGCATTACAGTATCTCGCAGGCAATCCTCTCATGGTTTATTAGCTGTATAACAAATGCCAAACATACGAGGCGGGGAATCGATTTTCAAATTCGAGCACCGGCTAATGGTCACAAAGTGCCGAGCACCCAGATACTAAAGTGATATATCCAAGTATCACTGAGCACGTCCTCTCATACCTACCAATAATTAAACATCGCTTTACAGACATCTTCATTACTGTCTCCACAGGTGATCACAAGCTAAATGCAATGTATTTCTTTGGAGCGTGGGAGGAAACCTACCTACAGACAGTGAAAACATACTGTACAAACACCTTGCTTGCCACACAAGAAACTAATCCTCATACGGGTCCATTAAAGTAAAAATAAAAATGTCAGTGACATATGATTTTTTTCCTGATACTCCTGATAGTCCGTAATCAGAGTAAGTCTCCATTTGAATTTGTGTTGGTCTTGGTGACTTTGATATACACTCACCGGCCACTTTATTAGGTACACCATGCTAGTAACGGGTTGGACCCCCTTTTGCCTTCAGAACTGCCTCAATTCTTCGTGGCATAGATTCAACAAGGTGCTGGAAGCATTCCTCAGAGATTTTGGTCCATATTGACATGATGGCATCACACAGTTGCCGCAGATTTGTCGGCTGCACATCCCAAAGATGCTCCATACAAGGCAGGATGGATCCATGCTTTCATGTTGTTTACGCCAAATTCTGACCCTACCATCCGAATGTCGCAGCAGAAATCGAGACTCATCAGACCAAGCAACGTTTTTCCAATCTTCTACTGTCCAATTTCGATGAGCTTGTACAAATTGTAGCCTCAGTTTCCTGTTCTTAGCTGAAAGGAGTGGTACCCGGTGTGGTCTTCTGCTGCTGTAGCCCATCTGCCTCAAAGTTCGATGCACTGTGCGTTCAGAGATGCTCTTAGGCGTACCTTGGTTGTAACGGGTGGCGATTTGAGTCACTGTTGCCTTTCTATCAGCTCGAACCAGTCTGCCCATTCTCCTCTGACCTCTGGCATCAACAAGGCATTTCCGCCCACAGAACTGCCGCTCACTGGATTTTTTTTCTTTTTCGGACCATTCTCTGTAAACCCTAGAGATGGTTGTGCGTGAAAATCCCAGTAGATCAGCAGTTTCTGAAATACTCAGACCAGCCCTTCTGGCACCAACAACCATGCCACGTTCAAAGGCACTCAAATCACCTTTCTTCCCCATACTGATGCTCGGTTTGAACTGCAGGAGATTGTCTTGACCATGTCTACATGCCTAAATGCACTGAGTTGCCGCCATGTGATTGGCTGATTAGAAATTAAGTGTTAACAAGAAGTTGGACAGGTGTACCTAATAAAGTGGCCGGTGAGTGTATATAAGCTACTTTAAATGGTGGCTGAAAAACCTTGCTTTATACTAATTTTGTGATGGTTTCACTGACAAGTATTTTTTTAATAAAGAACTATTAAAGGTTAACTTTTAAGGTATGTTTCTGCTGGATTTATATTCAGTTTACTGGTCAGTTTGAAACTTGAAATTTATTTTCTCTGTCCCATATATCAATCTAATAAAGTATCTATTAAATTGATTTATGGGACAGAGCAAATAAGTTTGTCTAATTGCTGTAAGAGTGGCAGCTCTTATGTGTTGGGTCCCTATTCAGTTGCACATTTGGCATTGCAGTACCAGTATTTGTTGTTTTTGCTCATACTCTTGAATATAATGAAATCAGTAAATGGGTTACTTACTTCCATAAGATCACCTTACTAGAAAAGGGTGCATTCTTAGTGTCATGTAGCTAAGCTACAGATTCCAATAATGAAAATAGAAAATACTTAGGGTACACATGGATGTGGGGGTATTTGAAGTCTCATTTCAATAAGTGCTCATACCATAGTCAAATGCACCTGAAAAATTGTATATAAACAGTCTCAGGCATATCATTTGCTTTCTTGAGATTTTATCAGTGTGCTACCTCAGCTGCATTATAGCTTATGAATACAAATGTACTCTTTTCGTGCTTCTATGATAGAAAAATTACTTTCAAGAGACTAGTACAGTCAAGAATAATAAATAACCTCAGCGAGCCTTCCCTGCCTTACCATAGATTTACTGACTCATTCTAAATCGTACAAATGCTGACATAATTATATTTATATCCTTGTGATATTCCTACATACATAAATGCCACACCGGCTCCTAGTCTCCTAGAATTTGCCATTTTTCTACTTGAACCATTAATAATGAAGATTAAAGCTTTGTATTAAGACACAATTATATTTTTTATAAACTATATTTTGCTTGTTAAATAATATAAAAAAGTTGAGTTGTGCAATATAATCTTAAACTTTACATTGACTACACAGTTTCTAAGGGATGGTAGAGGGTGTAAAAGCAAGATACGATTAGGCATAGAAGCCCAGGAAATTGGTCACAGAATTAATTTAGTAATTTAAAGAGGATCTGATGCAAAATTGTGTAATACAAACTGAATACATTATTAAATACATTTCTTAGACATGATGAGGCTGCTGTACCTACTTTATAGATGCATATCTGAGTAACGGTATAATATTTTTGAAAGTTTAAACTCAATCTCCATTCATCTAATTTGATAACACATCAATGTCCATCCTTCCTTCTGCAGAGATCTCACATTGCTCAGTACAAGCTGCTGGTTGGGTGGAGATTGTATACACTTGTAATCCTGGGCTATTTCATTCTATAGCGGTACGTCTAGAATTCTTATCTTAGTATCGGTTATGGGTCTAATAATGTATGCAGTTTGAATTGTGAAATCTGGCAATAGTTCTAGTTTAAAAATGCTTTCTAGTTAAAGTATGTAGTTGTCTCATGAAGACAACCCCTGTCCATATTAAGGTATTTGGACATCAAAGAACAGAATCTCCCATTTGAGCAAGAACAAAGAGATTCTCTATAAGAGGCTTCAGTAATGCAGTCTCAAGCCAAGGTCACTGGTGGGTGGGTAGCGGTTTCCCTTGTACAGTATCAACTGTTAGTTGGGTAAGCCTGGAGTGCAATCTAGATTGACCAGTTGATCCCTTTGGGGGTTGCATTCTCTAAGAGGTAGTCTGATTACTTTTACAAAAGCATAATGAAAAGGGGTTTGACACGCTAAATATTAATAGGATATCAAAAATGTATGTTATCTATATTACATCTGGGAGAAAGGCTGCTGTTCCCCGCAAATAACTACTAAAAAGACAAAACTGTGCTTCACCCCCCAAAAAAAATACCACTTCCAACCCAGTGCATAGATGCTTGCTCCACAGAATTGAATAAGAATGGAGCTGTCTCACAAATTCACAAACAATGCAACAAAGTTATAATTCACATGAACCATAAGTACCGTAAATGTCTACTATTGGATATTGCCTTTTTACAGTACATTGTCAAACTGTTTATACCCTTTTCTGCTGTCAGGACCAGTCCAATTTGTCTAAATAAGTTGTGCAGTACTTCTATATTGATGACCTATCAATAGAGGTGGGACCCCTGGATGTTCGGGTTTGGCCGAACAGTTAAAAAGTTCACGTTGGGGTACCAGAACAGTACACGGATCCCATTCACTTGAATGCAGGGTCCGCACATCCACTGTTTGCCAAGCTGTCATGTGCATGACAGCGTGGCAAACACTGCTTCTGATTGGCAGTAAAATCATTACCACTGGTCAGAGAGCCGCAGTTCCCATGCTGTCAAATGACAGTTAAGCCCACAGCTCTGATCAGAGGTATATAGTTTACCTTCGGTCACTAGCATGAGCTTATGCCCAGTCAGAGTCGGCATCACTGTCCTGACCTTCAGACAAATCGAAGATGAAGAGGAAGTCCGGGCTGCAGCTGCTCTCTCACTTCCTCTTCATATTCATTTCAACAGTAGCTGGGGACAGTGACACCACAATAGCATGGGAGCCCATGGTAGAGCGAGTGCTGACACTGCAGGAGGTGAGTATAAGCTTTTTTATTTTATTGGGGCCAAGCATGGGGAGTTAGAAGAAGCTGTCCAAGTAGTGGACAACTTCTTTAATAAAAATTGTTGAAAAGCTGCAGTACAAGCAATCAACAAGCTGTTACGCTGTTGGTGGCACTTCCATATTGGCATGGTGGTGATTAGCCAGTACCACCCATGACCCTGCTTGTATAACCGCCGGATCACTGGTGTCGACGCTACTTGGTGAGGGACAGAATACAATAAATAAATAATTTAAAAAAACAACCTGGGGGCCTTTGTTTTTATAATAACCAGCTGATGCAAAGCACACAGCTGGTAACCTGATATTAATAAGCTGGGCATGGCCCCTTCCCAGCCTAATAAGACCAGATTTCAGCCACCCCAGAAATGGCTCATCCATTAGATGCACCAATTTTGGCGCTTAGCCTTTGCTCTTCCAGATTGCCCTGGTGTGTTGGCAGTTAGGGTAATAGGATTGTGGGGTTGATGTCAGCAGCTGATGTTGCCATAAAGCCCATCGGTTAGTAATGGAGAGGAGTCCATCAGGCACCCCCATTACTAATCCAGTAGTCCAAAGAAATAAACACAAAACAAATCTTTATTTGAAAACAAACTCCCCAAACAATTTCTCTTGTTAACCTATTTTGTTAAAAAGACAACTACACCAGTACACCATAGTCCACATGGAGGTCCCACAACAATCTCAGTCTCCGTCTCCCAGAGTATGGAGCAGCAGCCATTATTGGGTCTCATGCTGTACTCCACCAGGTCTCAGTACAGCGTGAGAGCTGGGATGATGAGCAGTGACATGACCCCAAGTGACCTGTGGAGCCTCGTTCTCATTGTGGGACCTCCATGTGGACCGCCGTGAGACTTCCATGTGGACTCTCCATTACTAACCCATGGGCTTGATGTCAGTGCCAACTGCTGACATCAATCCCATCACCCCGATTGATACCACACCAGGGCAATCGGTAAGAGGCGAGGCTAAGCGCCAGAATTGGGGGAACTCCATGTGACTTTTTTGGAGTCTCCTCATTTCTATTAATCTGTTTAGGTAAAGCAGATAGCTGGGGGCTGATTGTAAAAGGCTGGGAAGGTCCATGGATATTGACCCCTTCCCAGCATAAGACCAGCTCACAGCTGTCTGCGTTCTCTTAGCTGGTTGTTAAAATAGTGGGACCGTGCTTAGTTTTTTAATTTATTTACTGGACTTCTGCCTCCTGGTTCAAGATTATTTTATTTATTTTTTTATTCTGTTATTTTAAGTCATTTTCCTATCCACATTTGTCTGCAAGGCAATAGTCCTGCTATTAGCCCTATTTTGTTCCTTTTTTTCAGCCTCCTAGGCCTTACTATGCCCATTTTGCATCCATTATACAGCAACAAAGTTCGGGTCCCCTTGACTTTTGTGGGGTTTGGTTCTGGGGTAAAGTTCTGGTATCCGAATCGAACTTCATAGTTCGTCCAAACCCGCCAAACCTGAACTTCCACGAGTTCGCTCATCCCTAGCTATAAGTATAAAAGTACTGTACAATCCTTTTAAGAAAGACTAGCTATTAATGATACAACACAAACAGCTACATCCATTCTAATGACATCATCAAATGCTTCCCCAGAACCAAGGGCTCATGCAGAGGCCAAGTTCCTTCAATTTAAAAAATCCTTTGCTTGTTTCAATTTAATCCAAAAGGAACATTGTCTCCAATTCATCAAGACTGGTATTTCATATGTGAATCTTAATGAGATCCATGCAGGAATAAGACGCGTTGAATTCATTAAGAGACACACACCAAGGAGGGGCATGGTTTGCAAGGGAATAGGAGCAGACCTATTTTATAGGAGCTCCTGCAATTTTCCTGATTCCAGTTGCTAAAAGCTTACAAAAAGTGGAAATTTCTGACCGAAAGCATTTATAAGTATGCCCGGTACCAGTTATTAGAAGAGGGGACCCATCTTTGTGGAGAAGAATCCTTCCCCAGGACGAAAAAGCGGAGGGGAATCTGGAGGAGCCTTTCCCGCACCTGGAAGTAAACATGCCGGACCTGCTGCTCAGAAGCCGACCCCCTGCCGGGCCCCGATGAAACTGGGGATTTCTAAGAAGCAGCAGATCAGTGGGACACCGACCGGACTGAAAACCCCTATTACAGTGACTGCAGCAGCAATGAGAGGTGGTGGTGTGAAGAAGCAGAGAGCCGCAGTGGACCCGGGCGCCGGGAGGAAGTGCACAGCGGCTGAGGATGACTCAGCAATTTCTCCACAGCAGGCACCCGACAAGTCGCAGCTAGCCTTCCAGATCCAGAGGAGCAGCCTGAGTCATGAAGCACAGGAGTTTGTGCCGAAGACCTGGGCAGCGGCCGGACCCAAGACACTGAGAGCTGCACCGCCGACACAAACAGGTGCGCCGCCGCAAGCAGAAGGAACTCACATAACAGCATGCTGGGGTAGCTTCGACATGGAGGAGGAAAGCACAGCTCTAGCAGCAGACGACATGAGATCGAGACCTGAGCAGGAGACAGGAGGGGGCCAATGGACATCAGCGCTGGTAAGCAGACCGCAATATCTCCCCACTCCACATATACAACCAATCCCCTATGAGCATAATACAGGGGATTTAACTGGGATGACCTGTGCTAATGGGAGACATGATTTCCCTAAGGTTCTACCAAACGGCCATAACTTTATTGAAATAAGCCCTTCCTGCCATACCATCACAGACACTCAGAATGAGAGCCTTAAAGGGACACTATCAGGGGAGATCTCTGAAAACCCTAGGATTTCAATGGACAGTCGCAGGATCACACCAGCATTCTATAGGGCTCTGGACACTTCCTTTAAGAGATTTGAGGCTTCACTAAGGGCGCATGGGGGTGGAGGAGACGAGGACGCACTAACAGATCAATCTAACAGCTTTACTGGCTCTTTGGAGAGCCTGGAGGGATTACATTCAAAAGAGCTTTTTGAGAATATTGACACTTCTGATCATAACTCAAGTGACTTCTCTGACAGTTCCTCAATAAATGAGATTCCATGTGAGATCTCTAAACTTGTTGAAAATCATAACTCTGAAAGCCTTTCTCCTAATCTACTATGGATGGAAGGGATTCCTGCTTCTAACAAATACCCGACAGAGGGCTTCATAGTTAATTTGCTTAAATCCTTTCTAATCTCAACGAATCTTTTGGGGAAAGGGGCCAATTTCGATTCTAAACAAATAAATAATACCAAAGCTTCCGAAGCTTTCATAAAAAGACTTTTTAAAGAGGCACTAGTGTCAGTAACTAAAGACGCAGAATTAACTCCCTCTATCACCTCTGTTGGCTCTCTGCCCGCTCCAGAACCAACGGAACTTAACAATAAGATCGAAAATAGCATTTCTCAAACCATACCCAAGCCCTCCAAATCATTGGATGAGATCCAAAAAAATATGGACCTCTTCAAAACCAAACTAGATAATTATGAGGACTTCAGAAGAAAAAACAACATTAAGATCAGAGGAATACCAGAGACAATTCAGTCTTTCCAGCTGAAAGGCTATGTTTCCTCAATGATCTCACACTTGTTTCCTAATACGAATGAAAGTTTTTTGGTTGAAAAAGCCATTAGAATACGTAGACGCCCTCACTTCCGCAGGATCTGTCAAGTGACGTTATTGTTTTGTTCTATCCAAACTGGGTGAGGAACGCACTTCTTGGTGCGTCGAGTGAGCAGAGATTTCTTTCATCCCCTTACAACCATTTGTCTTTTACAAAGACTTGTCAAAAGTCACTCTGCAAAAAAGAAAGGCCTTCTCACATATCACGCGCGAACTTCTACGGGCCGGACTTCCTTATGTCTGGACTAGATCTTCAACCCTCCAGGTGAAACATTCATCAGGATTAACCCATATTTCTTTTCCAGTATTGAATTCCTCAAATGTGCTGGAATTAAATTCTCTAAGGCATCCTTCGGATCACCCTCCACAGTGAAGTTGGATATTTGCCCAGGCTTACCAAACTCCAACGTGGGTAATTTATGACTAGACATTTGAGAAACTGAAATAATTCTTTCCACTTTTAAAGCTTTTTTTAAATTTTTTTCTGGATTGAACCGAACTTTCCTCCACACGGTCTTAGGATCGCCACAGGGCGTTCCCGGACGCGGCAGGCCTTATATTACACAACATAATCTACTCTACCTTTGCTTTACAGGCTTTTAGGTTCACTATTCTAGCATAATATATTGCTGTATAGCTTGCAATACTGAGTGGTCAACGATACTTCTCAGTACTCAACTTTCAGGACTAACATTAAGCATCAATTATATTGTGTTATTCTACGCTTAAGCTACATATAGTTTGTTATACTACTGACTGTTCTACTTCTAGGTTTAACTCTTAAGCAACATTTAATATTGTTAAGATTTCATATTGTTTTACTACACCGAAAGGATGCTTTTCTTTTAGGTGCTATTACGAAGCGACAGACTATTGGGTAAATGTATGCTACTACATACAGTCATATGAAAAAGTTTGGGCACCCCTATTTATCTTAAGCTTAATGTTTTATATAAATGGTTTATTTTGCAACAGCTATTTCAGTTTCATATATCTAATAACTGTTGGACACAGTAATGTTTCTGCCTTGAAATGAGGTTTATTGTACTAACAGAAAATGTGCAATCTGCATTCAAACAAAATTTGACAGGTGCATAAGTATGGGCACCCTTGTCATTTTCTTGTTTTAAATACTCCTACCTACTTTTTACTGACTTACTAAAGCACTTTTTTTGGTTTTGTAACCTCATTGAGTTTTGAACTTCATAGCTAGGTGTATGCAATCATGAGAAAAGCTACTTAAAGTGGCCACTTGCAAGTTGTTCTCCTGTTTGAATCTCCTCTGAAGAGTGGCATCATGTGCTCCTCAAAACAACTGTCAAATGATCTGAAATCAAAGATTATTCAACATAGTTGTTCAGGGGAAGGATACAAAAAGCTGTCTCAGAGATTTAACCTGTCAATTTCCACTGTGAGGAACATAGTAAGGAAATGGAAGAACACAGGTACAGTTCTTGTTAAGGCCAGAAGTGGCAGGCCAAGAAAAACATCAGAAAGGCAGAGAAGAAGAATGGTGAGATCAGTCAAGGACAATCCTCAGACCATCTCCAGAGAGCTGAGCATCAACTTGCTGCAGATGGTGTCACTGTGCATCGGTCAACTATACAACGCACTGTGTTTTTTTGCCGCCATGCATAACGCCTTTTTGTATGACCAAACAACTCAATCTTGGTTTCTTCAGTCCACAGGACCTTCTTCCAAAAAGAAATTGGCTTCTCCAAATGTGCTTTTGCATACCTCAGCCGACTCTGTTTGTGGCGTGCTTGCAGAAATGGCTTCTTTCGCATCACTCTCCCATACAGCTTCTCCTTGTGCAAAGTGCTTTGTATAGTTGACCGATGCACAGTGACACCATCTGCAGCAAGTTGATGCTGCAGATCTCTGGAGGTGGCCTGAGGATTGTCCTTGACTGATCTCACCATTCTTCTTCTCTGCCTTTCTGATGTTTTTCTTGGCCTGCCACTTCTGGCCTTAACAAGAACTGTACCTGTGTTCTTCCATTTCCTCCAGTAAAAAGTGGGTAGGAGTATTTAAAACAAGAAAATGATAAGGGTGCCCATACTTATGCACCTGTCAAATTTTGTTTGAATGCAGATTGCACATTTTCTGTTAGTACAATAAACCTCATTTCAAGGCAGAAACATTACTGTGTCCAACAGTTATTAGATATATGAAACTGAAATAGCTGTTGCATAAAAAACTATTTTTATAAAACATTAAGCTTAAGATTAATAGGGGTGCCCAAACTTTTTCATATGACTGTATTTGTATATATGCTTGCCTTTTCTTCTTCCCTTCTTCCCCATTACTTGGGGATTTCTTTCCCTTCCCTGCCCCTTTTTTCCCCTACCCCCTTATCAATACCCTATATATATAATGAAAAACCAATAAAAATACTTGGAAAAAGAGACGCACACCACTTAATGAATTAGGTGTATCTTATCAGTGACATGCGCCTTTATGTACCTCACCAGAAATGTTCCTAAATCCATAGAAGAGTAACATTTCTGGTGTAAGAATCACAACATTAAACTCCATGTTGCACTAAAATTTGGCAACTATTCAAAGTTTTCTTTTGTAAACAATTTGATATATTAACGCGACAGAATCTCAGTATTGGTCAATATCATGCTGCGGGAACTGTATTATGGATCAGTACAGCTCAATTCTGTAATACTGTGATGTACACTAGACCCTGTTTGAGCAGAGTTACAAAAAAGAATATGTCAGTACTTTTGATTTTTTCTCGACCCGTCTTATTTTTTAAATAATACCTTTAAGTGGAAAACGTATTTGCCGCTTAACAAACGCATTAAAACGGTACCCGCTAAGGGTACTTATTCCCTCATTGCCATTTTAAAATGAAGATCAGGAAAAAGGCTGCAGCGCCCTTCAGAGTAGGAAAATCTCTGGGATCCCAGCCACCAGGGGTAGCTTAGACCACGGAGAACATGATCAGGGCCAGATTTTCCGGTTCCTGATAATGTGAACGCTGTTATTTAATGAATAATGGCGATCACAAAAAATTGTGCCCGCTGTTACAATGATTTCTCTTTTCTTCTGACATGATACACATGTTAGATGAGAAAAAGAAATGAAGCTCCACAAAACTGCCTGATACCTCCACCATTCCTGGGCCCTCCTTATCCGTCCCCCGACCCGGCGTCATGTTCCTGGAAAAAAAATGGTATGCACAGTGCGCCAGCGGAGATCTGCCGGCCTGTAACCGGCAACAATAGGTAGTTTTGGGGTTAGGGTTGTGTTAAGGTTGGGGCTACAGTTGGGGTTAGGATTAGAATTTTTTTTCTAAAGTAAATAAAAAATGACTATATGATGGCTAGTGTTGCGCTCAAGTTATTATTATTATTATTTATTTATATAGCACTATTGATTCCATGGTGCTGTACATGAGAATGGGTTACATACAAGTTAGAGATATCACTTATAGTAAACAAACTAACAATGACAGACTGATACAGAGGGGTGACGACCCTGCCTATGCGGGCTTACATTCTACAGGATGGTGGGGATGGAGACAATAGGTTGAGAGTTGTAGGAGCTCCGGTGTTGGTGAGGCGGTATCTTCGGTAGTGATGAGGAGGCAGCGGGGTCAGTGCAGGCTGTAGGCTTTCCTGAAGAGATGGGTTTTCAGGTTCCATCTGACGGATCCGAATGTGGTTGATAGTCGGACGTGTTGGGGCAAAGAATTCCAGAGGATGGGGGATATTCTGGAGAAGTCTTGGAGGCGGTTGGATGAGGAGAGAATAAGTGTGGTGGAGAGAAGGAGGTCTTGGGAGGACTGGAGATTACGTGAGGGAAGATATCAGGTGATTAGTTCAGAGATATATGGAGGAGACAGGTTATGGATGGCTTTGTAGGTCAGTATTAGTAATTTGAACTGGATACGCTGAGGGAATGGGAGCCAGTGAAGAGATTTGCAGAGGGGAGAAGCAGAGGAGTATCGAGGAGAGAGATGAATTAGTCGAGCAGCAGAGTTAAGGATGGACTGGAAAGGTGCAAGGATGTTAGCAGGGAAGCTGCAGAAAAGGATGTTGCAGTAGTCAAGGCGGGAGATGATGAGGGCATGCACAAGTATTTTAGTAGTTTGACGGTTGATGAAAGGATGGATTCTGAAGATATTTTTGAGCTGGAGGCGACAGGAGGTGGACACAGCTTGGATGTGAGGTTTGAAGGACAGGGCAGAGTCAAAGGTTACTCCGAGGCAGCTGACTTCAGGTACGGGGGAAAGCATGATGTCGTTAATTGCGATAGATAGGTCAGGTAAGGAAGATCTATGGGATGGAGGAAAGATGATGAGTTCAGATTTGTCCACATTGAGTTTGAGAAAGCGAGAGGAGAAGAAGGAGGATATGGCTGATAGACACTCCGGGATTCCGGACAGCAGAGCGGTGACGTCTGGGCCAGAGAGGTAGATCTGAGTGTCATCAGCATAGAGGTGGTACTGGAATCCATGGGACTTTATGAGTTATCCCAGGCCAAGTGTATAGATTGAAAAGAGTAGGGGTCCTAGAACAGAGCCTTGGGGGATTCCAACAGAGAGAGGGTGGGATGAGGAGGTAGTGTAGAAGTGGGAGATGCTGAATGTGTGGTTGGAAAGGTATGAGGAGATCCAGGATAGGGTGAGGTCTTTGATGCCGAAGGAGGAGAGGATCTGTAGTAGGAGGCAGTGGTCAACTGTGTCGAAAGCAGAGGACAGGTCTAGAAGGAGGAGTACAGTGTATTGTCAGTTAGCTTTGGCTGTAAGTAGGTCGTTAGTGATTTTAGTCAGGGCTGTCTCAGTTGAGTGATGGGGGCGGAAACCAGATTGTAGATTCTCAAAGAGCAAATTAGATGAGAGGTGGGAGGAAAGTTCAGAGTGGACGTGCTGCTCCAGGAGTTTGGAAGCGAATGGGAGCAGCAATATTGGGCAATAGCTGGACATAGCAGTTGGATCGAGGGTTGGCTTTTTAAGGATAGGCGTGATTGTGGCATGTTTGAAAGCAGAAGCGAAGGTGCCATAAGTTAGTGATAGGTGGGTTAGGGATGGGATAAGTGTGGTGGTGAAGTTGGGGAGGAGGTGGGATGGTTTGGGATGGGGTCAAGCGCACAGTTAGTGAGGTGCAATTTGGAGAGGAGACAATTAAGCCGCCCTTCAGTGATGTTGGATAGGGAGTAGTGTTGAGCGATACCTTCCGATATCGGAAAGTATCGGTATTGGAAAGTATCGGCCGATACCGTCAAAATATCGGATCTAATCCGATACCGATACCCGATCCCAATGCAAGTCAATGGGACGAAAATATCGGAATTAAAATAAACCCTTTATAAACTTGTAGGTTCATTCTACATGAAGGAAAACAACTAAGAATAATGTAGGATGTATTGGGGGACGTGGCGGAGACATTAAAGGCACAGAGGTTTAGCCCAATGTAATAGAATAGCAGGATTTTGGGGGTTTTTTTTATGACGTTCGGCGTTAGAAAGATTTTGACTATGTTAATTTTTTTTTTATTTTGTCAGATATTGATGTTTCACTACTTCCACGCCCTTCACCTTCTTTTTTACTTCTCCCACACTTTCTTCTTCATTATCCTCATCATCAGCTTCTTTGACATCAACTTCTTCACCTTATTCATCTTCTTCATCTTCTACCTATTATTTTTTTGGTTACATTGTTCATATTCTTTTTATTTTACTATTATCTTCATCATATTCTACTTCTTCATCATATTCTTATTTGTGACAGGCATTCCCGTAGTTGTTATCTATAAAAGTTTGAAGATTACACCTTCCGTTCTGCCTGTCACAAAACAGTTACATTTGTCCGCGTTCAGTTTGGCCTGCAGCATCAGGCTTTATCCAGGGGCACCACGAGGAGGAACGGACTCACCCCCATACACTGCTTAGTCTTCTTCTGCTTATAATTTAGATAATATTTTTTGCTCTGATATTTAGTGTTATGCTTAATGTTCTTCTGCTCTTTGCTCTGCAGCCTCTTGTTCTTCTGCTTCTCGGTCTTCCAGGTCGTCGTCGTCTCCAGGGTTGTCGTTTCCGTGGTCGTCGTCATCGGGGTGGTCTTCAGGGTCGTCGTCTCCGGGGTCATCGTCATCGGGGTGGTCTTCAGGGTCATCGTCTCCAGGGTCGTCGTCATCACGGTGGTTGTCGTTGGTGGAACTCGGATACCCAGAGGGAGGCACCTAAGCCAAAGGCTCTGCCCGGAACCAGCTGACGGTACTGGAACCAGGATGGGGAGCAGAAGGTACAAGAGCAAGTGTCTGCGTGGCTTTTGCAGGACACGATGCCGGCTGCACAGCAGGGGAACAGCTGGCGGTGCTGAACCCCACTGACACATTGGCTGGTGTTTTTCTCTGTGCAGCTAGCAGTACCGGGCCCCAACTGGCGGTGTTAGAGCCCGGGGTCAGCAGGAGGAGGAGAGGGAGCAGAGTGTAGGCCGAAGCCTGCACTGGCGGCAGCTTTGGGTCTGTTGTGCCTGCGTGGCAGTTGCAGGACACGTTGCCGGCTGCACAGCAGGGGAACAGCTGGCGGTGCTGAACCCCACTGACACATTGGCTGGTGTTTTTTTCTGTGCAGCTAGCAGTACCGGGCCCCAACTGGCGGTGTTGGAGCCCGGGCTCTGCAGGGGGAGCAGAGTGTAGGCCGAAGCCTAATTGAACCAATTTCAAAGGTAACCTTTAACCCCCCCCTCAGGGGTTACAAAGTAGAAGAGCCACAGCTTATGCAGCAGTAGTGCTGCACAAGTCAAAGGTTGCTCTTTTAATTTTGCTCCTTGCACACGCTGAATGAAACACGTATAACATTTAGCCCTTTATACAGTCAAACTGTGTTGGAGGCGCGAGTTCCCTTTGTAATGAGACGCAGCACAGATGTCAAGAATCCCACCTTGGTGCTGGGTGCAGCCTCCTGAGCGTAGTTATTTGCTGTACAGGAGTCTGCGCTGTCGTGTTATCCCCTGGCCTAGCGCTGTTAGCGCTGCCCATCTTCTGACATCATTTAATGTCGGCCGGTGCGGTTCGCGATGACCATGAATCCCAGCCCCGCAGTGTCTTAACATTGTTAAAACACTGCGGGGCTGGGATTCATGGCCTGGCGCAGCACATATGTTCGCCTCTCACACTCGGGTCCTTACACCCGCTTCAGACTGTGCGGCGTCAGCTGATCCCTTATCGCATGCCACGGCCATGAAGCCGCACAGTCTGAAGAAGGCGGAAGGAGATGAGGGACAGGCGAACTGATGCACTGATCATGCCCATCAATCACACCCTCGCAGTCCCAATAAATAAGACACCGAGGGGCGTTGTGTGGGTCAGGGCGGCCGCAGAGGCGCAGGCAGCCAGACAATGATGCCAGAAGACAGGCAGCGCTACCAAGGGGGTTGCAGCGTGTCATTACAAAGGAAAGTCACACCACCGGGACGGTTAAATGGTCACACAGAGGACACATTTTAGATGTGTTTTCAGTTCCACATGTGCGAGGAGAATACGTTTATGAGCCACCTTGCACACATGCAGCATTACCGCTGTACAAGGTGGCTGTAAAACGTACAAACGCCTGGGGGAGGGGGGACAGGTTCCATTCAATTTCAGTTCTGGTGTCTGCGTGGCTTTTGCAGGACACGATGTCGGCTGCACAGCAGGGGAACAGCTGGCGGTGCTGAACCCCACTGACACATTGGCTGGTGTTTTTCTCTGTGCAGCTAGCAGTACCGGGCCCCAACTGGCGGTGTTAGAGCCCGGGGTCAGCAGGAGGAGGAGAGGGAGCAGAGTGTAGGCCGAAGCCTGCACTGGCGGCAGCTTTGGGTCTGTTGTGCCTGCGTGGCAGTTGCAGGACACGTTGCCGGCTGCACAGCAGGGGAACAGCTGGCGGTGCTGAACCCCACTGACACATTGGCTGGTGTTTTTCTCTGTGCAGCTAGCAGTACCGGGCCCCAACTGGCGGTGTTGGAGCCCGGGCTCTGCAGGGGGAGCAGAGTGTAGGCCGAAGCCTAATTGAACCAATTTCAAAGGTAACCTTTAACCCCCCCTCAGGGGTTACAAAGTAGAAGAGCCACAGCTTATACAGCAGTAATGCTGCACAAGTGAAAGGTTGCTCTTTTAATTTTGCTCCTTGCACACGCTGAAAGGAACACGTACAACATTTAGGCCCTTACACAGTCAAACTGTTTTGGAGGCGTGAGTTCCCCTCGTAAGGAGACGCAGCACAGCTTGCAAAAATGCCACCTTGGTGCTTTGCGCGGCCTCCTGAGCATCGTTATTTGTTGCACAGGAGTCTGCGCTGTCGTGTTATCCCTTGGCCTTGCGCTGTTAGTGCTGCCCGTCCTCTGACATCATTTGATGTCGGCCGGTGCGGTTCGCGATGCCCATGAATCCCAGCCCCACAGTGTCTTGACATAGTTAAAACACTGCGGGGCTGGGATTAATGGCCTGGCGCAGCACATATGTTCGCCTCTCACACTCGGGTCCTTACACCTGCTTCAGACTATGCGGCGTCAGCTGATCCCTTATCGCATGCCACGGCCATGAAGCCGCACAGTCCGAAGAAGGCGGAAGGAGATGAGGGACAGGCGAAGAAATGCACCGTTCATGCCCGTCAATCACACCCTCGCAGTCAAAATAAATAAGACACCGAGGGGCGTTGTGTGGGGCAAGGCGGCCGCAGAGGCGCACCCAGCCAAACAATGATGCCAGAAGACGGGCAGCATTACCAAGGAGCTTGTTGCATGTCAATACAAAGGAAAATCACACCTGAGGGACGTTTTAATGGTCACAGAGGACACATTTTAGACGTGTTCAGTTCCACGAGTGCAAGGAGAATAAGTTTCTGAGCCACCTTGCACACATGCAGCATTACTGCTGTACAAGGTGGCTGTAAAACATAGAAACACCTGGGGGAGGGGGGACAGGTTCCCTTCAATTTCAGTTCTTGTGTCTGCGTGGCGGTCGCAGGACACGTTGCCAGCTACACAGCAGGGAAACAGCTGGCGGTGCTTAACCCCACTGACACATTGGCTGGTGTTTTTCTCTGTGCAGCTAGCACATCTGGGCCAAAACTGGCGGTGTTAGAGCCCAGGGTCAGCAGGAGGAGCAGGGGGAGCGGAGTGTAGGCCGAAGCCTGCACTGGAGCAAGTTGAAAGGAAACCTTTAACCCCCCCCCCAGGCGTTTGTAGCTGAAAGAGCCATTGTGTACAGCACTAATGCTGGAAAAGGTAAACTTAGCTCTTTTAATTATGGTCCTTGCACATGCTGAACCTAACACTTATGAAATGTGTCCCCACACACCGTTAAACCGTCCGGTAGGAGGAACTTTCCTTTGTCGTGTGACGCAGCACAGCCATCATTTTTACCCCCTTGGCGCCGTGCGCTGCCTCCTCAGCGTTGTTTGAATCTGTCCCGGAGCCTGCGCTGTTAGGTTAGCCCTTGGCCATGCACACATGTTGCGCTGCCCGTCTTCTGACATCATTTGGTGTCAGGCTGGCTGCGCCTGTGCGGGTGCGCTGGCCGAGATCCCGCCTCGCAGTGTCGTCTAATGTAATCCCACCGCGGGCCTGGGATCCGTGGCCATGCGCAGTGCATATCCTCGCCTCTCACTCCCCTCCCTACGGCTTCTTCAGACTGTGCGGTGTCACAGCCGTGGCATGATATTAGGGATCAGCTGACACCGCACAGTCTGAAGAAGCCGTAGGGAGGGGAGTGAGAGGCGAGGATATGCACTGCGCATGGCCACGGATCCCAGGCCCGCGGTGGGATTACATTAGACGACACTGCGAGGCGGGATCTCGGCCAGCGCACCCACACAGGCGCAGCCAGCCTGACACCAAATGATGTCAGAAGACGGGCAGCGCAAAATGTGTGCATGGCCAAGGGCTAACCTAACAGCGCAGGCTCCGGGACAGATTCAAACAACGCTGAGGAGGCGGCGCACGGCGCCAAGGGGGTAAAAATGATGGCTGTGCTGCGTCACACGACAAAGGAAAGTTCCACCTACCGGACGGTTTAACGGTGTGTGGGGACACATTTCATAAGTGTTAGGTTCAGCATGTGCAAGGAGCACCACGAAAAGAGGCACTTTTTCCCTTTGCATCATTACTGCTGCACAAGGTGGCTCCTTCAGTAACAAACGCCTGGGGGGGGGACAGGTTCCCTTAAATTTAACTTGTTGTGCCTGCGTGGCGGTCGCAGTACACGTTGCCGTATACACAGCAGGGGAACAGCCGGCGGTGCTGAACCCCACTAACACATTGGCGAGGTGTTTGGCTCTGTGCGTACAGCACTTCTGGATGGCAACTAGCGGTGTTGTAGCCCAGGGACAGGTGGAGGAGGAGGAGGTGGAGGAGGTAGGAGGAATTGCCACACACACAGCTGGGGAACAGCTGACGTTACTGAACCCCAATAACAGAGGAGGGACTGTTGACTGTGCGTACAGCACTACTGGATGGCAACTAGCGGTGTTGGAGCCCAGGGACAGGTGGAGGAGGAGGAGGTGGAGGAGGTAGGAGGGATTGCCACACACACAGCTGGGGAACAGCTGACGTTACTGAACCCCAATAACAGAGGAGGGACTGTTGACTGTGCGTACAGCACTTCTGGACGGCAACTGGCGGTGTTGGAGCCCAGGGACAGGTGGAACAGCAGAGGAACACAATGTAGGCCGAAGCCTGAGAAAGTCGAAAGGGAACCTTTAACCCCCCCCCCAAGGCGTTTGTAGCTGAAAGAGCCAGCTTGTGCAGCACAAAAGATGCAAAAGGAAAAGGTGGCTCTTTTCATCATGCTCCTTGCAAACACAGAACTAAACACTTATAAAATGTGTCCCCTGAAACCGTGAAACCGTCCCGGAGGTGGGACTTTCCTTCGTAATATGACGCAGCACAGCCGTCATTCCTACCCCCCCGGCGCCGTGCCCCAGCTCCTCAGCGTTGTTTGATTCCGTCCCGGAGCCTGCGCTGTTATGTTATCCCGTGGCCAGGCACACTTAGCGCTGCCCATCTTCTGACATCATTTGGTGTCAGGCTGGCTGCGCCTGTGCGGCCGCGCTGGCCGAGAGCCCGCCTCGCAGTGTCTTCTGATTTAATCCCACTGGGGGCCTGGGATCCATGGCCATGCGCAGTGCATATCCTCGCCTCTCACTCCCCTCCCTACGGCTTCTTAAGACTGTGCGGTGTCACGGCCGTGGCATGCTATTAGGGACCAGCTGACACCGAACAGTCTGAAGAAGCCATAGGGAGATGAGTGAGAGGTGGAGGTTCAGATATGCACTGCGCATGTCCATGGATCCCAGGCCCCCAGTGGGATTAAATCAGAAGACACTGCGAGGCGGGCTCTCGGCCAGCGCGGCCGCACAGGCGCAGCCAGCCTGACACCAAATAATGCCAGAAGACGGGCAGCGCTAAGTGTGCCTGGCCACGGAATAACATAACAGCGCAGGCTCCGGGACGGAATCAAACAACGCTGAGGAGCCGGGGCACGGCGCCGGGGGGGTAGGAATGACGGCTGTGCTGCGTCATATTACGAAGGAAAGTACCACCTCCGGGAAGGTTTTACGGTATCAGTGGACACATTTTATAAGTGTTAAGTTCTGCGTGTGCAAGGAGCTAAACAAAAATAGCTACCTTTTCCTTGTGCAGCATTACTGCTGCACAAGGTGGCTCTTTCAGTAACAAACGCCTTGGGGGGGGGGGACAGATTCCCTTACATTTCAGTTGTTGTGTCAGCGTGGCGGTCGCAGGACACATTGCCGGCTACACAGCTGGGGATCAGCTGACGTTACTGAAATCCAATAACACTGAGTCGTATGTTTTGACTGTGCAGACGGCACTACTGAGCCTCAACTGGCGGTGTTGGAGCTCAGGAATTTAAGTTCAGGTGGTAGAAAGATGAACACAACAGGAGACCTGGATAACGTATACAGTGACCTAATTATTTAATCAGGAAGAGGAGTGGCAAATTCCTGCGAGATCCAGGCCTTGTTCATTTTCAGGAAAGTAAGCCGGTCAACGTTATCGGAGGATAGTCGCATGCGACGGTCAGTTAGTACACCACCTGCAGCACTAAAGACGCGTTCCGATAATACACTGGCCGCAGGGCAAGACAGCACCTCCAATGCATACTGGCTTAGCTCTGGCCATGTATCCAGCTTTGAGACCCAAAACTTGAAAGGGGAAGAGCCGTCTGGGAGTACAGCAAGAGGGCAAGACATGTAGTCTGTCACCATCTGACGGAACCGTTGCCTCCTGCTGACTGGAGCCGTCTGTGATGGTGTAGACTTTTGTGGGGGGCACAGAAAACTGTGCCACAGTTGGGCCATACTGCTCTTGCCTTGGGCAGAGGCACTGCTTCTGCTCCCTCTTTGTGCAGAGCCTCCACCACTGCCTGGACGCACTGAGCTGCTTTGGAATGCACTAGCAGCACTTCTCTCAGTTGGAATGGAGAAGATGATGGAATTGACCAGTGTGTCTTGGTACTCCCGCATTTTTCGCTCCCGGTTCAACGGTGTGATGAGGCTTTCTACGTTGTCCCGGTAGCGAGGATCGAGGAGGGTGAACACCCAATAATCAGACATGTTGAGAATGTGGGCGATGCGGCGGTCGTTTCTCAGGCACTGCAGCATGTAATCCACCATGTGCTGCAGACTGCCAACTGCCCAAGAAACGCTGTCCCCTGCTGGAGGCGTGATCTCTGCCCGCTCGTCATCACCCCACCCTCGCTGTACACACTGAGTACTGGACAATTGTGTAACTCCCTCCTCTGGACGGATGTCTTCCTCCTCCATTGACTCCTCCTCATCCTCATCACAAACTGTCCCCTGCCTACGCGTTTGTGAGGAACCACGTGGCGCTGACTGTCCAGAAGATGATGGAAATGGTGAATCCTCATCCTCCACCTCTTCCACAACATCATCCCTTAGCGCTTGCAGTGATTTTTCAAGCAGGCAGATAAGGGGGACAGTCATGCTGACTAGTGCATCATCTGCACTCGCCATCCGCGTGGAATAATCAAAGGGACGCAAAACCTGGCAGACGTCATTCATAGTGGCCCACTCTGTGGTTGTGAAGTCTGTACGGCGCTGACTGTGACTTCTTTGCGCCTGAAGCAGCTGGTACTCCATTACAGCTTGCTGCTGCTCACACAACCGCTCCAACATATGTAACGTGGAATTCCACCTGGTAGGTAGGTCACATATAATGCGATGTTCCGGCAGGCGGTGTCGGCGCTGCAGAGCCGCAATGCGCGCTTTTGCCGTGCTGGAACGCCGCAAGTGAGCACACTCTAGGCGGACCTTGTGCAGCAGTGCATCAAGATCCGGATAGTCCCTCAAAAAGCTCTGCACGACCAAATTGAGCACATGTGCCAGACATGGGATGTGAGTGAGGTTGCCGAGGCCCAGAGCTGCCACCAGATTTCGGCCATTATCACACACTACCATGCCTGGCTGGAGATTCGCTGGCACAAACCACACATCGCTCTCCTGCTTGATGGCATTCCAGAGCTCCTGCGCTGTGTGGCTACGATTCCCCAAAAAAATTAATTTCAAGACGGCCTGTTGACGTTTGGCCACGGCTGTGCTCATGTCGGTCGTAACAGGTACACGTTCATCACGGGTCCATGTGGAGGTGGACTGTGACGGCTCCTGCAGCGATGATTCTGAGGAACTGGTGTAAGAGGAGGAGTCAATGCGTACAGAATGGATTCCTGCAATCCTTGGAGTGGGCAGGACACGTCCTGCTCCACTCGCACGGTCTGTACCCGGCTCAACGACATTAACCCAATGGGCAGTGAGGGAAAGGTATTGCCCCTGTCCATGTTGACTGGTCCACGCATCGGTGGTGAGGTGGACCTTGCTACTGACGGCGTTCAGTAGCGCGTGTTTTATGTGTCCCTCCACATGCTTGTGCAGGGCAGGGACAGCTTGCCTGCTGAAGTAAAAGCGGCTGGGCACATTGTACTGTGGGACTGCCAATGACATCAAGTCACGGAAGCTGTCAGTCTCCACCAGCCTGAATGACAGCATTTCCAGTGACAGAAGTTTGGCAATGCCTGCAGTCAGAGCCTGTGCTCGTGGGTGGTTTGACAAGAAAGGCCGCCTTTTCTCCCATGCCTGTACTACCGATGGCTGTAGACTGGGCTGGGAGTGTGTGGATGACTGGGAAAGTGGTGCTGCGGGTGGAATTACAGCGGGTCTCTGGACAACAGGGCCAGAGGTTCTTCCACGGCGATCCTGGGAGGAAGCCGAACCAGCTGCGTGTGAGCTGGAGGAAGAGGCAACACGAGCTGAAGAGGTGGTAGCTGCCGCTGTTGGTTGGCCTAGCTCTTCAGTGTGTTTTTCTAACTCCGCCGGGTGCCTGGTGCGCACATGTTTCCACATGTTGGAGGTATTGAGGTTGCTGACATTTTTCCCTCTTTTGACTTTTTGATGACACACCTTGCATCTGACATAGCAAATGTCATCTGCAACTGTGTCAAAAAAGGCCCAGGCACTGCAAGTCTTGGGAGCGCCCTTTTTGGCTTTTGGAAGAGACATGCTCCTAACGGGTGCCAAAGCGGAGGCTGCAGGATCTGCAGTCTTCCCCCTCCCTCTCCCTCTTTGGGCCGTACGGGGAATCTCTTCCTCAGAGCTGCTCCCACCACCTTCCTGTCCCTCACGCCAAGATGGGTCAAGGACCTCATCATCTACACTACCCTCTGCCCCCAACTGCTCCTCCTGGGTAGTCTCAGCAGCAGAGCACGCACCAGCAAGTGGCACCTGAGTGTCATCATCAGCTGATGCGGCCTGCGATGTGGTGACCGGAGCCACTGGCCCACCCGCCTCTTCAGAGGAAGAGAGAAAAAGCTGTTGGGCACCACTGCACCCTGCCTCTTCTTCCATTTCTCCAATGCTGCTTGGCTGGCCCCCTGTTTCCAAGCCAAGAGATTCAGAGAACAGAAGTAGAGACGGCTCCTGTCCTGGGCTCTCTGTCTGCCTGGGCAATTTGGCAGGTGGTGAAGAGACAGATGGCTGCTCTCCAGTGCTCTGTGTCTGAGAGGATGTGGCACTAATTGAAGTTGATGCATTAGCTGCCATCCATCCGACAACGGCTTCAATTTGTTCTTCACGCAGCAGCGGTGTACGGCGCTCTGACACAAAGCTGCGCATGAATGACTGTTGCCTGGTGAAAGTGGGTGCTGATGATTCACCGGTGCCCGCAGCAGGCACAGAATCCCCATGTCCCCTCCCTGCTCCGTGCCCACGCCCACGCCCACGTGCCTTACTCACTGCCTTCTTCATCTTGGTTGACTGATAAAGATAAGCAGAAAAGTACTAACGGCTATGTGTGCTTATTCCTGAACAACTCCTCCTAACAGGTATAAGAAACACTAATTTTCTAAAGTGTGGACTAGACTTTAATATGAGCTAATGTGGCCTACACAAATGTAAAGTGGTGTAACTGGTGTGTTTGGTGAACTTTATTATTTATTTATTTTTTGGGGGCTGAACTGACAACAGATAGAGCTGCAGTCACACGGAGACCGTGCAGACAGCCGTAAACGGCGCTGCAAGGCCCAAAAACCCTCCTCTACGTTATCCTATGTAGTGTTTTTCCACAAGTTAGCTGGAGACGGGTGGAAAGACACTAATAGGAATTTTTTGAAAAAATGTGCAGCAGCCTGCACTACTTAAAACAAAATGAAAATTGATTTGGCGGTATGACGCAGTGAAGAACCCTGAGCTGGAGACAACCAGGCTATGGCTGCTCACAGACTACAGGGCGAGCTGCAGTCACACGGAGACCGTGCAGACAGCCGTAAACGGCGCTGCAAGGCCCAAAATCCCTCCTCTACGTTATCCTATGTAGTGTTTTTTCCACAAATTAGCTGGAGACGGGTGGAAAGACACTAATAGGATTTTTTTGAATAAATTAGCAGCAGACTACACTACTTGGAAAAAAAAAAAAAAAGAACAGTATGAGGCAATGAACCACCCTCCCTGAACTGAATACAACCAGCTATGGATGGCCTATGTGGCTGCACTCAGACTAGAGAGTGGGCTGCACTCACACACACACACACACACAGACCTTGCATATCGCTGTGAAAACAGCGCTACAAGGCAAAAGCAAGGTGAATAGTAGGTGAACACAGCGGTTGCTAAATTAGCCTTTGGAAAGCACAAAGAAGCAAATCGCTATCTCTAAACTGGCCCTCAGTCAGCAAACAGTGTCCTGTCACTAACTGAATTCACAGCAGAGTGATCGCAAAATGGCGCCAGCGACTTTTAAACTGCATCATGACATCATTTCAGCAGCCAATCACAGCCTTGCCAGTAGTTTCATGCCCTCCATGCTAAACAGGATGTGCCCACACTTGGAATCATTCTCATTGGCTGAATTTGTGCATTTTGAATCTGGGAACTTCCGATTCCGGTATCCGATACGCGGCAAGTATCGGAATCCCGGTATCGGAATTCCGATACCGCAAGTATCGGCCGATACCCGATACTTGCGGTATCGGAATGCTCAACACTAATAGGGAGGTTATGGGGTTTGGGCATTGGTCTGGTATACAAAGGAGTTGTGGTGGTTGAGCAAAGAAGACTTGCCTTGTCTGGTCGATCTTATTTTTAAAGTGTGTGGCAAAGTCCTCAGCAAAGATGAGAGAGGTTGGAGGGGGCAGTGGGGGGTGGAGGAGGGAGTTAAAGGTTTTGAATAACTGATTGGGGTTGTAGGATAGGGAAGATACGAGGGTTGTGAAGTAGGCCTGTTTAGCAGAGGTGAGAGCAGATTTAAAAGCGACTGTTGCCTGTGTGAATGCAGTGAAGTCATCTTGCGAGTGTGTTTTCTTCCAACGCCACTCTGCAACCCTGGACACTTGCCGGAGCTTTTTAGTGGTGTTATTGTGCCAAGGTTGTCTATTGATACGTCACACTCTCCCATGGACGAGAGGGGTGACCGTGTCAATAGCTGATGCGAAAGTGGCATTGTAGAAAGCAGTGGCACTGTGTCGTGGAGTGAGGATATGGATGCCATTGGTAGGATGGAGTCAGAGAGTGTGTGGGTGTCTAGGTGTGTAAGGTTTCTGCAGGGGTGCGCATGTTGCTGGACAAGGGTGACCGGTGAGGAGGACAGGGTTGAGAAGGTGAGCAGATGGTGGTTGGATAGAGGGAGAGGGGAGGTGATGAAGTTAGAGAGCAGAGATGGGTGAAGACGAGGTCTAGTGTATGTCCGTCTGTGTGGGTGGCTGAGGAGGACCACTGAGTAAGTCCAAAAGATGAAGTAAGGGACAAGTTTGGAGGCTGTTGAATGAGGGGTATCAGTGGGGATGTTGAAGTCACCCATGATGATGGTGGGAATGTCAGCAGAGAGAAAGTGAAGAAGCCAGGTGGAGTATTGGTCAATAAAGGCAGTGGCCACTTGGAGGTTGGAGAGAGAGTAGATGCGGACAGAGTGGACTTCAAAAGAGGGGAGGATAAGGGAGGGAAGAGGTGGGATTGTGTTAAAGGTGCAGTTTGATGAAAGGAGAAGACCCACTCCTCCACCATGTCTGTTGCCGGGGCGAGGGGTGTTGGTGAAGTGGAGGCTTCCATAACACAGCGCAGCAGGGGAGGCGGTGTCAGAGGGTGTTAGCCATGTTTCTGTGAGGCCGAGGAAGGCAAGATTGCGAGAGAGAAAAAGGTTGTGAATCACATGAAGCTTATTGCAGATTGAGCGGGCATTCCAGAGTGCTCCAGAGAGAGGGAGCAGAGGTGTAGGTGTCAGGGGCACAGGTTTTGTGTTGGAAGGATTGCGATAATTCATATTAGATAGGGAGCGATAGGAGGGGGTACTAATGGGAGGTATGAGCTGTGGTGGGGGTCCAGGGTTGGGAGATATGCCTCCAGCAGTGAGGAGAAGCAGAGAAAGGGAGAGCAGATAAGAGAAGGAGAGTGGCTGACTTGTTTCATGTTTTATTAGGACAGATTTGAGGTTGACGAGCAGGTCAGCAGAGGAGGACAGGTGGGGATGTAAGAGGGAAGGGGAGATGATTATTGGGTTAGAGAGTGCCGGGGTTTGTGATAGCGAAGGAGAGAGAGGATTAGTGGAGAAAACACAGTAAGGGCATATGTAAACATGATGAAGGAGTAAGATGGGTTAATCGAAAAGATCCAAGTAATAAGAAGTGCTTATTCAGCAGACATACCCAAAAGAGACAGATACATACAGTACATACATAGAGCAAGATAGCGCCGCCTGCGCAGTAGCAGCTATCACATTGCTGATAGCTGCTACTGCGCAAGTGCGGCCAGCACCATTTTCAAACTCTTTTTTTTTCTATGAATTTGTGGATACTATCAAAGAAAATAATTAAATACACATTATATATGCGATCATGGTGCAACTTAGGCGCAGCCGCCTGCCTGCAGAAGGGGATTTTTTTTCAATATATATATATATAATATTCATTATGTAAAATAGGGGGCTGGTCACTAAAGGATCAGTGACCTGTCAGAAGCCATACTGTTGAATACCTAATCAGAACACCACATAAAGACCCCTTCACAGGCCGCCCTAAAGCACGAGCATGTCATTAACTCAAAATTGAAGATAAAGATTAAGCAACAACCACAAGACAGATTTCATCAATCAAGGTATCATTTTAATCAGTATAACAGCACCAACCTGACACTGTCTATAGGTTACTGAGCACAATCCTGACGACAGGTTCCCTTTAAAGGGAACCTGTCACCCCCTAAATCAAAGATGAGCTAAGCCCACCAGCATCAGTGGCTTATCTACAGCATTCTGTAATGCTGTAGATAAGCCCCCGATGTATCCTGAAAGATGAGAAAAGGAGGTTAGATTATACTCACCTGGGGGGTGGTCCGGTCCGATAGGCTTCGCGGTCCGGGGCCTCCTATCTTCTTACGATGACATCCTCTTCTTGCCTTCACGCTGCGGCTCTGGCACAGGCGTACTTTGTCTGCCCTGTTGAGGGCAGAGCAAAGTACTGCAGTGCACAGGCACCAGGCCTCTCTGACCTTTCCCGGAGACGCAGCGTGAATACAAGAAGAGGACGTCATCGTAAGAAGATAGGAGGCCCCGGACCGGACCGCGAAGCCTATCGGACCGGACCGCAGCTTGACCGCTCCTGGGTGATTATAACCTAACCTCTTTTTCTCATCTTTCGGGATACATCGGGGGCTTACCTACAGCATTACAGAATGCTGTAGATAAGCTCCTGATGCTGGTGGGCTTAGCTCATCTTCGATTTAGGGGGTGACAGGTTCCCTTTAAGAGCATATAAATTAAAAGTTTGAAAATTGCTACATTTTCCAAATTTTTGCCAAATTCCCATTTTTTCTACAAATAAATGCAAGTCATATCGAAGAAATTCTACCACTATCATGTAGTACAATATGTCATGAAAAAGCATTCTCAGAATCAATGGGATCCATTGAAGTGTTCCAGAATCATAACCATATAAAGTGACAATGGTCAGAAGTGTAAAATTTGGCTAGGTCATTAAGGTCAAAATTGGCTCAGTCATTAAGGGCTTAAATAACTGTGAATTGTTTTAACATGTGAAATGTAATCTACAATCTCTGTAGATCTCATATATCTGCATAATAAAATGGTAAAACTATTATATAAAACTATGGTGTCACTGAAATGTTGAGAAAACATTATATAAAGATTCTATATTTGATAAATAAAATGTTAGTTATGGAAGGAATTGGAAAAGGAAACCACTTCTAGACATAAAAAATTAAAAATATCTTTAGTTACAAGAGTTTTCTTTACAGATAGTAGAATATACTGCTTGGTACATTTTCCTGTTTTTTCTTTTTCCTTGCTGTAAATAGCAGATTTCAGAGCTGTTTCATCCTGACCTCTTGCCATCATTGTTCAATTATCTTTTTCAAGCAAATCACAGTACTAACCGATGAGACATAGACTCAGGAAAAGTATTAGGCATTTTTTCCAGTGTTTCTCACCACTATCATACTACATCTAACATAAAATAGACTTTTAATAACTATTCTACATCCTCTCATTTTTTTAAATGATGTTATTCTACATTCAAAAATAACATGCGGTGAAATAATGAAAATAATGCACATGATCATGGTATCAGATGTTATAGATGCTGATTCTTTCCAAGAATTAGAAATGCCCAGCACATCATGACAAATGCCATGAACCATGTAATGTTAAAACAAATACCCATTGCACTTTTCATTTTACTGAATGTAATAAGTAGATACTGCTAATTAGGGACACTTTGGTGATTTATTATCTAGACAATAAAACACAATTGAACTTGCCTTTCATTAAACACAGTTCTTTCTAATGTGGCATTACTGCGGCAGGGCTCTTCTTTCTGTCCAACAATTACACTGATGACGCCACTCTGTACCAATCCTTACACTGGTTGCCCTACTGCTATACAATATAATACAAACTAAACTCACACTCAACCCAAAAAGTTCTTCATAGTGCTGCAGCACCCTATACCTTGTTCTCATCCCTGTCTCTTACGCTGCTCATGTTTTACATTCGGCCAGTCATCTTAGACACAGGCACAGCTCCATACATTTGGTAGCAGCTGTGACTGGTCTTAGAACGTTAATCCATTCAAGCTAATTGATATGGAAATATAGAAGAACACGGCACTCTTAGTTGTGGTGCTGTTGGTGCTCAAGTCAGGTGTCCAAGTTCAACCCGTCAATATATAATAACAAACCTGGCACTCAGTATATAAAAAAATAGAAGTTCCTTTTATTGTGCATCCAGACACAAATATTGAATGTTTTCAGTCCATCATAGGACCTTCATCAGAACGTTCTTTAACATGAGCTGGAAGTGGAGGAACGCTTTGCAAAAAAGCAAGAGTGCATCCGGATTGTAGGAAGCCTGCTGCAAAAGTTATGTGCTGAGGGACTGCTGGATACCACAAGGCGAGGAAAGCGCATCTGACAGGGGCAAATTAGTTGCAAACGAGCAGCACTGTAAGTCCAGGTCCATGGTGCAGCGATACCGTCAAACAGGAGAAATGGAATAGCTAGTGGAGTTGCTACTTAAAATGGTTTTGCACTACATTATTAAAAATCCTCCATGGGCCCAGGGGTTGTAATAAAAATGAAATAATCACCTGAAGTATAGGCGCTGCTCCTACAGTCTTGATGCTGTACCATCCAATAACATCAGCATCTGGAAGGAAGAGGGAAGCAGTATCATGTAATGGCTGTAGCCAATAAGTGGGAAATCTCCAAAGCAAACATAAAGGGGTTGTCAAGTCTAAAATGAAAAGTCTGCAGTCTCTCTATGTGACTGTAGACTTGTGATTCCTCACATAGCACGCACTGCACGCTGTGAGGATTCCCCAGTGTCAGAGCCAGGAACGACAGTCACATTAACCCAAGAATGCGATTTGCTTTGCATACTTGCCTTGCCTCACTTACATTGAGTGCGCTGAAACGCTATAGTTGAATTCTGGCTGGGAGTACACTTATCGCATACTTGCAGTCATGTGATCACCGTTCTTGGAGCTGACCCAAACAAATCTCACACAATGCAGTGTGTGCTCTGTGAGGATTTACAAGTTTGCAGTCGCAGAGTGACTTCTTCTTCTCAAATATCCAAATACTCAATACATTTCTGTGATTCTGCAATCATTTGAGTATTATTCAGCCTAATTAGAAAGCTGGTGATAGAAAGATAACTTTTGTGGCATACTCATTGTTAGGTATTTGGAAATGCTGGGAATAAATAAGATTGTGCACCATGGCTGTTTTAATGACATTCCAAAAATTTAGAGAAAATTAAACAAATTCGTCTTAAAAGCTGGTTTCCTTTTTCATATCTTTAGCTCCTGAAACAGAGGGGGAAATAAGTATTTGATCCCTTGCTGATTTTGTACATTTGCCCACTGAAAAAGTCATGAACAGTCTATAATTTTAAGGGTAGGTTAATTTTAACATTGAGAGATGGAATATTAAAAATAAAATCCAGAAAATCACATTGTATAAATTACCGTATTTTCCGGTGTATAAGACAACCTTTTAACCCCTGAAAATCTTCTTAAAAGTCAGGGGTCATCTTGTACGCCGGGTCTCATTTTATAGGGCGGGTGCATATGGTGGGTGGGGGGTGGTCCCGATGACGAAGAGAGGGGGCATCTCACAGGGAAGGTGTAAGTGGAGTATCCCCCATTACCTCATTGTAGCAAAGCAGCGATGCTCTCTGTGCTGGGGGGGGCATTGGCATATCTCTGTGCAGCATCGGGGCTCCCCCAGCATTTCCTCAAAGCCCGGAGGCACCGGCAGCTCCATTGCTGCAATGCGGTGGCCTCTGGGAAAATGGCCGCTGGGGAGATGAGATCTGAATCTGAGCGTGCGCTGCCCCAGCGGCCATTTTCCTGGTGGCCACCGTATTGCAGCAATGGAGCTGCTGGTGCCTCCGGGCTTTGAGGAAATGCCGAAGGAGCCCTGATGCTGCACAGAGATATACCGCCACCCCCCCAGCACAGAGCCCCCACACTGCACAAAAAGGAGCCGCCCGCGCCGCCCCTGCCCCAGCACAGAGACCCCATGCTGCACACAGAGGAGCTGCCGACGCCGCCCCCCCAGCACAGAGAGCATCACTGCTACAATGAGGTAATGGGGGATACTCCACTTACACCTTCCCTGTGAGACACCCCCTCTCTTCATCATCGGGACCACTCCACCCCACCATATGCACATTGGTCACCCACCCTATAAGACGACACACAGAGTATAAGAATACCCCTGACTTTTAAGAAGATTTTATATTTTAACTAGAAAAGTTGGGGTGTTGTCTTATACGCCGGAAAATACGGTATATAAATTTATTTGCATTTTGCAGTGAGAAATAAGTATTTGATCCCTTTGGCAAACAAGACTTAATACTTGGTGGCAAAACCCTTGTTGGCAAGCACAGCAGTCAGATGCTTTTTGTAGTTGATGATGTGGTTTGCTCACAGGTCAGGAGGAACTTTGGGCCACTCCTCTTTGCAGATCATCTCTAAATCATTAAGATTTTGGGGCTGTCACCTGGCAACTCAGAGCTTGAACTTCATCCATAAGTTTTTATGGGATTAAGGTCTGGAGACTGGATAGGCCAGTCCATGACCTTCATGTGCTTCTTTTTGAGCCACTCCTTTGCTGCCTTAGCTGTATGTTTTGGGTCATTGTCTTGTTGGAAGCCCCAGCCATGACCCATTTTTAATGTCCCATTATATGGTACATGGCTCCATCCATTCTCCCATTGATGCTGTGAAGTAGTCCTGTGCCCTTAGCAGAGAAACACCCCCAAAACATAAAGTTTCCACCTCCATGCTTGACAGTGGGAATGGTGTTCTTTGGATCATAGACAGCATTTCTCTTCATTTTAACACAGTGAGTTGAGTTAATGCCGAAGAGCTCAATTTTTGTCTCATCTGACCACAGCTCCTCCCTATTACTCACAGAATCATCCAGGTGTTCATTGGCAACCTTCAGACTGGCCTGCACATGTGCCTTATTGAGCAGATCAATATCGATTGACAGTCATTTTGTATTTCTTCCATTTTCTTACTATTGCACCAACAGTTGTCACTTTCTCACCCAGCATCTTACTTATGGTTTTGTAGCCCATTTGTAGCCCATTCCAGCTTTGTGCCGGTCTATGATCTTGTCCCTGACATCCTTATAAAGCTCTTTGGTCTTACCCATGTTGTAGAGGTTAGAGTCTGACTGATTAATTGAGTCTGTGGACACGAGTCTTTTATAAAGGTGACTATGTAAGACAGCTGTCTTTAATGTAGGTAATGAGTTGATTAGGAGCGTCTAACTGGTCTGTAGGAGCCAGAAGTCTTAATGGTCGGTAAGGGATCAAATACTTATTTATCACAGCAAAATGCAAATAAATGTATATAATTTATGCAATATGATTTTCTGGATTTTATTTTTTATATTCTATCTCTGAATGTTAAAACTAACTTACCATTAAAATTATAGACTGTTCATGTCTTTGTCAGTGGGCAAAGTTACAAAATCAGCAAGGGATCAAATACTTATTTCCCCCACTGTATATTCTATGTATATATGATGATAAATGAGTTGAGACATGGATGAAAGACTGTAATCATACCTGGAAAAGGGCTGTTGAGGGTGCTAAAAATGTCAGTGGAACAACCTTTCTCAATACCTTACACAGATGAATGAACATTTTTGATCTGAAAAGCAGAATTCTAGACAGCTGTAATCCCCATACAAGCTTTCTTGTGCATTTTATGTTTGTCAAAAATATTTAATTTCAAAAGCAGATTATTGTCTTTCTCTCTTTTCATTACTTGAAAAAGGAAATTAGTAACAAGCCATCTAAACACTCTACCATCTAAAGTATAGTTGTGCCTATTTTATGAAGGTGTAGAACAAAGCTTGAGTACGCAATATGCAATATTATTACGCAATTTGTCAGAAATCCATCTGCTATCCAATCTGTGCCGATATGTTAACATTTAGGGCACGATATTATTACATTTTTGTCTAGTTTTTGGTGTTTTTAGCCTGTTTTTGATTTGTGAAATATCCTTTTAATAAGTGTCTTTTTTTAAGTCTATTTTATGAGTTTTCTTATTCTATTTTTATGTTTACCAATGTGGGCATGTTTCTTACTTTCTAGATGTTTATTGTCGAATCATCAATTGTGATATTTTGAAAAGTTTCCCAGGAGTAACTTTACATATACCTGAAATTTTTTAGTAAAATTTGTGACAAAATTTTAGGTAAACGTGACTTTTCAATCTAAAAAGATGCGAAAAGGTTAAAGATGAAAAAAATAGGATTTTTTAATTTTGCACAAAATGTGCCATTTTCAATAATTTAAAGCAAAAATGTTCATGAATTCCATGAGAAAAATGTGCATGTACTGGTTTGGTAGAGAGTATAGGGAAATAAATATGGTAAGCTAGAGATAGGATGATAATGCCAGTTAGAGTGGTGCTTGAATCTGAATATGAGAGTGTCGTAGAAGTGCTTAATCTGGGAATACCAAATTAGGTTGAGGTGGAAACCCTAGGGTCTAAGTAGGCTTCCTATTAGGGAGGGCAGCGCAAAGGCTCAGTTTGTTTTCTGTGCTTAAGCTTTGGCTGTTAATTTACTGTTAATGCTGTAATGAGGAGCTCTAGTTGTCACTATTGTGAGGGTAGGTGGAGGAGGGGGTATTGGATGTCACTCTTAAGGGGGCTCTGGACATGGCTCGTGACCACATCTGGGATCTTAATATGTCTCTTAATGTAAGAACGTTTGGGGACCACTAATTTAGGTACCGTAATATCATACATGAGCTTCTTTGGCAATATCCATAGCTTGTTGAGTGTAGTAGTTAGGTTTCTTTCTTGTTCAATATCTTGCTTTGTAACATACATTTTAATCATTTCTGAGTAATTAATATAGTTTATGATATTTTTACTTTCTTTAGGGATGTCAATTCTCTTTTGATAGATATTTTTCATAGGTTGAGGTTACCTGGTTTTGGTCATACAATTTGGCAGCCAGGGTATTGTTATATTGTGTATATTGTGTGTGGTATAGGTAAGTTTAATGACTCAAATGACACAAATTACACAATTTGCAAAATACAGATGAAAATATATATACTGTATATATTGTGAACCTATCTATATAGATTTTTTTTAAATCTATATATGATGGTATACTATATAACCCTGAGCTACATGAGGTATGAAAAAAACTGAAAATGAACAAAACAATGAAGTATAATTGAAGATATGGATTTCACTGGGGTGTCTCAGTAGTTGGGGATCTGTAAAAAGTAAAAACACTCTGTGTCACTGTGAAGAAACAAGAGAACATAAATGTAAAATCAATGTGGAATAACATAGGGAGGCTTATAAAATAAATAGAAAATAAAAGAAAAAAAGAAATAGAGGAAGGTCAAAGGGACAAAAGGACCAAAAGTAGTACTGTTACCTGTGTATGTAATTCAACAGACAAAAAAGGAACATGAGTATCTTAGTGAAGGCACATTTGATGACCCTTGGAGCAGTAAGCTGGAAATATATAAGGGAGCATGCTAACCGCTACCCTATATATTAGGATATCAAATTCCACATACCATACTCTTTTCCCCATATTTGTTACTATCATAGAAAAAGGTCCCATTCTTAAGACCATCCTCTGTAAGTCATAGTGTTTGTCCACTACCAATGAGGGACTGCATCACTGGTGTCCTTAGCTGTATTGTGTGTCACATTTGAGTAACCAGCACTCAATACTACAGGGTAAATGTGTGGCCCCCCATAGAATTGATGGCAGCTAAGCTAAGGTTACTAAAGTCAGACCAATTCTAAAAATATAGGTCGAAAATAAAAGTCCATGACATGCAATTTACAATTAAACGTTTAAGTATCAGATGTGATACAGTATATTGCATCTGATATATAGCCAACAATTGATTAGATAAATCAGATAAATGTCTACATTTACTAAATGTACATTGATAAAGCATGTAAGATATAGTGAGTAAGGTGGAAACTTTACTAGTCTACCATCCACCATTTACCATGAGTCTAAGGACCATATTTTCCTATAATAACACCATATTATCTACAGTTCTCCACTGTAATATTAGAGGAGGTCTGCTATCCATTCACCTCTGCAATTTTCCTCCCAGGAAGACTTTAGCATAGTGGGACCAATTTATCTCTCAAAGATGTTCTCAGCATTTTAAGGTTCTTTAGTTCATGTATTTAAAAGGAACCTATTAGAAAATGTAAGCCCCCATCCATTAATATGACTGTGTAGCCCATTAAAATAAAAGCTGTTCGATCTCTTTATGACACAAAAGTGCTGCTTCAGATGTGAGAAATTGTGTTTTGAAGTTCAGTCCCAAAGTTCATTGGGACATGATGATGCACTTACAGCTCCGTAGCCTCTGTAGTTTTCATAAAACTAGCATCACCCTACCTGGCTGATTGACAGGTCAGTAACCAGTGTACCAGAGCAATCAACATTTAAATCAGCATGAAGGTGCTGTTAGAAGAGATGAGCAAACCATTTAAGGTTCGGTTCGCCAAATGTCCTAATGTTCGCCGACCAAGTTCGCCAAAAGATTCTTTGAACATATTCAAAACCCATTGAATTCAATGGGAGGCAAAACCAAACTCATTGACAACACCTTCGGGGGGGGACAAAACTCTGCCAAAACAACTCAAATTAGCGGCAGACACCAGGAAAAGTGTAAATTGAACCACAAAACAAATAGTATAATTGCACAGCATAGATGCATTGGACAGGGCTTGGGACAGAGCTTGCAACAGGTGGATGAGTGACTGGTGTAGTCTGGTGCTCTGAGAACCCTGACACATTCAGGCAACACACATGAAGGACACCCAGCTTGGAGACAAAACATTACCAAAAATTAGAGGCAGACACCAGGAAAAGTGTCGTCAATTGACCCACAGGAGAAATTTGATAATGCACAGCAGCAGTCAGCCATGGGCCATGCATAAAGTATCAGGGTCTGGGCCAGCATTTTGAGCTTTAAATATAGGTTTAAATTAGGATGAGGTGGATGATGAACCGGTATAAGCCTGCTGTGCTGGGAACCCTGATTGTTCATCTTGATGAAAGTTAGGCTGTCTACACTTTCAGGGGACAGCCAAATGTGCTTGTGTTTTGATACTCCAGCATGTGCGTATCCATTTCCGGGGGGAAGCATTTACTCTTGTACATTGGATCTAACAGAGTGGCAACAAAGTAGTCAGCACTATTTCTAATCCTAAGGATATGAGTATCATGTTGAACATAGTGCAGCAAGAAGACTCTCATGTGTCAGGCGCTTCCATGAGGTCCAAGCCCATGTTGTGTTGGTGGCAAGGTAACACCTAAGCTTGCTTTCTCCGCTTCCTCCTGCTAACTACGAACAGAGAGGGGATCATTATCCTCTTCATCTACTGACTGTTGCACACCAATCACCTCTTCTTGATCGTCCTCCATTTGTTCATTGAGGAGAGACCACTTAATCAACTGAAGCACATGCTCTTTTTGACCCTCATCTACAAGGTGTACCGCTGAGCATCTACCAAAGAAAGGGAGTCAAGTAGTCCGTCCAGTAATACATGTTATCAGTTGTCTTTGGAAAGGACGAGATGGTGTTTGTTCAGTAGATCTTTCAGTAACATTACCACCTAACCCACGTACACCAAGCCTTCCACCATACCTGACTTTTTCCCACTCATGTTGGATGTACCCTTCCCCTTTTTTAACCAGATGTTTCACATCCCTAAGCCATTTTGAAGTTGGACATTTTTTAATGCAACTTAATAAATCGCCCACCCAGGTGTATATATGGTGTATAATGGCTCATCCTGTACTTTTCAACTGTTATGTGATTTAGATACTTGTCACTCCTTATTCAACTAGGGACTATGGCTTATAGGAAAAGTTAAGTATCTGAGAACTGGTTAAGTACCAAGGCATGTTAGAAATGTACACAAAGTTGTTGTGTGCAACATTCTTACCTTTTTCATAAAAATAATTGTACATCCATTCATACTTCATTATTACTGATGATCGAGAATTGAGGTGCTTGGTTACCTCGTTACTTGATCGAGTATCTCGAGTGCTTGAGCACCATTCTTGAGTCCCCACCACACGTTTCATGGCTTTTAGACAGCCAATAAACAAGCAGGAATTGCCATTCATATACAGTAATAGTGTAGCCATGTTGGCTATTGGCATTAGGCTGCATGGCCATGATCAGTAATTCTAGCATTCTGGACACAGCGTTTTCTTTGCTGCATCCAAAATGCTGCCTTTTATAACACTAGCGATGGGCAAACCCGAACAGTAAAGTTCAGAGTCTGTACCAAATACCTACTGTTTGGGCACACCAAACAGGAAGTCAGCTTTACTGTTCGAGTTTGGCTGCCCGAACACCGGGTGCTTGTTGCCCTGTCACGTGCAAACACTGCTTCTGATCGGTGGTGAAATCATCCCCGGTCAGAGTGCCATGGTTCCCACGCTGTCAAATGACAGCTTGAGCATGCAGCTGTGATCGGAGGTATAAAGTTTATCTCCGGTCACTACTTTCAGCTGATCGGACTAAAGCTCCCATCATCTGACACCTGCTGCCTGTAAGGATTCCGGACTTTCCTGGTGTCTGTTCACCCTGATCCAAGATGGAGTCTTGGATCTCCCCCCATCATGGAACTTCCTGTCTGTCCTGATTATTTAAGTCCGGATGTTGTGTTCACCTGTGCCTGAGGATTTTGTGCTGCTGGCTCCTGAGCATCTGCCTGTTTGCTGGTTAACTCCTTGCTTCTGCTGCTCACTACTCGGTGGTCTGCCTCACCCCATTCAGCTACCTCTCGCCTCTGGAACTGCTGCGACGGGCAGCACACCAGTGGAAGGATCTCCTTTGTTTGCAAAACTTTTCCAAGTGTTGTGCCTCCTTGCACAACCACACCAGGTGAGCAAGATTCAAGCTGTGTTTTTCTCTCTAAGAAAGATCTACTCATCTACTATGCTTAGATAGCGCTCTCCCTCTTTTTCCCCTCGTCCTCTCTTTTCCAGGACGTCATTCACATAACGCACCATCTGTGAACTATTGGACTCCTACTAACAAGTACTGTGCACATGTGTGAGCAAGTTTTGCTGGACTTCATCATTTAAGTACTGTGTGCATTCGCACTAATAACCTTATTGGACTTCCTCGTTTAAGTGTCTTGTTTGCTTCCACATCATTTCCTTGCTGGACTGGTTCACATTAGCGGTCGCGCCCCGCTACTCAGTTTGCTGTGATTTTCTATATAGAGCTGAGGACCTCGTTACTATTGCAGGAATATCTGTACTATGTTTTGTTCGCTATCCTGTTGGCTATTTTCTATATAGAGCTGAGGACCTCGTTACAATTGCAGAAATATCTGTGTAAGTTCTGTTTACATTTCTGTTTTTGAGTAAATACATCTTTTGCTGCAACTTTGCTCTCAGACTGGCTTTATCCCATGCTATCAGATTCCGTAGTACCAATATAATTATTACACTGCCATTAATAAGAGCGAGAGCAGGAGTGGTTGATGGGTGTATTCATTTTCCCGGCTCCTGTGCTGTAATAAATGATTTAAAAAAATGGCATGGGTTTCCCTATATTGTTGATAACCAGCCAGACAAAACTCACAGCTGGGGGCTGCAACCCTCAGCTGTCAGCTTCAACACGGCTGGTTATCATGCTGTTTTTTAAAATGATTTAAATAAATAATTTAAAAAACGGCCTTGCTAAAGCAGACTGTTTGGGGATGGTATTCTCAGGCTGATAAGGGGCCATGGATATTGGCCCCCAGCCTCAAAAAAGTAGCCCACAGCTGCCCAGAAAAGGCACATCTGTTAGATGCACCAATTCTGGCGCTTTGTTCAGCTCTTCCCACTTGACCTGTAGTGGAGGCAAGTTGGGTTAGTATTTGTGGGGTTGATGTCACCATGTATTGTCAGGTGATATCAAGCCCACGGATTACTAATGGAGAGGCTTTTATGAAACACCTATCCATTACTAATCCTATAGTTATATGGTAAATAAAGACACAGCAAGAATAAAACCATTGTCTTCTGTAAGAAAACAAAAATAAAAAACAACAATATCCCTCACCTATCCATCATTCTGTCCCATGCTGTAATCCATGGTCTGGGGAAAAAAGCATAAAACACTTTATTTGAATATAGACTCCCCCACACTAACTTTCTCTCACCAATTTATAAAAAGAAAAAAAAAAACAAAAAAAACAAATATCATTACCTTGATTGCCACCGCACCAGGGCAATTGGGAAGACCACAGGCAAAACGCCAGAATTTTCACATCTCTAGTAATGCGTAAACACATTTACTACAAGTGCTTTTTTTATCTGTCGATTTATCACGTCAAATGTCATCATATCACGTCATTATACAAGAAAGAATGTTTCCTAAGATTTGTTTCTGAAAAATCATTTTATCTTCAGTTTTGTATGTTTTATTGTCAGTCTGCAAAAGTGGAGTAGTATTCTGACATCATTGTTCCCAGCAGCAGCCTGGGAGTTAGAGATCAGTCTAAGCGTCTTCCCCTTGCTTTTCCAATTCCATTTGAGTGCAGTTTCCCTCCATTTCAGCAATTTTCCTGCCTCCCCATTAAGGTCTTCCGGAAAAATGCTCGAGTTTCCTATTAACTTCCATTATACTTGGTACTGAAATCTTGCCCGACCAAGTGTCCAACCTGTTCAATTTGAGCATTGAGCACTCAAGCTTGGTTTTAGCACTTGATCATCGCTATTCATTATCCTATTACATACAAATGTTCAAAAACTGCAATAATACTTACAAAGTATATAGAGTTGAATGTGCTATTAGTGCACTTCAATATGTAGGATATACAATCCCAGAAATTGAAAGTGCAGATTTTTGAGCATATAACAGGTGCTAATCTCAGTGTCACTCAGAGCAATAGTACTAAGAAAAAGGAAATGTGTCAATTGTCTCCAAACATATTATTTCTTAAATGTAGGGCATGTGACAGGATTATGTATGTATAGAATTGAGAAGGTTGAAAAAACCCATGGAGGAGGCAACTGGCTAGGTAAACTCCAATCATGTGAAACATACTGAGTTCTAAACCTTGACACATGTGTACCAAATGGTCTAAAACTATAGGACATACCCTATGTATCATTACTGAGTGTTCATGCTCGAAGGTAAACTCATTCATATATACTCATACAGATATACACATATACGATATACTGCAGGTTGCATTGTATACAGTACATATTAAATTATATATTTAACAGTGTCCTTTACACTTTCATGAAATATGTGTGTGGATTGGTAATTTTCATCATCATTTTAATCAACATGATTAGGTCTCTACTTAAGGTCTGTTTTGGTCATTTGTGTTTTATCTTTGAGTAATTGTCTACAAAGGGCCCGAAATACGTAAACCCTTGGAATGTTTTTAGCTATTATTATTATTATTTATTATTATAGCGCCATTTAGTCCATGGCGCTTTACATGTGAGGATGGGTATACATAATAAAAACAGGTACAATAATCTTGAACAATACAAGTCATAACTGGTACAGGTTGAGAGAGGACCCTGCCCGCGAGGGCTCACAATCTACAAGGGAATACAGTAGGTGAGGATATAGCTATGCCTATAATTTGGAAGATGTCTTGAGTTAATCACTAAAAGCTATGTATTATCTTATTTCATTGCTGGTGCTGGAGAGTCCTATCCAATGTATGGTATTTGGACTTTTACGGCTTTATTTGCACTGTCTTGTCTTGCACAGGATTAATAAATCTGTCACAACTATCTAGGGGGCATTTGCATATGTCTGACTGGGTATCATTCAAATAAGAGGCAGGCTTCATGGCACTCTAGGTTTCTAATTTTACACAGAATGGCTATGGTAATAATAATAGTTAATATTAATGTGTTTGGGAGGGTAACCACAAATTCTGCTACCAGCTGCTACAGAGTGCTTGCGTTAGTGTGCATCAGCCTGGAGTGAACCAGCCTTTAATACACGAAGCAGCAGTCAGATATCCTTTTAGGTTTTCTCCCAGCTGTTTGTGTGGTCTGTGAGTGTATGTCAATCTGTTCACCTTCCAGATCAATGATATCAGATTCGGAGCACTTCCAACGCCGCACGGCTTTCTGCCTGTGATGTCACCTTGTCCCTTGCTCGGTTTAATTACCTGGAAATTATAGAACTGCTGCACTGTGTGTTTTTCCTCTTGAACTACAGAATATGTTATCAGGTTCCGTGATGCACAAACTGAATTGACTTTGCGCCCTTGATATCCTAAAATATTATAATTGTTTGTTCCACTTCTATATTGAACATGAAATCTATATAATTTCCTCTTTTACCTTGTACTAAGTAAGGGTTTAATAGGTGTGCACATTGTTTATCCCCTATTGTAAATGTAATGAGTCATACAGTACATGTCTTGGAGATTTGTCTTCATGAATTTATGCATCACTTTGATGAATACTGTTCGAACTGAGCTATATTTGCTCAAGGCATCTACTTTAAAAGGATGTTTGTTTTACAGAGCTGACAGCGGGTTTTTAAGCCTTTGATGATTGCAGCATACCTTAAATGCCATATTTTTTTGAAAATATATACCGGTATATCTTCGGAATTTCATCTAAGTAGTCTTTTGTAACGTTTTGCAATTAGTTTAGAGATAAAATGGATATTTACAGTGCCAGCTGCTTATTTTTATTTTACTGTAGGCACAGGGGGCTCTGAAGACAACTGGTGCCCACAAGTGCTTATGGCAGATGGGTTTAAAGGGACGAAAGGTGTGGTGTGAATATTAATTCTGGCCCTGATACAGACAGAATCTACTCCAACTGGGAATTGTGTTTTGGCAGAATATGCTGTAGTATAATTCTACTAGAATGTCTGCCACAGAACTAATGACCCACAAAGGTGGATAAAAAAGTCAACGTTATATTTCTTGCTAAGAAATTATATAACTGAAAAAGAAGACTAATGTGTGTATAAAGTATTGTGCAAAAGTTGCAGGCATGCAGGCAAAAGTTTTAAGCAGGTACTGTATGCAAAAAAAGCTGGAAAAAGAGTGCTTTCAAAAATAAAAATGTTAAAATTTTATAATTAGCAATTAAAATTAAGAAAAACCAAAGTGAGTGTACAAAAGAGAAATTTAATCAAATCAATATTTGTTGTAACCCCCCTTTGCATTCAAAGCAACACAAAAGCATCAAATCTACTAGGTACACTTGCGCACAGTTTTGAAGGAATTTGGGAAAGAGGTTGCTTTAAACATCTTGGAGAACTAACCACAGATCTTTCGGTAATGTATGCTTAAATCTTCTGTCTCTTCATGAAACCCCACAAAGGCTTGATGTTCAGATCAGGGCACTGCGGGGCCCTAACTTCAATTTTAGGACTTCTTTGCTGTTCTTTATGCTGAAGTTCTAACTTATATTGATTCATTCTTGATATTTTCCTCCTGCAGAATAAATTTGGAGCCAATTAAATGCCATCATGTATTGCATGATATATAAGTATCTGCTTATATTTCTCAGCATTGAGGACAACATTAATCCTGACCATATCCCTGACTCCATTTGATGAAATACAGCCCAAGGAATCTCCATTATGCTTCACAATTGACAGCAGATACTTATTGTTATTATTATTATTATTATTATTATTATTATTGTTATTTCCAGCCCTTTGGCAGACAAAATTCCTTCTGGTACAGCTAAATATTTCAAAATTTTGTCCATCAGTCTAGAGCACTTGCTGCCATTTTCTGCACCTTCGTTCCTATGTTTTTGCATATAGTTAAGTCACTTAGCCTTGTTTTTATGTTGAAGGTATGGTTTATGACTGCAATTCTTCCATGAAGACTTCTGACTTCTGGCAAGACTTCTTTGAACAGTAGATTAGTGTATTGATTTGCTTTAGATTTCTGCTTTTGTTCTTTGACTTTGCATTTTGGTAACTGATAAAATTAAACTATTGAGGGTTCGTGCCCTCGATCATGAACTACTGCTGGTTTGATGCTGCATATTTATGCAGCATCAAACCCGCAGCTGCCAGCTGTTACAGCATAGTGGATCGGATTTCTAGAAATCCCATGTCCACTATCCGTGCATATTCGCCTGCGGATCACCCGTGGACACTGACATCTTTCAAAACCGCAGCATGTCTCCGCAACAAAAATTAGATCAATAGAATGTATTGAATGCAGTAAATCTGCACGGTTCAGTGAACACAAATGCGGATTTACCCGTGTTCAATAGAAGGTATCGCTTTGGACATATTGAACATGCACTGCGTTCAAAGCGCTGCTACTTCCGGATCGTGGGAACTTACCCTGACATCTCTATTTTTCAAAGCATTCTTACTTTGCATTCTTTTTCCACACATAACTAAAACAGCAAAAAGGAAAAGTATAGAAATTATGGAAATGAACAGAACTAATTAACAGAATTAACAGAACTGATAGACATGTTAATGACATTGAAATGATGAAAAAATGAAAGTAAAATATTCCAAACATCTCCACTAATTTAGTATTGTGTATAAGTGCCGCACACAGAAAAACTTACACTTACACACTTTGCCCACTATCAATGAGATTGCTGATGGTTTTCTGAGGGTTATCTGTTCTGCCATAGAGAATGCACATGGGCATGCAAATCATCAATGATGTCCCAGATGTGCTTGTTTGGAGATAAGTCTGGTGATACTGCAAACCACGGTAGCACATTTAGGCCATGCAGGCTGCTCACAGTGGCATGAGTAACATGAGGTCTGGCGTTGTGATGTTGAAAAACATTGGACAGTTTGGAGAAATGTCCGTACCACTAGTTCCACTACCAAATCAATGTAATGCTGAGGTGTTATAATGTGTGTAATGAAGACCAGAGGGATTCAGCATTATGACACTTCACACTATAATCCCGGAAATAGGACCCATGTGATGTTCCTTCATGAAGGTCTCTTCATGGTGTTGACCACATTGTTTCCAGACCAATTCTTCAACTATCATTCCATCCAAGACAAAAGCAGAGACTCTGCACTGAAGATGATAGACCTTGATTCCAGCCTACTTTGCCATATTGCTATGCACCAAGATAACCTTTGAGAGCAGTGGTGTGAGGTCAATAGAACACCTGTAGCTGAACATCTGGCTCATTGTTTGATATCATGCAACTGCCTTCTGGTTTGTATATATACTGTTTGACTCCTTAAACTTGGTAGGTGATATCAAATGGTACATCCATTTCTCCAAAATGATCCTTGGAGCTGTTTCTCAACACGAGAACACCAGCCCATATGTGTTGTGGATTCTGTTTGCAGGCTCCCTCTGGTGGTTACTGCTGGTACTGGGTGACTTTGGTGGGTTGTGGCCTTTGGTTTCCATCTGTCCATCAGAGGCTGGGTGTTTCCTATTTTACCTGGCCTCTCTGTCATTTCCCTTGCCGGCTATCAATGTGTTCAGATGTGCTCTGTTTGGTTCCTGCCTACCTGCTCCCAGATCTTTCAGGATAAGCTAAGTGCTGATTTTCAGTTGTTTGGTTTTTTGTCCAGCTTGCTTAGAATGTCTCTTTGTTAGCTGGTTGCTCTAGTGGACTGAGGTTCTCCCCATGTGCCATGAGTTGGCACATGGGTTCTTGTAATCTCAGGATGGTTTTTTTGATTAGGGTTTTTTGCTGACCGCTCAGTCCCCTTTTGTGTCATTCTGCTTTCTAGTTTTCAGCGGGCCTCTATTTGCTAAAGCTATATACATCATCTCTATGTGTGTGCCTTCCTCTCATTTCACCGTCAATACATGTGGGGGGCAACTATATCTTTGGGGTTAATTCCTCTGGAGGCAAGTGAGGTCTTTGTTTTCTCTGCAGTACTAGTTAGCTCTTAGGCTGGTGCGTGGCGTCTAGAACCAACGTAGGCACGCTCCCTGGCTATCTCTAGTTGCGTTTGTCAGGCGTAGGGCAGCGGTCAGCCCAGGTTCCATCACCCTAGAGCTCGTCCGATATTTATTATACTTTGCTCATCCTGTGCTATCCCTAGCCATTGGGGATTCATGACAGTATAGCCGGCCCACAAAGTGTTAATTGTTTGGGCTGAAGTAGGAGAAAGAGAAGTGTTCAAGGAAATTTTTATTTTTTTTTTTTCCTTCAGAGTTTTGCTGCCTAGCCCTTAATTGCTGTCTAGCTGCTTCTTACCTCCTCTTAACCCTTGAATGGCTCTGATCTTAGCTGTTAATCATGGATGTCCAGAGTTTGGCTTCCAGCCTGAGTAATCTCGCGGCAAAGGTTCAAAACATACAGGATTTCGTTGTTCACACTCCCATGTCTGAACCTAGAATTCCTATTCCAGAGTTTTTTTCTGGAGATAGATCTACCTTCCTGAATTTCAGGAACAATTGTAAATTGTTTCTCTCTTTGAAATCTCGCTCCTCTGGAGACCCTGCTCAACAGGTCAAGATTGTTATATCGTTCCTACGGGGCGACCCTCAGAATTGGGCATTTGCATTGGCACCAGGGGATCCTGCATTGCTCAGTGTGGATGCGTTTTTTCTGGCATTGGGATTGCTCTATGAGGAACCTAACCTAGAGATTCAGGCTGAAAAGGCTTTATTAGCCCTCTCTCAGGGGCATGATGAAGCGGAAATATATTGTCAGAAATTTCGGAAATGGTCGGTGCTTACTCAGTGGAATGAGTGCGCCCTGGCTGCAAACTTCAGAAATGGTCTTTCTGAGGCCATTAAGGATATTATGGTGGGGTTCCCTGCGCCTACAGGTCTGAATGAGTCTATGGCTATGGCCATTCAGATTGATCGGCGTTTACGGGAGCGCAAACCCGTGCACCAGTTGGCGGTGTCTTCTGAACAGGCACCTGAGACTATGCAATGTGATAGAATTCAGTCCAGAAGTGAACGGCAAAATTATAGGCGGAAAAATGGTTTGTGTTTTTATTGTGGTGATTCGGCTCATGTTATATCAGCATGCTCTAAACGCACAAAAAGGGTTGATAAATCTTTTGCCATTGATACTCTGCAGCCTAAGTTCATTTTGTCTGTGACTCTGATTTTTTCACTGTCTTCCATTTCCGTCGATGCCTATGTGGATTCAGGTGCTGCCCTGAGTCTTATGGATTGGTCATTTGCTAAACGCTGCGGTTTTAGTCTAGAGCCTCTGGAAGTTCCTATTCCTCTGAAAGCAATTGATTCTACACCATTGGCTATGAATAAACTGCAGTATTGGACACAAGGGACCATGCGCATGACTCCCGTTCATCAGGAGGTGATTCGCTTCCTTGTACTGTATAATTTACATGATGTACTAGTGCTTGGTCTGCCATGGTTACAAACTCATAATCCTGTCCTGGACTGGAAAACAATGTCTGTGCTAAGCTGGGGATGTCACGGGGTTCATGATGATGCACCTCCGATTTCTATAGCTTCATCTACTCCTTCGGAGATCCCTGCGTTTTTGTCGGATTATAGGGATGTTTTTGAGGAGCCTAAGCTCAATTTGCTCCCTCCCCATAGAGAGTGTGACTGTGCTATAGAATTGATTCCTGGCAGTAAGTTCCCTAAGGGTCGTTTATTTAATCTGTCACTGCCAGAGCATACTGCTATGCGGAATTATATTAAGGAGTCCTTGGAAAAGGGACATATTCGTCCATCTTCGTCCCCTCTGGGAGCAGGTTTTTTTTTCGTGGCAAAAAAAGATGGTTCCCTGAGGCCTTGTATAGATTATTGCCTTCTGAATAAGATTACAGTCAAATACCAGTATCCATTGCCATTATTTACTGATTTGTTTGCTCGCATTAAGGGGGCTAGGTGGTTCACTAAAATAGATCTTCGTGGTGCGTATAATCTGGTGCGGATAAAACAGGGTGATGAGTGGAAAACCGCATTTAATACGCCTGAGGGCCATTTTGAGTATTTGGTAATGCCTTTTGGACTCTACAATGCTCCGTCAGTCTTTCAGTCCTTTATGCACAATATTTTCCGTGAATATCTGGATAAGTTTATGATTGTGTATTTGGATGATATTTTGGTGTTTTCTGATGACTGGGAGTCTCATGTTCTACAGGTCAGGAAGGTGTTTCAAGTTTTGCGGGCCAATTCTCTGTTTGTGAAGGGCTCAAAGTGTCTCTTCGGAGTCCAGAAGATTTCTTTTTTGGGGTACATTTTTTCTCCTTCTACTATTGAGATGGATCCCGTTAAGGTTCAGGCTATTTGTGACTGGACACAACCTACATCTGTTAAGAGCCTTCAGAAGTTCTTGGGGTTTGCTAATTTTTATCGTCGGTTCATTGCTAATTTTTCCAGTATTGTTAAACCTTTGACTGATTTGACTAAAAAGGGTGCTGATGTTGCTGATTGGTCTCCTGCGGCTGTGGAGGCCTTTCGGGAACTTAAGCGCCGGTTTTCTTCTGCTCCTGTGTTGTGTCAACCAGATGTTTCACTTCCTTTCCAGGTGGAGGTTGATGCTTCCGAGATTGGAGCGGGGGCGGTTTTGTCACAGAGAAGTTCTAATGGCTCGGTGATGAAGCCATGTGCTTTCTTCTCTAGAAAATTCTCGCCCGCCGAGCGCAATTATGATGTGGGTAATCGGGAGCTTTTGGCCATGAAGTGGGCATTTGAGGAGTGGCGTCATTGGCTTGAGGGTGCTAAACATCGCGTGGTGGTCTTGACTGATCACAAGAATCTCACTTACCTTGAGTCTGCCAGGCGTTTGAATCCTAGACAGGCTCGTTGGTCATTATTTTTTTCTCGTTTCAATTTCGTGGTTTCATACCTGCCAGGTTCCAAGAATGTGAAGGCAGATGCTCTTTCCAGGAGTTTTGTGCCTGACTCCCCTGGAGACACTGGGCCTGCTGGTATCCTTAGGGATGGGGTAATATTGTCTGCCGTATCCCCAGACTTGCGACGCGCATTGCAGGAGTTTCAGGTGGATAAACCGGATCGATGTCCACCAGAAAGACTGTTTGTTCCGGATGATTGGACCAGTAGAGTCATCTCCGAGGTCCATTCTTCTGTGTTGGCTGGTCATCCTGGAATATTTGGTACAAGAGACTTGGTGGCCAGGTCTTTTTGATGGCCTTCCTTGTCTAGGGATGTGCGTACCTTTGTGCAGTCTTGTGAAGTGTGTGCTCGAGCTAAGCCTTGCTGTTCATGGGCTAGTGGGTTGTTGTTATCCTTGCCCATCCCGAAGAGGCCTTGGACACACATTTCCATGGATTTTATTTCTGATCTCCCGGTTTCACAGAAAACGTCCGTTATCTGGGTTGTGTGTGACCGCTTTTCTAATATGGTTCATTTGGTGCCCTTGCCTAAGTTGCCCTCCTCCTCTGAGTTGGTTCCTTTGTTTTTTCAGAACGTGGTTCGTTTGCATGGGATTCCGGAGAATATCGTTTCTGACAGGGGATCCCAGTTTGTGTCTAGATTTTGGCGGACGTTTTGTGCCAAGATGGGCATTGATTTGTCTTTCTCGTCTGCATTCCATCCTCAGACGAATGGCCAGACGGAGCGAACTAATCAGACCTTGGAAACTTATTTGAGGTGTTTTGTTTCTGCTGATCAGGATGACTGGGTTGCTTTTTTGCCACTGGCCGAATTTGCTCTTAATAATCGGGCTAGTTCGGCCACGTTGGTCTCTCCTTTTTTTTGTAATTCGGGGTTTCAACCTCGTTTTTCCTCTGGTCAGGTGGAGTCTTCGGATTGTCCTGGAGTGGACGTGGTGGTGGACAGGCTACATCACATTTGGAATCAGGTGGTGGACAATTTGAAGTTATCTCAGGAGAAGACTCAGCAGTTTGCTAATCGCCGTCGCCGCGTGGGTCCCCGACTTCTTGTTGGGGACTTGGTGTGGTTGTCTTCTCGTTTTGTCCCTATGAAGGTCTCTTCTCCTAAGTTCAAGCCTCGGTTCATCGGTCCTTATAGGATCTCGGAGATTCTTAACCCTGTATCTTTCCGTTTGGATCTTCCAGCATCGTTCGCTATTCATAATGTGTTCCATCGGTCGTTGTTGCGGAGGTATGAGGTGCCTGTTGTTCCTTCGGTCGAGCCTCCTGCTCCGGTGCTGGTGGAGGGAGAATTGGAGTATGTTGTTGAAAAGATCTTGGATTCTCGTGTTTCCAGATGCAAACTCCAGTATTTGGTTAAGTGGAAGGGTTATGGTCAGGAGGACAATTCCTGGGTGGTCGCCTCCGATGTTCATGCGACTGATTTGGTCCGCGCCTTCCATAGAGCTCACCCTGATCGCCCTGGGGGTTCTCGTGAGGGTTCGGTGACCCCTCCTCAAGGGGGGGGGTACTGTTGTGGATTCTGTTTGCAGGCTCCCTCTGGTGGTTACTGCTGGTACTGGGTGACTTTGGTGGGTTGCGGCCTTTGGTTTCCATCTGTCCATCAGAGGCTGGGTGTTTCCTATTTTACCTGGCCTCTCTGTCATTTCCCTTGCCGGCTATCAATGTGTTCAGATGTGCTCTGTTTGGTTCCTGCCTACCTGCTCCCAGATCTTTCAGGATAAGCTAAGTGCTGATTTTCAGTTGTTTGGTTTTTTGTCCAGCTTGCTTAGAATGTCTCTTTGTTAGCTGGTTGCTCTAGTGGACTGAGGTTCTCCCCATGTGCCATGAGTTGGCACATGGGTTCTTGTAATCTCAGGATGGTTTTTTTGATTAGGGTTTTTTGCTGACCGCTCAGTCCCCTTTTGTGTCATTCTGCTTTCTAGTTTTCAGCGGGCCTCTATTTGCTAAAGCTATATACATCATCTCTATGTGTGTGCCTTCCTCTCATTTCACCGTCAATACATGTGGGGGGCAACTATATCTTTGGGGTTAATTCCTCTGGAGGCAAGTGAGGTCTTTGTTTTCTCTGCAGTACTAGTTAGCTCTTAGGCTGGTGCGTGGCGTCTAGAACCAACGTAGGCACGCTCCCTGGCTATCTCTAGTTGCGTTTGTCAGGCGTAGGGCAGCGGTCAGCCCAGGTTCCATCACCCTAGAGCTCGTCCGATATTTATTATACTTTGCTCATCCTGTGCTATCCCTAGCCATTGGGGATTCATGACACATATGTCGCTTGTGCCACTCATGCTAAACAGTCTACATAACCAAGACATGCTACTATAGCCTGCAGGATCTCAAAACTACCCTCAAGCACATTTGAAACATCAAATTGGCAGAGCTTTGAGCAGAATCAAATGTAAAGTGGCCAGGAACCCATTATTGTCCAGAACTGTTATATTTCAGAACTGCAACGTCTCCAGAGTATCCAGAAGTAAAAGCTGTTCCGTGCTCAGAGAAACAGCCAAAGTAAGGAAAGCTGAAACTCGACCACTAGTGATGAGCAAACGTGCTCGGATAATGTGTTATCCAAGCATTCTCCAGTGTTATCTGAGTATCTTGGGCGTGGTTGGATAATATATTCGAGTATATATCTGTCGAGTGCAGCTGCATGTTTTCCGAAAGGCAGCCACAACACATCCGAGAATTGTCAAACAAACATGGAGAGTGGAGTTGATACCAAAAAGTTCTATTTTGCTCTCATCTAACCACATGAGATCTTCCATATAATCAGTGGCGAACATCAAACGGGCCAGGACATGTGATGGCATGAGCAGGGGACCTTGCGTGCCCTGACTGATTTTAATCCATGATGGCGTAGTGTGTTATTAACGATAATGAGATAATGAGACTGTGGTCCCAGCTCTCTTTTGGTCATAGACCAGATTCTCCCTTGTAGCTCTGGGCTGATTCGTTACCTTTCTCAGAATACCCTTAACCCACGAGGTGAGATCTTGCTTAGAGCCTCGGATCGAGGAAGACTGACAGTCATCTTGTGTTTCTTCCATTTTCTAATAAATGTGCCTAACAGTTGTTACTTTCTCACCAAGCTGCTTGCCTATTGTGCTGTAGCGCATCCCATCCTTGTGTAGATCTACAATTTTATCCTTGGTGTCCTTAGACATCTCTTTCATCTTGGCCATGGTGGAGAGGTTTGAGGGTGATTGATTGAGTGTGTAGACATGTGTTTTTTATACAGATACTGTAACTAGGTCAAATCGGTTCAATTAATACAGGTAATGAGTGCAGAGTAGGAGGATTTCTTAAAGAAAAGTAACAGGTCAATGAGAGCCAGAATTCTTGTTGGTTGGTAGGTGAAATACTTATTTAATGCAATAAAATGCAAATTAGTTATGTGAAACTCCTACAATGTGATTTTCTGGTTTTAATTTTCAGATTCTGAATCTCACAGTTGAACTAACAATTACAGGCCTCTCCTTTCTTTGTAGGCGGGAAAACTTGCAAAATCGACAGTGTATTAAATTATTAAATACTGATTTTCCCCACTGTGTATATGTGTATATATATATATATAGAGAGAGAGAGAGTATATACCGTATTTTTCGGACTACAAGACACACCAGACCATAAGACTCACCTAGGTTTTAGAGGAAATTAGAAAAAAAAGAAGAATTGAAGCAAAAAATGTTGTCAATTCTGTACTTAATATCCCGTCCTGGTATATTTGGTCCCCTCATCCCCATCCTGGTATGTATGGCCCCCTCATCCCTATCTTGGTAAGAATGGTCCCTCTCATCCCTATCTTGTTATGCAGGGCCCCCATCTCATCCTAGTATGCATAGCCTCTTCCTTATCCTGATATGATTGGCCCCCATCTCTGTCCTGGTGTGCATGGCCCCATCCTTATCCTGGTGTGATTGTCCCCATCCCCATCCTGGTATGCAGGGCCCCATCCCCATCCTGGTATGATTGGCCCACCCATCTGTCCTGGTATGCATGGCCTCATCCTTATCTTGGTACGATTGGCCCACATCCCCATCCTGGTATGCATGGTTCCATCAGAAAACATTATAAAAACAAACCATTACACTTACCTTCCTGCACTCCCTCGCAGCGTCATATTCTGCAGGGCAGGGATGTCATGTGCTGGTTACAAGCCTAAGAACAGCTGCAAGAATACTCACTGCTCTGCATGCTGGGACTATGTGCGTGGAGGTCAGTGGGTATTCATTGCTCTTTAGTAGCGAGCACAGTGTCAGCTGGAGCCACCGGCTTACTGCAGCTGCTGGTGGTCACGTGTCCCCGCTTTCTCTTTAGCAGTGGGTACAGGAGTTAGCTGCAGCCGCCTGCTCCTGCCTCCTGTGACCCGCTGCTCTGCTGCTGCTGCTCCCCAACCTCCCCCACCAGAACCGGTACATCTGGACTATAAGACTTATAGTCCAAAAAATATGGTAAATTATACTGTATATAAATTAAGAAGAAGATGTTTCTACCACTTTTTTTCTACTCTTTAATATAGTGAAGTGGAAGCAGTGCATGCTTGGTGTCAGCATACACCAGGGTTTGACAGAAGTATTGCATTAAGGCAAATAAGCATAATTAAATATAAAACTATGCTTTGCATTTAAAAGGGAATGTGTCACCTACTTTTTAGTTTATAAGCTGCAGCCACCGCCATCAGGGGCTTATCTACAGCATTCTGTAATGCTGTAGGTAAGCCCCCGATGTAACCTGAAAGATGAGAAAAACAAGTTAGATTATACTCACCTGGGGGGGTGGTCCAGTGTGGTGTGGTCCGGTCTGATGGGCGTCGCAGTCCGGGTCTGGCGCCTCCCATCTTTTTGCAATGACGTCCTCTTCCTTGCTTCCTGTCTTGGCTCCTGCGCAGGCATACGTTATCTGCCCTGTTGAGGGCAGAGCAAAATACTGCAGTGCGCAGGTGCTGGGCTTCTCTGACCTGTCCCGGTGAATGCCGGAAGCAAGGAAGAGGACGTCATCGCATGAAGATGGGAGGACCCACACCACGATGCCCATTGGACCGCACCGGACCGCCCCCCCCCCCCCCAGGTGAGTATAATATTTTTATCATCTTTCAGCTTACATCGGGGGTTTATATACAGCATTACAGCATGATGTAGATAAGCCTCTGGCCGCAGCTTATATACGAAAAAGTAGGTGACAGATTCTCTTTAATAATTACGTGTAGATGACAATGTATGGACATCACGATATACTGGGTCTTCTCTTTAAGATGCTTTGCCAGGAATTTGCTGCAGATATTTTCAGTTGTTGCTTGTTTTTCCTTCAGTAAGTAAAGATTATTCTCAGTCAGGTTTACTCGGCCATAAATATATTTTTCCATTAAATTACTTTAAGAAGCTTTTGAGTTCTTCATCTACTATATTTGTATTGGAAGAATCTTCGCTATTAGGTTTGCGGAATATGACTGAATCCGTGCAGAATCTATAGTTCTATATATTTCAGAATGATACTTCTTTCTGCAGTCACATTAGAAGGTTGAAGAGGTCTCTGTTTGGCTACAAGGCTCACGTGACATAACAAGCGTGATTCCCAGAAGAGCCAGCGCTGACAACCACTGGAATGGTGCCCACACCAGAGTTGACTATAGCTGTTGGTATTTTATAAAGGGCAAACTCGGTGATTGAGAAGGGGTTGGCCGCACAGTGGACAACCCCTTTAAAGGGAATCTGTAGTCCATTTTAGTCCCCGTGAGCATAATGGATAGCAGTGAAAGCCGTGAAATACAAGAGGTTGAAAGTGCATTGGATGTGATCATGAATCTCCTTCTCCACTAACTGCCTGGTGCAATCCCTATCTCCTTGCCTGACTGCTCTCTTCTCCACTGGCCGGGCAGCTAAGATAGCAGAGGTGGTGGGTGATGTTGAAGAAACTTGCTGTGGACTGGTCTATCGCAATTCCCTTTCAGCCTCATTAGCATGCATGCTTAGATCACGATTTCTCCATGATGGATCATACTTTAGGGTTTCAATTAACTGTATTGTCAACCTACATTGCCTTGTATTCTGGTAGGGGGGGGGTTCTAAAGTTGATGACAGATCCTATTAATGAATGTCATGCACAGACACCTCTTGGGTTCACATTTAAAATTTCCAATTTCCAAATGCAAATTCAATACTCGGAATCAACTCCAGACTAACTTTTTAATTTGTCGATAAATAGTGAGGTAATAAGTCAAACTGAACCATGAATTAGCTTATAATCTGAGAAGAACATAATTTAGAGACAGAGACCCTGATTCCAGCGATGTGTCAGTTACTGGGCTATTAAGTGTAGTTATTATAAAATCACAGTTTTTTTCCACACAGATTATCATTAGAAAACTAGTAAGCCTGCTGACATGTAGACAAGCATATTCATGAGATTTGTATAACTGCGCCCCACCGCTGATTGGCAGCTTACTGTGCATAGGCAAAAAGCTGCCAATCGGTGATGTGGGTTATAAAGAACTGTGCATTCAGAGAACTGGAAGATCTGCATTATATAAAACTGTGATTTTATTAAAATGATAACAAGCAGCCCAGTAACACATCGCTGGACTCAGGGTCTCAGTGCCTACATCATACTGCTTTTAGATCAGGTAGAAAAAGCCTGCTAACAAATTCCCTTTAATAGGCAATTCTACAATTACTTTTGAACCTGAAAAATGTAAAGAAATTGTCTCTAATGGACAGGTAACTAAGAGAGTAAGAGCGTGCCATCAGAGAAACATATAATGACACACTATTCTAGTCACCTGACCACTGCAGTCAGTCATAGGCTGCAGCGGTCCTGGTAACTTCTGAACAGAGCCGACATCACTTCTGGATTTGCCACAGATTTGCTGGGGTGCTGAAAGGTGACTAGGCCTCTGTTTATTATTTTACAAACATTTATATATATATAAAAAATGTACAGAAGTGTTGGGCAGCTGTTTGTTCAAGTAGTTACTGCTTCTCATGTCTCTGCTGGAAATGTCAGTCGTAAAGTGGCATGAATGAACCGAGACAATTCAAGCAATAATATAAAAACATTTTTTCGAAGCAAGCTAAGATCAAAATCCCCCAAAAGAATTTCCAAGAATGTTTTGCATGAGGCCCTCTCACGGACTGCCTGTAATATGTCGCGTTTCTATTGTTTTGCAGCAAAGTATATTGGGTGCTATATGGATGACACGCGGCAGAGAGCGCTCCGTGGAGTGTCCTTTTTCGACTACAAAAAGATGACAGTGTTCCGTTGCCAGGACAACTGTGCTGAACGGTAAGGTGGCGATTGCTGAATGAATAGAGCTTTATTAGTTTGTGCACATCAACAAATTCTTTTCCCCTGCCAAATCCTTATTTTTTTAATTTAATTTCCAATGTTGAACTGTGAGATTTATTCAGCATTTATACTTAACAGTATCCTCCATAAGCCTTAATCAAATACCGGAGAACACACTGTATACTGTATCTTAAAGTGTTGAAAAAGAAGTAATAAAAATGTTTCAACAATAATAGGTCCATTTCTGACAGGATACTGGCAAACAGCAGCAGAACTTGGCAGGTTAATAGTCAGGGTTTTTTCCCATTAGAACATGAATATATAGCTGTCCCTTGAAAACACTGGTCCATTTATACAGATAACTCAGCTGTGCCAGGGTCTCGTGGGGAATTTCTTTGTAGCTATAGTAAACATAGCAACTGGCCATTCTGACTCCCATATGGTAACATCAGTCATAGATTTAATGAATGCACTTAATTATTGCTGAAATCCAATTACACTAATTCCCCCCAGTATATAGAGTAGTTACCGTGAGGTGTTGTTGCAAGAGATGTGTGGCTTCCAAACACATATTTGCGTGCCTGGCGTACAAAATGCTAATATTGGAAATTACTATTATAGTATTATCCCATTTTTCAGCCTGTGTATTACACTAGGATATCAACTGTATAACCTTGAGTTCCAAAAAGTCCACAGCATTCATGAGCACATTATTCTACTACATCCACCCATTATTCTGTATTCCAATACCACATTATTCCATGGCAATTAAGTTCCTTACTGATGCATCCACTACTGATTCCATGGAAGACAAACTGGGCATGACCAAGACAGAAAAAAATAAAAGACCTAAATAGGACAATTGTTCAAGACAGTGTACAAGTAAGAGTAGGCTCACACAAGCATTTAAACAATTGGTTAGTTTCATCCAGAAAATTCCCATTATCATGATGTATAATAATAAAAATGTATGGTACCGTGTTATAGCACGAAAAATCGAATAATTTTATGCCAAAAGTATTCTCAGAGTGATACATTTATTGGCTATCTAGAAAAAAATATAATTGTAAGCTTTAAGAGCACAGGGTATCCTTCTTAGGCCAGGGTCACACTTGCGAGTGCAATGCGTGACCCTGGTAATGTCGAGCCGTTGGGGTATAAAACGATACATCGCTTACCTTTAGCTAACACCTCCCACGTAACCCATACCCTCCTACCCATAAATAAAAACTCCAACTACGTATTCTTTTGGAATAATGTCGGCCACAGCAGCCTTTTTATTTAAATACAAACAACATCATAAATAATAACATCCAATAACTATTTTTGAGCTAGGAGGGGTCCTTGGAGCTCCCCATGGATCTGGTGATCAAAACACAACACAACGTGAACGTTACCAAAAACCAAATTACTCCCAGCCGATACCGCCTGGCTCGGGAGCACCAAAACCCCAGAGGGTTCCCTGTTCACGTTACAATTCCCGGGGAACCGACTACCCCCGCCGGAACCCCCAAGTCACCAGATCCAAAACCAGTTTACACAAAATACCGGGGAGCCATAAGCCAATGACTCCCCCCAACCCAATTTCCAACAACTCCAAGGATTCCCCCCAGCCACCACAGCCACAATGACTGTTGTGAATTTGCTTTTTGCTCCCTCTAGTGGTTACTAGTTTTTTGACTCTGGTTTTTCTGTCATTCCTTTTATCCGCACCTGGGTCGTTAGTTAGGGGTGTTGCTATATAAGCTCCCTGGACCTTCAGTTCAATGCCTGGCAACGTAGTTATCAGAGCTAGTCTGCTGTGCTCTTGTCTACTGATCCTGGTTCCAGTTATATCAGCTAAGTCTGCCTTTTGCTTTTTGCTATTTGTTTTGGTTTTGTATTTTTGTCCAGCTTGTTCCTTATCTATATCCTGACCTTTGCTGGAAGCTCTAGGGGGCTGGTGTTCTCCCCCCGGACCGTTAGACGGTTCGGGGGTTCTTGAATTTCCAGTGTGGATTTTGATAGGGTTTTTGTTGACCATATAAGTTACCTTTCTTTATTCTGCTATCAGTAAGCGGGCCTCTCTGTGCTAAACCTGGTTCATTTCTGTGTTTGTCATTTCCTCTTACCTCACCGTCATTATTTGTGGGGGGCTTCTATCCAGCTTTGGGGTCCCCTTCTCTGGAGGCAAGAAAGGTCTTTGTTTTCCTCTACTAGGGGTAGCTAGATTCTCCGGCTGGCGCGTGTCATCTAGAATCAACGTAGGAATGATCCCCGGCTACTTCTAGTGTTGGCGTTAGGAGTAGATATATGGTCAACCCAGTTACCACTGCCCTATGAGCTGGATTTTTGTATTCTGCAGACTTCCACGTTCCTCTGAGACCCTCGCCATTGGGGTCATAACAGTTTGCCAGGCCAGTATTAAATGTTTAATGCATTGCAGAAGAGGGATTATAAGAAAGAAGATTCTGAGTTTTTTTTTTCTCCTTCCCCTTTACCTCAGAGTGGCTATGCTTGCTGCAGACATGAATGTCCAGACCTTGATTACAAGTGTGGACCAGCTGGCTACTCGTGTGCAGGGCATACAAGACTATGTTATCAGAAATCCTAGGTCAGAACCTAAAATACCGATTCCTGAACTGTTTTCCGGAGACAGGTTTAAGTTTAGGAATTTCGTGAATAATTGTAAATTGTTTTTGTCCCTGAGACCCTGTTCATCAGGAGATTCTGCTCAGCAAGTAAAAATTGTTATTTCGTTCTTACGGGGCGACCCTCAGGATTGGGCTTTTTCGCTGGCGCCAGGAGATCCGGCATTGGCTGATCTTGATGCGTTTTTTCTGGCGCTCGGTTTACTTTATGAGGAACCCAATCTTGAGATTCAGGCAGAAAAGGCCTTGCTGTCTATGTCTCAGGGGCAGGACGAGGCTGAAGTGTATTGCCAAAAATTTCGGAAATGGTCCGTGCTGACACATTGGAACGAGTGTGCACTGGCCGCTAATTTTAGAAATGGCCTTTCTGAAGCCATTAAGAATGTTATGGTGGGTTTTCCCATTCCCACAGGTCTGAATGATACTATGGCACTGGCTATTCAAATTGACCGGCGGTTGCGGGAGCGCAAAACCGCAAATTCCCTCATGGTGTTGTCTGAACAGACACCTAATTCGGTGCAATGTGATAGAAAAACCGCAAATTCCCGCATGGTGTTGTCTGAACAGACACCTGATTTATTGCAATGTGATAGAATCCTGACTAGAAATGAGCGGAAAATTCATAGACACCGGAATGGCTTGTGCTACTACTGTGGTGATTCTACACATGTTATCTCAGCATGCTCTAAACGTATAGCTAAGGTTGTTAGTCCTGTCACCGTTGGTAATTTGCAACCTAAATTTATTCTGTCTGTAACTTTGATTTGCTCACTGTCATCTTATCCTGTCATGGCGTTTGTAGATTCAGGTGCTGCCCTGAGTCTCATGGATCTCTCATTTGCTAAGCGCTGTGGATTTACTCTTGAACCATTAGAAAATCCTATTCCTCTTAGGGGTATTGATGCTACACCATTGGCAGCAAATAAACCGCAGTATTGGACTCAGGTTACCATGTGCATGACTCCTGAACACCGCGAGGTGATACGTTTCCTGGTTTTACATAAAATGCATGATTTGGTTGTTTTAGGGCTGCCATGGTTACAGACCCATAATCCAGTCCTGGACTGGAAGGCTATGTCAGTCTCAAGTTGGGGCTGTCGTGGTATTCATGAGGATTCCCTGCCTGTGTCTATTGCTTCTTCTACGCCTTCGGAAGTTCCGGAGTATTTGTCTGATTATCAGGATGTCTTCAGTGAGTCTGAGTCCAGTGCACTGCCTCCTCATAGGGACTGTGACTGTGCTATAGATTTGATCCCAGGCAGTAAATTTCCTAAGGGAAGACTGTTTAATCTGTCGGTACCTGAACATACCGCTATGCGTTCATATATCAAGGAGTCTCTGGAAAAAGGACATATTCGTCCGTCTTCTTCCCCTCTTGGTGCGGGATTCTTTTTTGTGGCAAAAAAGGACGGATCTTTGAGACCTTGTATTGATTATCGGCTTTTAAATAAGATCACTGTCAAATTTCAGTATCCTTTACCGCTGTTGTCTGACTTGTTTGCCCGGATTAAGGGTGCCAAGTGGTTCACTAAGATAGACCTTCGTGGTGCGTACAACCTTGTGTGCATTAAGCAAGGTGATGAATGGAAAACCGCATTCAATACGCCCGAAGGTCATTTTGAGTACTTGGTGATGCCTTTTGGGCTCTCCAATGCGCCTTCAGTTTTTCAGTCTTTTATGCATGACATTTTCCGGAAGTATCTGGATAAATTTTTGATTGTTTATCTGGATGATATTTTGGTTTTTTCTGATAATTGGGATTCGCATGTGGAGCAGGTCAGGTTGGTCTTTAAAATTTTGCGTGAAAATTCTTTGTTTGTCAAGGGCTCAAAGTGTCTCTTTGGTGTACAGAAGGTTCCCTTTTTGGGGTTCATTTTTTCCCCTTCTGCTGTGGAGATGGACCCAGTCAAGGTCCGAGCTATTCTTGATTGGACTCAGCCCTCATCAGTTAAGAGTCTTCAGAAGTTCTTGGGCTTCGCTAACTTCTACCGTCGTTTTATCGCTAATTTTTCTAGCATTGTGAAACCTTTGACGGATATGACCAAGAAGGGCTCCGATGTAGCTAACTGGGCTCCTGCTGCCGTGGAGGCTTTCCAGGAGTTGAAACGCCGGTTTACTTCGGCGCCTGTTTTGTGCCAGCCTGACGTCTCACTTCTAGTGTTGAGCATTCCGATGCTGCAAGTATCGGGTATCGGCCGATACTTGCTGTATCGGAATTCCGATACCGGGATTCCGATACTCTTGTGGTATCGGGTATCGGGTATCGGAACAACATTAATGTTAAAATGTGTAAAATAGAGAATTAAAATAAAAAATATCGCTATACTCACCTGTCCGACGCAGCCGGGACCTCAGCGCAGGAACCGGCAGCGTTGTTTGTTTAAAATTCCCGCTTTTACATGGTTACGCGAAGTCCCGGCTTGTGATTGGTCAGGGCGGCCATGTTGCCGGGCCGCGGACCAATCACAGCAAGCCGTGACGAAAATACGTCACGGCTTGCTGTGATTGGTCCGCGTCCCGGCAACATGGCCGCCATTAACCAATCACAAGCCGTGACGTCACGGGAGGCTGGAAACGCGCTCATTTTAAAAAGGGCGCGTGTCCAGCCTCCCGTGACGTCACGGCTTGTGATTGGTTGCGTCGCGGTCAACCAATCACAAGCCGGGAGGCTGGACACGCGCCCATTTCAAAATGAGCGCGTCCAGCCTCCCGGCTTGTGATTGGTTGATCGCGGCGCAACCAATCACAAGCCGTGACGTCACGGGAGGCTGGACACGCGCCCATTTCAAAATGAGCGCGTCCAGCCTCCCGGCTTGTGATTGGTTGATCGCGGCGCAACCAATCACAAGCCGTGACGTCACGGGAGGCTGGACACGCGCCCATTTTAAAATGAGCGCGTGTCCAGCCTCCCGTGACGTCCCGGCTTGTGATTGGTCAGGGCGGCCATATTGCCGGGACGCGGACCAATCACAGCAAGCCGTGACGTAATTTCGTCACGGCTTGCTGTGATTGGTCCGCGTCCCGGCAACATGGCCGACCTGACCAATCACAAGCCGGGAATTCACGTAACCAAGTAATAGCGCGATTTTTAAACAAACAACGCTGCCGGTTCCCTCGCTGAAGTCCCGGCTGCGTCGGACAGGTGAGTATAGCGATATTTTTTATTTTAATTCTTTCTTTTACACATTTATATGGTTCCCAGGGCCTGAAGGAGAGTTTCCTCTCCTTCAGACCCTGGGAACCATCAGGGATACCGTCCGATACATGAGTCCCATTGACTTGTATTGGTATCGGGTATCGGTATCGGATTGGATTCCGATACTGTGACGGTATCGGCCGATACTTTCCGATACCGATACTTTCAAGTATCGGACGGTATCGCTCAACACTACTCACTTCCCTTTCAGGTTGAGGTGGATGCTTCGGAGATTGGGGCAGGGGCCGTTTTGTCGCAGAGAGGCCCTGGTTGCTCTGTTATGAAACCTTGTGCCTTTTTCTCTAGGAAGTTTTCGCCTGCCGAGCGAAATTATGATGTGGGCAATCGGGAGTTGTTGGCCATGAAATGGGCATTTGAGGAGTGGCGTCATTGGCTCGAGGGTGCTAAGCATCGTGTGGTGGTCTTGACTGATCACAAAAATCTGATGTATCTCGAGTCTGCTAAACGCCTTAATCCGAGACAGGCCCGCTGGTCATTGTTTTTCTCCCGCTTTGATTTTGTTGTCTCGTATTTACCAGGTTCAAAGAATGTGAAGGCCGATGCTCTTTCTAGGAGCTTTGTGCCTGATGCTCCTGGAGTCGCTGATCCTGTTGGTATTCTTAAAGATGGAGTTATCTTGTCAGCTATTTCTCCGGATCTGCGACGTGTGTTGCAGAGATTTCAGGCTGATAGGCCTGAGTCTTGTCCACCTGACAGACTGTTTGTCCCGGATAAGTGGACCAGCAGAGTCATTTCCGAGGTTCATTCCTCGGTGTTGGCAGGTCACCCGGGAATTTTTGGCACCAGAGATCTGGTGGCCAGGTCCTTTTGGTGGCCTTCCTTGTCAAGGGATGTGCGGTCATTTGTGCAGTCCTGTGGGACTTGTGCTCGAGCTAAGCCTTGCTGTTCTCGTGCCAGCGGTTTGCTCTTGCCCTTGCCTGTCCCGAAGAGACCTTGGACACATATCTCCATGGATTTCATTTCTGATCTTCCGCTATCTCAGGGCATGTCCGTTATCTGGGTGATATGTGATCGCTTCTCCAAGATGGTCCATTTGGTTCCTTTGCCTAAGCTGCCTTCCTCTTCCGATCTGGTTCCTGTGTTTTTCCAGAACGTGGTTCGTTTGCACGGCATCCCTGAGAATATTGTGTCAGACAGAGGATCCCAGTTCGTTTCCAGGTTCTGGCGATCCTTTTGTAGTAGGATGGGCATTGATTTGTCGTTTTCGTCTGCTTTCCATCCTCAGACTAATGGACAGACGGAGCGAACCAATCAGACTTTGGAGGCTTATTTGAGGTGTTTTGTCTCTGCTGATCAGGACGATTGGGTGACATTCTTGCCGTTGGCTGAGTTTGCCCTTAATAATCGGGCTAGTTCCGCCACCTTGGTTTCGCCTTTTTTCTGCAACTCTGGTTTCCATCCTCGCTTTTCTTCGGGTCATGTGGAGCCTTCTGACTGTCCTGGGGTGGATTCTGTGGTGGATAGGTTGCAGCAGATCTGGAATCATGTGGTGGACAACTTGAAGTTGTCACAGGAGAAGGCTCAGCGCTTTGCCAACCGCCGCCGCGGTGTGGGTCCCCGACTACGCGTTGGGGATTTGGTGTGGCTTTCTTCCCGCTTTGTTCCTATGAAGGTCTCCTCTCCCAAATTTAAACCTCGTTTTATTGGGCCTTACAAGATATTGGAAATCCTTAATCCTGTATCTTTTCGTCTGGATCTTCCTGTGTCGTTTGCTATTCACAATGTATTTCATAGGTCCTTGTTGCGGCGGTACATTGTGCCTGTAGTTCCTTCTGCTGAGCCTCCTGCTCCGGTGTTGGTTGAGGGCGAGTTGGAGTACGTGGTGGAGAAGATCTTGGATTCTCGCCTCTCCAGGCGGAGGCTTCAGTACCTGGTCAAGTGGAAGGGCTATGGTCAGGAGGATAATTCCTGGGTGGTCGCCTCTGATGTTCATGCGGCCGATTTAGTTCGTGCCTTTCATGCCGCTCATCCTGATCGCCCTGGTGGTCGTGGTGAGGGTTCGGTGACCCCTCACTAAGGGGGGGGTACTGTTGTGAATTTGCTTTTTGCTCCCTCTAGTGGTTACTAGTTTTTTGACTCTGGTTTTTCTGTCATTCCTTTTATCCGCACCTGGGTCGTTAGTTAGGGGTGTTGCTATATAAGCTCCCTGGACCTTCAGTTCAATGCCTGGCAACGTAGTTATCAGAGCTAGTCTGCTGTGCTCTTGTCTACTGATCCTGGTTCCAGTTATATCAGCTAAGTCTGCCTTTTGCTTTTTGCTATTTGTTTTGGTTTTGTATTTTTGTCCAGCTTGTTCCTTATCTATATCCTGACCTTTGCTGGAAGCTCTAGGGGGCTGGTGTTCTCCCCCCGGACCGTTAGACGGTTCGGGGGTTCTTGAATTTCCAGTGTGGATTTTGATAGGGTTTTTGTTGACCATATAAGTTACCTTTCTTTATTCTGCTATCAGTAAGCGGGCCTCTCTGTGCTAAACCTGGTTCATTTCTGTGTTTGTCATTTCCTCTTACCTCACCGTCATTATTTGTGGGGGGCTTCTATCCAGCTTTGGGGTCCCCTTCTCTGGAGGCAAGAAAGGTCTTTGTTTTCCTCTACTAGGGGTAGCTAGATTCTCCGGCTGGCGCGTGTCATCTAGAATCAACGTAGGAATGATCCCCGGCTACTTCTAGTGTTGGCGTTAGGAGTAGATATATGGTCAACCCAGTTACCACTGCCCTATGAGCTGGATTTTTGTATTCTGCAGACTTCCACGTTCCTCTGAGACCCTCGCCATTGGGGTCATAACAAATGACCCATAGTACATAACACACCACCCCCAAAAATTAAAACAAAAAACCCACCTAAACCCAACTATTAGGGCGGGAGGGCGGGACACTTGCTGTCTGGAGAGCGGGAACTAACAGGTCCCACCCCTCTACAGCTTAATTAAACTAACCGACCCCACTATCCCCACCCCTTACTCATTAACGCCTCCCTCCATCCCATGGTCATGATGTGCCTCCCCTTACGCCGCGGGGGGAGGGGCGGCTCCAGCTCCGGCCATTACTTGACCCTGGTAATGTCGAGCCGTTGGGGTATAAAACGATGCATCGCTTACCTTTAGCTAACACCTCCCACGTAACCCATACCCTCCTACCCATAAATAAAAACTCCAACTACGTATTCTTTTGGAATAATGTCGGCCACAGCAGCCTTTTTATTTAAATACAAACAACATCATAAATAATAACATCCAATAACTATTTTTGAGCTAGGAGGGGTCCTTGGAGCTCCCCATGGATCTGGTGATCAAAACACAACACAACGTGAACGTTACCAAAAACCAAATTACTCCCAGCCGATACCGCCTGGCTCGGGAGCACCAAAACCCCAGAGGGTTCCCTGTTCACGTTACAATTCCCAGGGAACCGACTACCCCCGCCGGAACCCCCAAGTCACCAGATCCAAAACCAGTTTACACAAAATACCGGGGAGCCATAAGCCAATGACTCCCCCCAACCCAATTTCCAACAACTCCAAGGATTCCCCCCAGCCACCACAACGAGGGACTTTGAAACCTTAAAGACCCGAGACCCCACCACTCCGAAAAGCTATGGCCTTCTCCACACCTTCTTGCAGTCCAAGTGCCCAAAAATCAATTCCAACAGCATTCAGATGCACACTGTCTGCAAGCCAAAATGCCCCGTCACCCTTCTCCAACTCAAAATGCCTTACGGCTACTCCACCATTCCTGGCCACAAACGCGGACACCGCTCTGTTAACCTTAATTCTGGCCTTATTAAGTTTATCCAATGACCGCATGTTCCTCCACCGTTTTCGCGGTACAATCTCCGACCAAACTACTGATATCCCTGGATATAACCGCCACAAGCGCAACAAGTCCTGCTTGATATCTTTGATTAGTTCTCTAAATGGGCGCGAACCCAAGTCATTTCCTCCAGCATGCAGCACCAAGATATCCGGAGATCTGTCTAAAAGTACCGCAGCATTGATCTCCTTCAGCACCCTGTTCCAGGCCAAACCTCTAAAACCGATCCACCGGACCACCGCTACCGACCGATCGAAACCGAGCTGTCTACCCTCCGACCGTACATCAGCGCGTCGTGCTCCCCAATGAATATAGGAATGGCCGAAAATCCATACCAAAAACGGTAAGGAACCTAAAAATACAAAAAACAAAAGTCAATCAACCAACGAAGAAAAAACCACCAACTTCCAAAACGCACCCCTTCAGAATGAGAAACGCACACCATCCCTAACATCTAACATAGCTGCGATATCTATTCGACTGCCATCTCCCAATACGCTTGATAGCATCCACATCCAAACCTCCAGCGGCCGCATCAGTAGCTGCCCCAATCCGAAACGAATGAGAAGTAAAACGCGAATCATCCAACCCCAACAAAACAACCGCTCTCCGGAAAATCGTCTGAAACTGATACCTGGACAAAGCCGAACCGTCCTCATGACACAGTAAAGATCCCTCCCTGCGAGGCCCAAGCCCCCAAAAACCTCTTAAACAACTAACTGGGCACATCAGAGAACCAGCTACTCCACCAAGCTCAATTTTCTTACCGCGCCCCACTTGATCCGTCTTGGATCGACGCAACCAGAACTCCACACGTCCTTCGGCCAAGAGAACCGCTGTACTCTTATTAGGAGACACCAATTCACTAATTCTCATTGCAACAAAATACGCCCACGAGAAAGCCAAGCTGAAAAGACGTTGTTCAAACAGCGACCCACAACAGTCACCCAAAATCTCACCTAATCGCTCCAACATCGCGAAAGAAACAGGACGCCTAGAATCCAACCTACCATATTGTCTCCGGAAACCTTTTACAGCTTGCCTCACTAGGAAGGCTTTAGTCAAATCACACTGCCCCCTCAGCTTGAAACCAAAAGCCAAAGCAGCCAGAAGACGCAACACCTTTGCCCCCGACCAACCTTCATCAAAACCACGGCTAACCCAGGACAACAGAAGCCCAACCTGATCATCGGCATTATCTCCACCAGGGCAGGATGCCAAGACCCCTTCCCAAGAAGACCAAACCAACTGATAAGTCTCCCAAGTTTTTGGAGCCAACGACGATCTTATGAGATCTCCAGCGTCCCTGATGCCACGAGCCAAAGGTCCGCTGGGCAATCCAAACCGATGGTTTCTACTTCCGGAGCCAACGACCGAAAACGCTCGAACTGGAAACGAGAAAGGGAATCAGCTATTAAATTCATCGCCCCGGGCACATGCATCGCAGTGACCTGCAAATTCAATTCCAAACAAGATAGGACCAATCGCCTGAGAACCCGGACCACAGGCGGTGATGAAGCAGTAAGTCCGTTGACCGCACACACCACTCCCATGTTGTCACAGTTAAAGCGAATCCGCCTGTTGCGAAATTCGTGCTTCCACAAATGAACCGCCACCAGGATCGGAAAAATTTCCAATAGCGCTATATTACGAACCAGCCCTGATGAAACCCACTCCACCGGCCAGGGTGCAGCACACCATTGCCCCTTGAAGTAAGCCCCAAAACCACTGCTACCCGCCGCGTCCGTAAACAAATCCAAAGAATCATTGTCCACCGCTTTTTCCATAAACAAAGAACGACAATTGTAAGAACCCAAAAAGGAACTCCAAACCGCCAAATCTTCCTTCAACTCTGCTGACAAACGAATGAAATGATGTGGCGCACAGACTCCGGCCGTAGCACTCGCCAACCTTCTGGAAAAAACTCTCCCCATTGGCATCACCCGACACGCGAAGTTGAGTTTTCCCAACAGCGACTGTAATTCTCTCAAAGTCAATTTCTTTACACGCCTTGCTCGAGCCAAATCTTCTTTCAATCCTTCAATCTTGTCAACAGGAAGCCGAAACTCCCACTCGACCGTATCAATAACAATCCCCAGAAAACTCAAACACGTACACGGCCCTTCCGTCTTCCCGGGTGCCAATGGAACTCCGAAACGCTCACACACCCATTCAACAGCCCGGAGAAGGCGCAAACAACGATCTGACCCAGCCGGGCCCACACATAGGAAATCATCCAAATAATGTAACACCGAATCACAATCAGAAACATCCTTAACCGCCCACTCCAAAAACGAGCTAAACATCTCAAACAAAGCGCAAGAAAGGGAACAACCCATAGGTAAACACCTATCCACGAAAAACCCCCCCTCCCAAAAACAACCCAAAAGCTTAACACTATCAGGATGAACCGGCAACAGCCTAAATGCAGCTTCAATATCCGTCTTGGCCAACAAGGCCCCACGACCAAACTTGCCAACCCACGCAACGGCTTCATCAAAAGACGCGTACACCACCGAACAAAGCTCGGGTGCAATACCGTCGTTAACGGACAACCCCCGCGGGTAAGACAAGTGGTGAATCAGACGGAATTTTCCAGTTTCTTTCTTAGGAACCACACCTAGCGGTGATACAACCAAATCCTCAAACGGAGGAGACAAAAAGGGGCCCGCCATCCTTCCCAACGCAACTTCCTTCTTCAACTTCTCTGAAACCACATCCCCCTGTAACACCGCCGACCTCAAATTCTTAAGCGTCCGAGGAACCACAAACGAAGGGGCCGGAATAACAAAACCGTCCCGAAAACCTCGATGTAGCACCCCCGCCGCCTCCCTCAAGGGGTATCTATTTAGAAAGGGGGCCATCCTTTCCAGACTCACTGGCGTCACCCCCTTGAGAATTCCCTGACCCTGACTTGGACTTAGATTTTTTAAAACACTTCGAGGCCCCATGGGAAGAGCCGCTACAGTGTGAACACAAGTGCTTGAACTTGCAGTTAACCCCGAACTTACATTGCCCGTCGTTAAACTGCCAGCACAAGCCCGCTTTACGACCCCCCGCCTGACTGGACTGTCCGGCCGATCCCGCCGAACTGGATTGACTACTCTGACCGGAACTACCGCCCCCCCCCTGAAAGGAATGGCCAAATTTGTACTGCGCCATCACCCGCAGCCAAAGCCCGATATCCTTCTGATCCCAACGAAGTGTAGGTCGTATAGCCTTCCTCTGCCAGAATTGCTCATCATACCTCAACCAAGCCTGACCGCCATAAACCCTATGCGCCTCTCCAATGGAATCCATGTAGCAAAAAAGGCCTGAACACTTCTCAGGCGCCTTCTCCTCAATCACACTTGCCAAAATAGCAAACGCCTGTAGCCAATTTGTGAAGGTCTGAGGAATCAAACGCCACCTACGTTTTTCCTCCTCCTCCTTTTTACTATCCTCCTTCTTCCCTTTGTCCAAGTTAAATTTTTCTAACGGGAGCAGCGAAAAAATTTCAACATACTCATCCTTCATGATCTTTTCTTTTACCTCCTTTTTAAGATGCGCCCCCAAAGGGCCCTCAAAACAAACATACACCTCCCCATGAGCCCTATCATCTAAATGGACCCGACACTCCTTCTCTTTCTCCGTTTGTACCGAAACCGACACCGGCGCCCAAGAGCCCGACGCCACTTGAGTCAAACCTGTAACCCTCTGCGACCCAATCCACGCCGCCAAATGCCGTTGATCACTCATTCCTCTCTCCAATCGCACCAACAAATCCCTCACATTTTCCAACACCGCCCCGACCCCCACCACATCAGCCCCGACAACGCGACTAACCCCAAAACTCGTCGCCAAACCCCCTTGTGCCTCCACACGCACTGGAGACGCCAAATACTGCACAGGTAGCAAAGACATGGACAAACACTCACCAGGCTGCGGGGGAGCTGTGATCCCCCCAGCCGGAGTCCCAGGATCCAACCGCCGCTGTCCGTGGAGATCTAGTGCCCCAGGAGGCAACTGTCGCGTGGGAGTCTGCGTTGCGTCTTGCTGTGAAAATCCAGCCTGAGGTGAAAGTAGCGCAGCCTGTACTGTCGCAGCTTGCTGGTGCTGGTCTGTCCTCCAAACGGCCGGGCCCCCATCACCACTGTGTGAGGCCGCTGCTGTGTCCATCAATCCAGCTGCAGGGACAAACCCTGCCGATGCTGCCGGGGCCACACCCGTAACCGCAGGGGTACCCTCCACCGCTCCTCTCCCACGTCCTGCTGCAAGTAGGCCAGAGGCAGGCCGCGCGGAAGGAGCATCCCCGCCGTGGCCCCCCGATGTGCTAGGCCTCAGACGCTGCCTGGCTCACGCTGGCCCCGCCCCCGCAATGCCGCGAGGTGAAGGCCTTGCAGCCGCCGCCGGACCCCGCCCGGCAGTAGGATTCCTCCCAGGCTGGGACCTACTGGCGCTGCTATTTAAGGGTGCCCGGCCTGGAGGGTCCCTGGAGGGGCTCCTGCGCCGACGGGGGGCCCGAGGAGCTGAGTCGGGCGACAGCCGGTCCGGAGGCCTTGACCGACACGCGCGCCTCACCGGAGACACCGCCGTCGCCGCTGCTGTTCCCGAACCTCCGCTCCCGATGATTCCAGCTACCTGCCGCTCCAACCAGCCTGGAGGGTGCACTGCTGCCGCAGCCCTCAGGCTCTCCAGAACGCTGTCCACAGTGGCCATAATAGGTGCTCACTTGCTGTCTGGAGAGCGGGAACTAACAGGTCCCACCCCTCTACAGCTTAATTAAACTAACCGACCCCACTATCCCCACCCCTTACTCATTAACCCCTCCCTCCATCCCATGGTCATGATGTGCCTCCCATTACGCCGCGGGGGGAGGGGCGGCTCCAGCTCCGGCCATTACTAGAACTCGCGCATCAATACCCAGCACTGATGCCGGCGCTCTGGACAGAGCATTCAGCTGCGTAGAAATACATGCAGCCGCACACTTCGGTCCCGAGTGCCGGTGACAGTGCCGGGTATTGATTCGAGAGACTCGCGCTGCACTTGCAAGTGTGACACCGGCCTTAGGCATGTTTACAAATCAATCATTTGCATGAAAAATGTTGCAGTACAATTAAAGCACCACGGCCATCTATGAATAGTATCAAAGCCAGGCACTACATTAAAAAACAAGAATCAAAGTATATTCACACTGTGAAGAAAAACTGACTGCACATGGTCAGCACTAGGAATTAATGTTTTCTCATGGGGCTGTTCAGGGGACAGTTTTTTCACGCAAACTGTTTGCTTGAAAAAAATTACAGCATGCACTAGATTTTCCATATTTTGAATGAGACTCACATATGAAAATGTTTGGGTGTGCAAAAAAAAGGATCCCATATGGATCATCGCTTAACATCCAAGTTTTACAAATACAGTGCCCCTGGAACTTTTCAACCTTTTCCCACATAGTATACTTCAAACATAAAGACACCAAATGTAAATTTTTGGTGAAGAATCAACAAGTGGAACACAATTGTGAAGTTGAACGAAATTTATTGGTTATTTATTCGGCCCCTTTACTTTCAGTGCAGCAAACTCACTCCAGAAGTTCATTGTGGATCTCTGAATGATCCAATGTTCTCCTAAATGCCTAATGATGGTAAATATAATCCACCTGTGTGTAATCAAGTCTCCTTATAAATGCACCTGCTCTGTGATAGTCTCAGGGTTCTGTTTGAAGCACAGAGAGCATCATGAAGACCAAGGAACACAACAGGCAGGTCCGTGATACTGTGGTGGAGAAGTTTAAAGCCAGATTATGATAGAAAATGATTTCCAAAACTTTAAACATCCCAAGGAGCACTGTGCAAGGGATCATATTGAAATGGAAGGAGTGTCATACCACTGCAAATCTACCAAGACCCGGCTGTCCCTCTAAACTTTCATCTCAAACAAGGAGAAGACTGATCAGAGATCAGAGATGCAGCCAAGAGGCCCATGATCACTCTGGATCAACTGCAGAGATCTACAGCTGAGGTGGGACAGTCTGTCCATAGGACAACAATCAGTCATACACTGCACAAATCTGGCCTTTATGGAATAGTGGCAAGAAGAAAGCCATTTCTCAAAGATATCCATAAAAAGTGTTGTTTAAAGTTTGCAACAAGCCACCTGGGAGACACACCAAGCAGGTGGAAGAAGGTGCTTTGGTCAGATGAAACCAAAATCAAACTTTTTGGCAACAATGCCAAACAATATGTTTGGCATAAGTGCAACACAGCTCATCACCCTAAACACACCACCCCACTGTCAAACATGGTGGTGGGAGCATCATGGTTTGGGCCTGCTTTTCTTCAGCAGGGACAGGGAAGAAGGTTAACATTTATAGGAAGATGGATGGAGCCAAATACAGGACCATTCTTGAAGAAAACCTATTGGAGTCTGCAAAAGACCAGATACTGGGATGGAGATTTGTCTTCCAACAAGACAATGATCCCAAACATAAAGCAAAATCTACAATGGAATGGTTCACAAATAAACGTATTCAGGAGTTAGAATGGCCAAGTCAAAGCCCAGACCTCAATCCAATCGAGAATCTGTGGAAAGAGCTGAAAACTGCTGTTCACAAACGATCTCCATCAAACCTCACTGAGCTTGAGCTGTTTGCCAAGGAAGAATGGGCAAAAATTTCAGTCTCTTGATGTACAAAACTGATAGAGACATACCCCAAGCGACTTACAGCTGTAATCACAGCAAAAGGTGGCGCTACAAAGTATTAAGTTAAAGGGGCCGAATAATATTGCACGCCCCACTTTTCAGTTTTTGAGTTTCCATAAAAATTTAAAATAACCAATACATGTCGTTCAACTTCACAATTGTGTTCCTCTTGTTGTTGATTCTTCACCAAAAATTTACATTTGGTATCTCTATGTTTGAAGCATGATATGTGGGAAAAGGTTGAAAAGTTTTAGGGGGCCGAATACTTTCACAAGGCACTGTACATTGCTTTTTTATTTTAGGAAGCTGCTCTTAATCTGGAATAGTGATGATTGAGCACTAAAATGTTTGAGTGCTCAGTGCTCAAATTTAACAGTTTTCCATTTCAGTCAGGAAAATAAGGAATCATGTGCATGAGATTTATGACATTTTCTCCCATTTGTAAGGACTCCTAGACTGGTAAAGGCTATGCACCAAGTACTGCTTCTGCAACCTAAAAACAAAAGTCATTTTCAGGGTTTCAAATTTTGTTTTTACTTTTAAGAACTGCCAAAAATTAGAAAGAAGAGGGACTCCAATACACCCCGCATTAGACATAAATACATATTATGTTAAAATTGTTAGGTACTGGGATGCCTAGACTCATAAAGCCCATGCACAAATTGCAAGGTCTGCCAAAAATTAGAAGGAGGGAGGTAGAGGAGGGCCTCAGAAAACATCTTTTTCCCATTTTTAAGCAACTCCTAGACCGGTAAAGCCCATGCACTAAGTGCAAGGGCTTAAAGACAATCATCACCGGGGTGTGTATATCTATTTTTCAGGATGTGTATGATACCCTCCTTAATAATTTTTCCAGGACGTGTATGAGGCCTACTTCTACAATTTTCTTACATATATGTATGTATATATATATATATATATATATATATATATATATATATATATGTGTATATATATATATATATATATATATATATATATATATATATATATATATATATATATATATGAGAATTGTAGAGGTAGGCCTCATACACATCCTGGAAAAATTATTAAGGAGGGCATCATACATATCCTGGAAAAACAGAAAGCAAAATCCCCATGATGACCCTCTAAAAATTTGGAGCAAGGGCCAGATGATGACCCTCAAAGAATTTGGAGAGAGGACCACATGATGACTGTGCCATGGTAAAGTTGGTAGGATAAAGTCTTTCCGTAGGAAGATCTGAATGATGCAGGAAAGGCATTGGCTACATTACAGATGTCAACTGTTGCGTGGTTAGAAACTATCAGCGAATATCTGTGAGTCGGACATTTTGCCCTCATCTGAGCCCAGCTGGACCATGGAATCAACTTAGGGAGGGAGCAGTAGCTATGGCATGTGAGCCTCAGATTTGGCTCATCTCCATGGACAATCCAACTAAAACTTCATTTTTCAAATGGATAAAAGACCCGAGTGGCCTCGAATCAGGGACTCGTTGTTGGCCACAGAATGTGGTTTGCCCCTTCCGGTTGTTTATTAACCTATTGGATTTAGGGACTTTGAGCCATGAGAGGGTTCTACACCCTTTGCCATGGACTTTGCGAAATCAGCTGTGGACTTTGCCGCTCATGGATTGTGTCCTTGCCAGAGGACTATTGGGGGGATGGGGGATCAAGAGCTGATATCCCAACCAGGTTGAAACATTGTTTAAAAGAACTCAGACTTTTCCTTCTGGTGTCCCAACCCAGAGGGACCAGAGTTGTGCTGATTCAAGAGGGAAAAGGACACTATTCTCTCCGGACAAGACACTTTTATTATTTATGTTTGATGTCTTCTCATGCAGCTCTTGTTGATGCTTTTCTATCTTTTGCAACATAATTTTTTTTTAGATTGTATCGATCTGCAGTACTACCTTTTTAGCTATCACAGTGATGATTTTCAGATATATAGGATTTGGTTTGCCTCATCTCATCTTTTCAGCATGGATTGGGTGAAAATGAGGAGGAGAAGGCTGAGGAGGAGGAGGCACAGGAGATGGTTTCCAGTGCTACAGAGGGTACTACCCACACCAGATTTTTCCGGTCTGTTCATTGTGCATGGGCTAAAGAGGAAGAGGAGAGGGAGGAGGAAGAGATGAAGAGTGGTCCTTCTGGTGGGGACAAGGAAGTCTTACCTGTTGGGAGTCTGGCACATAAGGCTGACTTTATGTTCCTCTGCCTTTTCCACAATTCTCACATTATATGCATTTCGACCAACATGAGTTACTGGTTGTTCACCCTTTTGAACCAATGCTACAAGGAGAACTTTCCAGCTCTCCTTCCTGCGGTGGAGAGGGCTAGCAAAATGATGCAATAGCAGAATACCTGGATGGCAACAGCAATACATAAATCCAAATCAAATGTTGTGGGTTTTTTTATATATTCCCATGCACCCTTTATACCCCCAAACTGTGTATAGTCTTCATGATTTCTTCTTTTTCTTGTCCTCCTGCTCCTCTAATCCAAAACTATCCCTCCTCCTGTAGCTATCCCTAAACTGAATGCAGCTAACAGCGATATTAATAAGAATAATAGATGTAACAATGATAAGGCATTATGGTTTTAGGTTGCAGCTGCTAGGACTCTAAGGCTTTACACCCTGCTTATATGACTAATGCAAAACATGCCCTTCTTCAGAAACTATCCCTACAATAAATGCAGCTAAGAACAGTATTAATAGGTAGAACTGATATAATAGAATAGATGTAGCCCTGATAAGGACTGTTGGTTTAATGTTTCTGCAACAAAGACTGTAAAGGTACCGTCACATTAAGGGACGCTGCAGCGATATAGACAACTATGCCGATCGCTGCAGCGTCGCTGTGTGGTCGCTGGAGAGCTGTCACACAGACAGCTCTCCAGCGACCAACGATGCCGAAGTCCCCGGGTAACCAGGGTAAACATCGGGTTACTAAGCGCAGGGCCGCGCTTAGTAACCCGATGTTTACCCTGGTTACCATTGTAAATGTAAAAAAAAAACAACACATACTCACATTCCGGTGCCTGTCACGTCCCCCGGCGTCCGCTTCCCTGCACTCCTCCTGCATCCTGTGTAAGCACCGCCGGAAAGCAGAGCGGTGACATCACCGCTGTGCCCTGCTTTATGGCCGGCGCTGACATAGATGCAGGAGGAGCGCAGGGAAGTGGACGCCGGGGGACGTGACAGGCACCGGAATGTGAGTATGTAGTGGTTTTTGTTTTTTACATTTACAATGGTAACCAGGGTAAACATCGGGTTACTAAGCGCGGCCCTGCGCTTAGCAACCCGATATTTACCCTGGTTACCATTGTAAAACATTGCTGGCATCGTTGCTTTTGCTGTCAAACACAACGATACACGCCGATCTGACGACCAAATAAAGTTCTGGCCTTCTAGCTCCGACCAATGATATCACAGCAGGATCCTGATCGCCGCTGCGTGTCAAACACAACGATATCACTATCCAGGACGCTGCAACGTCATGGATCGCTATCGTTATTGTTCTAAAGTCGCTCAGTGTGAAGGTACCTTAAGGCTATAAACCCTGGCTTTAGGCCTCTAATGCACTATCTCTTCATTAGATACCCCTACACTAAATAAAGTGAACAGTGGTTTTAATAGGGACTAAAATAGAATAGATATAGACCTGATAAGGAGTTTTGTTTTAAGGTTGCAGCAGTAAGGATTGTAAGGCAATAACCCCTGCCTAGATGGCTCTAATGCAAAACTAGCTCTTCTCCATCAACTATCCCTACACTAAACGGTGCTAAGAGCAGTATTAATAGGTAATAGAATAGAGCAGATGTAGCCCTGATCAGGACTGGTGGTTTTAGGTTTCTGCAGCTAGGACCCTGACTATAGGCATATAATGTATTACTATCCCTTCTCCAAAAGTTATCCCTACACTAAATACAGCTAACAGTGCTATTTACATTGAATATAATAGATTTAGCCATGAAAATGGCTTTTAATTATAGGTTTCTGCAGCAATGACTGGAAGGCAATATAAACCCTGCCTAGATGCCTCTAATGTAAACTTTCCCTTTTCCAGCAACTGTCCCTACTCTGTTTCCAAGGTACAGTGTTGTAAGCATCATGTTACCAGATCTTATACATACCCAATGACGTGATTCGGCAGGCAAATCACAGAAATGCCAGTAGCCAATATGACTATGGCATTACCGTGAATGCAGGCAATCCCCTCATGTTTAGTGGCTGAAAAAGAGCTGCAAATCGTGGGGCGAGGACTCGAGCATGTTCTTGAGCACCATGATATACTCATCCGAGTAGCAAGCTTGCCCAAGCACCCCCATGCTCGATCAAATATCAAGCAGTGGTGAGCATGCTCACTCATCACTACTGCAGATGTATAGAAACTGATGCTATACAGATACCGTATGGATATCAAATGGATTGCATATAGATGACAATACAGTAAAATCTCAATCAAAGTAGACAACTGGACCTGACCAAGACTGAAAAAATAGAAGGTCTGACAATTGTTTAAGCTGTTGTAAGAATAATAACATGAGTTAACAGTCTAAAAATCAGTCACCTTTCTGGACTGAGAAGACAGATTTCTTAAATAATATATGCCAATTACATACAGTTGGGATGGAAGAAACTTGAGGTCTTTAATAATCAATATAATCAAAGAGGAGAGCAGACGTGATGATTTATGCAAAGCATAGTAGATAAATAAAGTGGGACAGATACAGTCCAGAGATGAAGAGGAAAAAAAAGAGGGCAAGGAAAAAAAGACCCAAAAAGGTCACTGTTCCCCTGTTTGACTTGTTGCCCATCAAGTGCTTGATTGATGCAGATTTCAACATGTAGTAGGCTAAGATGCAAGTTATGCTTTTTAGTTACACTGAGCATTTTTCTGACTTAATATGTACCTGGAGTGCAGTTTCTAATGGACGGACTGATAGAATTGATAGATTTTCAGGTTAGTGATCAATCATGTTACAGGTCTCACCATAAGGAAGAAAATAATGGACCAAGCAAGCATACAATCCAGTCATATTTCTTTGGGAAGCTAAAGAAGGTTTTTTTTGAAGAGGCTGGCCACTTTATCATTATTTGACAAATGTGGGGACATGATTTTGTGGCACTTACTACTGTATAAGTATGACAGGTTCTCCAGCACGTGTTAGTGCTGACTTTCAAACAGACAGTAATGGCCGGAGCTGAGCCGCCCCTCCCCCCTGCGGCGTAAGTGTAGGACAGCATGACCGTGGGATGGAGGGAGGGGTTAGGGTTAACTGTGCAAGGGGTTATGGGTAGAAATTGAAAGGTTAAATAGTGGTGGGGGGGAGTGGCCTGGTCAGTTCCTGCTCTCTGGGCAACTGGTGTGTACTGTACTTACTATGTCCACCGTGGATCGACTCCTGGAGAGCCTGAGGGCTGCAGCGGCTGTGCACCCTCCAGGCTGGCTCGAACAGCAAGTTGCTGGCATCGTGGGGAGCGGAGGGTCAGTGGCGGGGCCGGCGTCCCCGGTGAGGCGTTCGCGTCGGACTAGGCCTCCGGAACGCCTGTCGCCCGACTTAGCTCCGCGGGCCCCCCGGCGGCGCAGGAGCCCCTCAAGGGACCCTCCAGGCCGGGCGCCTCCGAGTCGCCGTGCCAGCGTGCCCCGGCCTGGGAGGAATCCTACTGCCCGGCGGGGTCCGTCGGCGGCTGCTAGGCCTTCGCCTCGCGCTGGTGTGGGGGCGGAGCCTAGACGAGCTGGTCAGCGTGCGAGGCCTAATGCAGCGGGGGGCCGCGGCAGTGATGTCCCTGCCGCGCGGCCTGCCTCTTCACCGCCTGTGAACAGGAGAGGGAGCAGCGGTGGATCGGGCGGCCCAGCAGGATCCGGGGCTGGGTCGGCCATGTTTACTACGGCGGGGTCTGATCCCGCAACTGGAGTTATGGATGTGGCGGCGGTGTCCCCAGGCGGGGATGTGAGCCCGGGCGCTTGGACAGCAGCACCACAGTTGCAGCAGCCGTATGGAGTTCAGCAGTCAGCGGTGTCCCCTTCCCCGGCTTCTACAGCGCAGCAGGATCCTTCTCAGGCCTCCCGGTGGCAGTTTTCGCAGAATGGCATGGACTTACGTGGACAGCGGCGTCAGGACCCTGGGAATCCGGCTGGAGGGATCACAGCTCCCTCGCAGCCTGGTGAGTGTATGTCTTTGTTATCTTCTCAGATTTTCTCTTCTCCTGTAGTTTCTGGGATACAGGATGATTCGGGGCCCGTGGTTGGGATGAGTGTGCCGGGTGCGGCTGATGTGGGGGGGGTTGGTGCTGTGTTAGCTAGTGTGAAGGATTTATTGGCTAGGTTAGAGAGGGGTATGAGTGATCAACGGCATTTGGCGGCGTGGGTTGGGTCACAAAGGGGGATTGGGGGTGTTACGGATGTGGCGGTAGGCCCCTGGGCTCCAGTTTCGGTTTCGGTTCAGACGGAGAAAGAGAAGGAGTGTCGTATACATTTGGATGATAGGGCTCACGGGGAGGTGTATGTCTGTTTTGAGGGACCTTTGGGGGCGCATCTTAAGAAGGAAGTGAGGGAGAAGATTGTTAAAGATGAGTATGTGGAAATATTTTCACTACTTCCGTTGGAAAAGTTTAACCTCGATAAGGGGAAGAGAGAGGACAGTAAGAAGGAGGAGGAGGAAAAACGCAGGTGGCGTTTGATTCCTCAAACTTTCATAAATTGGTTGCAGGCGTTCGCCATTCTAGCAAGTGTAATTGGCGAAAAGGCGCCGGAGAATTGTTCGGGCTTGTTTTGCTATATGGACTCTATTGGGGAGGCTCATAGGGTTTATGGTGGGCAGGCTTGGCTGAGGTACGACGAGCAATTCCGGCAGCGGAAGGCTATACGTCCGACTCTTCGGTGGGACCAAAAGGATATTGGGCTTTGGCTTCGGGTGATGGCGCAGTATAAGTTTGGTCATTCCTTTCAGGGGGGGACCGGTGGTTCCGGTCAGAGCGGTCGGTCCATTTCGGCAGGAATGTCGGGACAGTCCAGTCAGTCAGGGGGTCAAAAAGCGGGATTGTGTTGGCAGTTCAACGATGGGCAATGCAAGTTTGGGGTTAACTGCAAATTTAAACATTTGTGTTCCCATTGCAGCGGGTCCTCTCACGGGGCTTCAAAATGCTTTAAAAAAGCCAAGTCGAAGTCTGGGGACGGGAATTCTCATGGGGGTGACGCCGGTGAGGCTGGAAAAGATGGTCCCCTATCTAGATAGGTATCCCAAGGCAGAGGCGTCGGTTTTGTTGTATCATGGTTTTCGGGATGGTTTTGTGATTCCTGCCCCTCCGTTTGTGGTTCCTCGGGTGTTGAAGAATTTGCAGTCAGCAGTATTACATGGGGGGGTGGTGTCAGAGAAATTGAAGAAGGAAGTGGCGTTGGGGCGGATGTCTGGCCCCTTTGAGTCTCCTCCAGTTGAGGACTTGGTTGTTTCCCCACTTGGTGTGGTTCCCAAGAAGGAAGCGGGAAAATTTCGTTTGATACACCATTTGTCTTATCCACGTGGGTTGTCTATTAACGACGGTATCGCGCCGGAGCTTTGCTCGGTGGTTTACGCGTCTTTTGACGAAGCTGTTGCGTGGGTATGTAAGTTCGGACGAGGGGCCTTGTTGGCCAAAACGGATATTGAGGCGGCGTTTCGGTTGCTACCGGTGCATCCTGATAGTGTTCGTCTGTTGGGTTGTTTTTGGGAGGGGGGTTTCTATGTTGATAGGTGTTTGCCTATGGGTTGTTCCTTATCGTGCGCGTTGTTTGAGACGTTCAGTTCATTTTTAGAGTGGGTTGTTAAGGATGTTTCGGATTGCGATTCAATTATGCACTATTTGGATGATTTCCTGTGTGTAGGCCCGGCTGGGTCTGATCGTTGTTATCGGCTTTTGCGGGCTGTTGAATGGGTTTGTGAGCGTTTTGGGGTTCCCCTGGCGCCTGGAAAGACGGAAGGCCCGAGTACGTGTTTGAGTTTTTTGGGTATTGTCATCGATACGGTTGAGTGGGAGTTTCGGCTGCCGGTGGACAAGATTGAGGGATTGCGTGAAGATTTGGCGTGTGCGCAGTGATTGAAGAAGTTGACTTTGCGTGAGTTGCAATCGTTGCTTGGTAAACTCAATTTTGCTTGTCGGGTGATGCCGATGGGGAGAGTGTTCTCCAGGAGATTAGCGAGTGCTACGGCCGGAGTTCGGGCACCGCACCATTTTATTCGCTTGTCATCTGAGCTGAAAGAGGACTTGGCAGTTTGGAGCTCCTTTTTGGGTTCGTATAATTGTCGGTCGTTGTTGATGGAAGAGGCGATTGACAATGATTCGCTTGATTTGTTTACGGATGCAGCTGGTGGTAGTGGTTTTGGAGCTTATTTCAAGGGGCAGTGGTGTGCGGCACCTTGGCCTGCTGAGTGGATCGCGGCGGGGCTAGTTCGTAACATTGCGTTGTTGGAAATTTTTCCGATTCTGGTCGCGGTTCATTTGTGGAAGGATGAATTCCGTAACAGGCGCATTCGTTTTAACTGTGACAATATGGGGGTCGTGTGTGCTGTGAATGGACTCACGGCGTCGTCACCTCCCGTGGTGCGAGTTCTTCGCCGACTGGTGTTAGCTTGTTTGGAGTTGAATTCACAGGTTACGGCAACTCATGTGCCTGGGGTGCGTAATTCAATAGCGGATTCTCTTTCTCGTTTTCAGTTCGAGCGTTTTCGGGTATTGGCTCCAGAAGCAGAGACCGTCGGCTTGGATTGCCCTGCGGACCTTTGGATTGTGGCATCTGGGACGCTGAAGATTTGATACGGTCATCGTTGGCTCCCAAAACATGGGAGGCGTATCAAGCGGTTTGGTTGTCTTGGGAGGGGATGTTAACAGCTTGCCCGGGTGTAGTTAGTTCGGATGATCAAGTGGGTGTTCTGCTGTCTTGGTTAAGTCGAGGTTTTTCGGAAGGTTGGTCGTGGACGAAGGTATCGCGCTTGCTGGCTGCTCTGGCTTTCGGTTTTAAGTTAAGAGGGCAACGGGATTTGTCCAAAGTGTTTTTGGTGAGGCAAGCAGTTAAAGGTTTCCGTAGGCGATGCGGGGGGTTGGACTCGCGGCGTCCTGTGTCTTTTGCTATGTTGGAACGGTTGGGTGAGGCGTTGGGGAAGTGCTGTGTGTCGGCTTTTGAGCATTGTTTATTCCGTTTGGCATTTTCCTTCGCCTTTTTCGGTGCGCTGAGGATTGGTGAGTTGGTGTCTCCTACCAAAAAAGTGGTGGGAGGAATTTTGGCGCGTGATGTGTTATTGTCGGAGGATAGGGTGGAGTTCTGGTTACGTCGCTCAAAGACTGACCAGGTGGGCCGCGGTAAGAAGGTGGTGCTAGGTGTAGTCGCCGGCTCGCGTATGTGCCCAGTTACTTGTTTAACAGTTTTTTGGGGGCTCATGCCTCTCAGGGCTGGATCGTTGCTCTGTCACGAGGATGGTTCCTCTTTGTCAAGGTATCAGTTTTGCATGATTTTCAAAAAGGCGATTAATGAATTGGGGTTGGATGGGTCGCGCTTTACTCCTCATTCGTTTCAGATTGGGGCGGCAACTGACGTGGCTGCGGGTGGTTTGGATGCGGAAGTGATTAAACGTATTGGCAGATGGAAGTCAAATAGATACCGTAGTTATGTGAGGTGTTAGTGGGGTATGATTACGTCATTTGGTACGGTCCGGTGTTATGGTTATTTGTTTTGTGATACGGTGGGGATTTGATTACTTGTGTTTGTATTTTTCAGGTTTTCCACCTTTACTGGTGTGGATTTTCGGTCATTCCTATGTGCATTGGGGAGCCCTGCGAGCTGACGTACGGTCGGAGGGTAGGCAACTGGGTTTCGATCGGTCAGTGGCGGTGGTTCGGTGGCTTGGCTTTCGGGGCATGGCCTGGAACAGGGTCCTGAAGGAAATTCATGCTGCGGTAATTTTAGACAAGTCGCCTGATGTTTTGGTATTGCACGTGGGAGGTAATGACTTGGGGATACGCCCCTTTCGAGAATTAATTAAGGATATAAAGCAAGACATGTTGCGGTTGTGGGTTTTTATATCCTGGATTGTCGGTAGTTTGGTCAGAGATAGTACCGCGTAAACGCTGGAGGCATATGCGGTCACTGGATAAAATTAACAAGGCGAGGATTAAGGTTAATAGGGCCGTGTCGGCTTTTGTGACCAGGAATGGTGGAGTTGCCGTGAGGCATTTCGAGTTGGAAAAAGGGGTTGGGGCGTTCTGGTTGGCAGACGGAGTGCATTTGAATGCTGTTGGAATGGATTTTTGGGCGCTTGGTCTGCAGGAAGGCGTGGAGAAGGCCATAGCGTTTCGTTTTGGTGGGGTCTCGGGTCTTTGAGGTATTCAAAGTCCCTCATTGTGGTGGCTGGGTGGAGTCCTTGGAGTTGGTGGAAATTGGGTTGGGGGATCCATTGGCTTATGGCTCCTCTGGATTTAGTGGTAAACTGGTTTTGGATCTGGTGAATTGGTGGGGGGTTCCGGCAGAGGTGGTCGGTTCCCCGGAAAGTGTGGCGTGAACAGTGAACCCTCTGGGGTTTTTGGTGCTCCCGAGCCAGGTGGTATCGGCTGGGAGTAATGTTGGTTTTGTTAACGTTCACGCTATGCAGGGTTTTGATCACCAGATTCTTGGGAGCTCCAAGGACTCCTCCTAGTTTAAAGTTATGGGATGTTTATTTCATATATGTTTTGTTTGTATTAAATAAAAAGGCTGCTGTGGCCGATATTATTCCAAATAATTATTGTATGCTGTTTTTATTTCAGGTCAAGGGTATGGGACATTGGGAAAGTCATTCGGTGGGTGGGGGTGGGTTTTTATTCTCTACCCCAACGGCTCGACATTACCAGGGTCAAGTAATGGCCGGAGCTGAGCCGCCCCTCCCCCCCGCGGCGTAAGTGTAGGACAGCATGACCGTGGGATGGAGGGAGGGGTTAGGGTTAACTGTGCAAGGGGTTATGGGTAGAAATTGAAAGGTTAAATAGTGGTGGGGGGGAGTGGCCTGGTCAGTTCCCGCTCTCTGGGCAACTGGTGTCCCGCCCTCCCGCCCTATTTGTTTACGGTTTTTCTGTTGGGATTGTGGGGTTTTGGGTTGACGGTATTTTAAGTGTTCAGGGGTCATTGTGGCCGTGGTGGCTGGGTGGAGTCCTTGGAGTTGGTGGAAATTGGGTTGGGGGATCCATTGGCTTATGGCTCCTCTGGATTTAGTGGTAAACTGGTTTTGGATCTGGTGAATTGGTGGGGGGTTCCGGCAGAGGTGGTCGGTTCCCCGGAAAGTGTGGCGTGAACAGTGAACCCTCTGGGGTTTTTGGTGCTCCCGAGCCAGGTGGTATCGGCTGGGAGTAATGTTGGTTTTGTTAACGTTCATGCTATGCAGGGTTTTGATCACCAGATTCTTGGGAGCTCCAAGGACTCCTCCTAGTTTAAAGTTATGGGATGTTTATTTCATATATGTTTTGTTTGTATTAAATAAAAAGGCTGCTGTGGCCGATATTATTCCAAATAATTATTGTATGCTGTTTTTATTTCAGGTCAAGGGTATGGGACATTGGGAAAGTCATTCGGTGGGTGGGGGTGGGTTTTTATTCTCTACCCCAACGGCTCGACATTACCAGGGTCATGCACAGCTCTACTGTTCTCTAGATGAAAATTGATAGAGGGTCATGCAGTAAGACCTGTCTATTAGCCTCCTCCCTTTGAAAATCACCTTTGCTATGTGCAAAGAATTTTAACTCCTTTCCTCTGCAGCAAATTTTCATCGTTGCCCTTTTTTACTCTACTTCTTCCAAGTGCCATAACTTTTTTTATTTTTCAGTCAACATAGCGATATGAGAGCTTGTTTTTTTTGGAATGACTTGTAGTGTAGAATTATATCATCTATTTTATCAAGTAATGTACTGAAAAAATGGCATAAAAATTCAAATTGGATGAAATGGTGAAAAAAATGCAATTTTGCCATTATTTTGGAGGTTTTATTTTTATGGCATTCATTGTATGATAAAACATGATTTTCCTGCAAGTACAGTTACAACAGTAACAAGATTGCTTCATTTTTTTTAAGAGGTGAAAAAATTGGAAATTTTATAATAAAAAAATTGATTTGTGTTGTCATTTTCTGAGACCCATAACAATTTTTATTTTTCTATCGATTGAGCTGTTTGAAGTTTGTTATTTACATGGCAAGCTGACCATTTTATTGTTGCCAATTTTTGTACATAGGATATTTCTATTGCTTTTTAATGCATTTTTTAGGGAGGTGTAGTGATTGAAAAACTGAAATGCTGTCATTTTCATTTTTTTCTCGTTTTGGAGTCTATTGTTTGGTTAATTAATTTTATAATTTAATATATCAGACTTTTATGGACAACACAATACCAAATTTATTTATTTATTTATTTATTTAGTTTCTTTATTTTCCATGGGGGAGATTTTAATTTTATGTTTAAAAAAAACAACACTTTTTTTTTTTTTTTAATTTTACTATAGTTTTATTCCCCTTAGGTGATTTGAACCTTATGTCAATCAATCGCTTATATTATATATTGCAATATAATAGTTTTGCAGTATATAATAAAAATCACAATATCCTATGAAACCCAGCCTTTAGTTAAGTTTCACAGGAGTACCAAGATGGCAACAACGGGGGCTCTCAACAGGCCCCTGGAAGTTATGGTAACCCATCAGTTGTCTGAAATCACGTGGCTAAGGGGAAAATTTATGCCAGGAACCACGAACAATGAAGCCGAGATTGACAGCAGCATTTAAATGTTATATAGCAGCTCTGGCTGCTGCTGATAGACACATGTACTGGCTACTTTATTAGTTATAGCTGGCATCAGATACATGTGGAGAGAGCTGAGATTATGAACTCCCTCATTGTCACCCTCACAATGATGTACCTCTATGTCGGTTTGCTTTCAGGTGTTGATTGGAGGAGGAGATGGACAGTAGAGCTGTGTATTCTGTGGGGAAGGCTGTGCTAAAAAATGCAGGAAACAAATTTATTATGTTTGTTATGCTTACATACAGAGTGATTACTAAAGAATGGTGCACAATTCTAGTCTTGGTATTCATGTTTGCGAGAACATAGCACAAATTTATTAACAAGAAAGAAACACTATCCATCAACAGTCCAGTCACGTACTAGAATATATTGGATATGGACTCCACTGTTTCAGTGTTGAATTATCTCAGGTCGATTCGCCAATGTAGTGTTGGCCTCCACAATCGCCAGAACATCATTCTGTGGTGTTACATCAAGGACACTGTGTATCTGCCCCCCCAGTCTCAGGATCTGAATGCACTGAGGCAACGCATCACTGGAACGGTGGAGTCCATATCTGAGGATATATTGGCAGAAGTCTGGACAGAACTGGACTACCGCCTAGACATCTACTATGTACCCATGGAAATCACTTTGACCATTTTTAGTGTGTAGATAAAGCTTGGACAGATAGTGTGTCTTTTCATGTTAACAAATTTGTGTTCTCTCGGTTATGAATACCCAGGTTTTAATTTTGCACCATCATTTTTGAATCACCCTTTAAAATTAAAATCCACAAAATCAAATTCCCTACACACTTGTTAAGATTAAGTGACCAACCCCTTTAAACATTTCAGAGGCTTGTGCCCCAGGTAAGGTGGCCAGAAGGACCAGTGCAAAAAACTTCAACTGAACATTTTGCCCCAGGTAAAGGAAAGTCCAGCAGGATAGCGCAGCTGGGTGTTCTCAAGAAGCAGAGTATCAATATCTATAATGTCAATATGAATAGACTAATATGTAAAAAACCGTATGACATTCACCATAAATTGATGTGTTTTATTTCTAATATAAACTACCGTATATACTCGAGTATAAGCCGACCCGAGTATAAGCCGACCCCCCTAATTTTGCCACAAAAAACTGGGAAAACTTATTGACTCGAGTATAAGCCTAGGGTGGAAAATGCAGCAGGTACCGGTGAATTTCAAAATTAGAAATAGATACTCCATACCGTTCATTATGGCCCCATAGATGCTCCACATAAAGCTGTGCCACATATAATGCTCTGCACCGTTCATTATGGCCCCATAGATGCTCCACATAAAGCTGTGCCATATATAATGCTCTGCACCGTTGCCCCATAGATAGCTGTGCCATATATATAATGCTCTGCACCGTTGCCCCATAGCTGTGCCATATATATAGTGCTCTGCACCGTTGCCCCATAGCTGTGCCATATATATAATGCTCTGCACCGTTGCCCCATAGCTGTGCCATATAGTGCTCTGCACCGTTGCCCCATAGCTGTGCCATATAGTGCTCTGCACCATTGCCCCATAGCTGTGCCATATAGTGCTCTGCACCGTTGCCCCATAGCTCTGCCATATAGTGCTCTGCACCGTTGCCCCATAGATGCTCCACATAAATCTGTGCTGCTGCTGCTGCAATAAAAAAAAACAAAAAAACACATTCTCACCTGTCTTGCTTGCAGCTCCTCGGCGCCATCTTCCCGGCGTCTCCCTGCACTGACTGATCAGGCAGAGGGCGGCGCGCACACTATATGCGTCATCGCGCCCTCTGCCTGAACAGTCAGTGCGGAGAGACGCCGGGAAGATGGCGCGACTCCCGGCGTGTGGAACGAGGACAGGTGAATATGTAATACTTACCTGCTCCCGGCGTCCCGCTCCTTCCCCCGGACAGCTGGTCTTCGGTGCCGCAGCCTCTTCCTCTATCAGCGGTCACCGGCACCGCTTCATTAGAGAAATGAATAGGCGGCTCCGCCCCTATGGGAGGTGGAGCAGCCTATTCATTTCTCTAATGAGCGGTCCCACGTGACCGCTCAGGGGAAGAGGCTGCGGCACCGAAGACCGTGGGACGTGCAGGGGGGGCGACAGGAGCCCCGGAAGCAGGTAAGTATATGATAGTGCTCACCCGCCGACCCCACCACCGATCATGACTCGAGTATAAGCCGAGGGGGCACTTTCAGCCCAAAAATTTGGGCTGAAAATCTCGGCTTATACTCGAGTATATACGGTACTTTCTTTTCATTCCATAGGTAAAATAGACATACATTTCGCATTAGTATACTCTGAATGGTAGTTTATGTGCTCAGTGTTTTATTATATATACATACGAGTAATATAAAAAACCCTAAGGAATAAAACTCCCTCCATTCATGATAATGTTCATCTGTCAAATGGTTAATTTAGACATAGGAAAAATGACACTATTTCTAAGTCCCAATGCATCAGGCTACCTGATTAAAACACAGTGTCGGAGCAGAATGATTTCTTTCAATCATTGCTCAGGGAATTGTCCCAAGTGAATCTCTACTATAGTAACAAACACATGAGCTATAAATGAATTGGCCACAAGCATCAGGGACCATAAATCTGACCCAGAAGAGAGAATTAAGTATACAGAAATAGAAGCGTATACATGGCCAGCGAGAATTGCCATTTCCATATTTCAGACTGTATCACGATGATGGATGTTCACTGTAGCACATTCTGTGTAATTGTCTTATTTCTAAAGACCTGCACAAACATCTTCATTCTTAGTCGTGTGCCTTCATAAAGAGAGACAGAGGTTAGTATAAAGCTGGAGTCCAAAATATTCTATGACTTATTAATCTAGGAAAACTATTCCATTTTAAATAACCTATAAAGCAGTCCGGTAGATTGACCATAGTATGAAAAACTTGATTCGTTCAATCAATGATACGTCATTATTGTTTATACATATGTACATTGTTTTATTGCAGGGGTTATATGTATGCTGGCCTTGAATTTGGTGCTGAATGTTACTGTGGTCACAAAATTAAAGCCTTAAATGTTAGTGAATCGGAATGTAACATGGAGTGCAAAGGAGAAAAAAGCAACATGTGTGGTGGAGTAAATCGCTTGTCTATTTACAGACTGGAGCTCACGCAGGAGTCTGCAAGGAGGTGTGAGTACTGATTTCCGTTCTTAACTTGTGTAGATGCATCTCAACTTCATAACAAAAGTTATGGCTTAACTATTTGGCCAGGAGGTCAAACTATCTCTCCTTCCATGCTAACTGAGTGCATAAATTTCTTAGGCTACATTGAGATATCCGGGATTTTTCAGGTTCGCAAGAAACAGTCCGAGTGTTATCTGTGTTTTGGATCGGAGTTTCATTATTGTTTCAGTTTTTACCATCAGAGTTTCATCAGTGATTTTGAAGAATCAATAACACTGGTCAACAGTATTTTTGGTGCCAAAGATATTTCATCGAATTTAGGGTATTTTTGGGGTGCTGATTCTGAATATGTCATCAGTTTTGCCAGACTGGCTCAAGTTTTTGAGATTTTTGGTATCTTATTTATAGCACTTGTTGGTAAATGCGACGCATCATCTCATTAATTTCTTTGGATTAGTACTTGAACTGAGCAGTTCTCAATATAGTTTTGTGTTAATTAGTGTTCTAAAAGTTTGTTCATAGCTTGATTTTTGCACTAACTTTATGTTGTTGTCTGTTTTCCAGTGAAAAGCATGAACTCATCAAGAAGTTGTCTTAACGATCCAGACTCATTCTGTTACATTTGTGGTGAATACACACTGCCAAAACATAGAAGAAACATAACAGACTTCGTAAAAAAAGTGTATTTTGCCTATTTTGGGGTTATGCTTGGGGACCAAGACAAGTTTTGGGCACCACACATAGTGTGCAAAGCATGTATCGAATTATTACGAAAATGGAGCAAAGGACAAAGAAAAAGCTTCAAATTTGGTGTTCCAATGGTGTGGAGAGAGCCAAAAAATCATCATGATGACTGTTATTTCTGTGCAGTGCAAGTGCAAGGATTCAATAAGCATAAGAAACGAAAATGGGAGTAACATGGAATCTGCAAGAAGGCCTGTCCCTCATTGTGAAGATGTGCCTGTACCTGTGTTTACCATAAATAACAGTCATCATGATGATTTTTTGGCTCTCTCCACACCATTGGAACACCAAATTTGAAGCTTTTTCTTTGTCCTTTGCTCCATTTTCGTAATAATTTGATACATGCTTTGCACACTATGTGTGGTGCCCAAAACTTGTCTTGGTCCCCAAGCATAACCCCAAAATAGGCAAAATACACTTTTTTTACGAAGTCTGTTATGTTTCTTCTATGTTTTGGCAGTGTGTATTCACCACAAATGTAACAGAATGAGTCTGGATCGTTAAGACAACTTCTTCTTGATGAGTTCATGCTTTTCACTGGAAAACAGACAACAACATAAAGTTAGTGCAAAAATCAAGCTATGAACAAACTTTTAGAACACTAATTAACACAAAACTATATTGAGAACTGCTCAGTTCAAGTACTAATCCAAAGAAATTAATGAGATGATGCGTCGCATTTACCAACAAGTGCTATAAATAAGATACCAAAAATCTCAAAAACTTGAGCCAATCTGGCAAAACTGATAGCATATTCAGAATCAGCACCCCAAAAATACCCCAAATTCATTAAAATATTTTGGACACCAGAAAAAAAAATTTTTTTTGTTGACCTGTGTAATAGGTAAATACATTACAAAGCCTCTGCTATTTATTGCAATGCTACTCACGGGATGCACACGGACTGTACACTAAGGCTATCCTTGTGCGGTCTGTGATTTTCATAGACCCATAGACTTGCACAGGTGATTTTGACTCATGATGACTCCAATCAAAAATGGATGTGTCTCTGTGATTATTTTGTGCGCCAAAAAGCACACACATGGGAATAACACCATAGACTTTAATGAGTACTTGTTCAATGACCTCAGGTACAGTATATTTCGGAAACACATAATTTGTTTACATTGGCACACTTATATCTCTAGACAGTGTGTCCATGGATCGTAAGTGGATGAATAATACCAAGATGTGCACTGCTTCCTCCATCATTATATAGTTTCTTTAACATCTTGCCCTATGTACTGAATATTTGCAGGCTATCGCTCCCTCCACTGCATTCATTAAACACTCACTGATACTTTCCAATGATCCCATGTTTATTAGCCTGCAGCTTCCCTATTACAGGTCAGTGGGATTCTCTTCTACCCCTCTGCGTCAAGACATCAATAATTTGTTGCAAAGTACTCACAGAGCACCATTGCCATGGCTCCTGATTCTGGTAAAAATTAATAAAATAAGCACTTATAAGTATAAAATGAGTGCAAAATTACCATGAGAAAAGTGTTCGGTAAGGCAAAATCAATACAAGGAACCTCTTGTCAGTTTTCCCTGTTCTAAATGCTCCCCATAACTGTTTTCCTACTTTATTGAACTTTCTAAATGTTTAGTGAAAATTTTGATTGTCTAAACCTATGTGAATGTATGTGTAGTGTACTGTAGATGCTTTTATTTACTCATCGATTACAGTCTTCCCCAGTTTCCAGTGCCATTCTGGTCCTCTTCTGGCTCACATAACGCCTTTTTCGAATTGCCAGCTCATACTGGGTCTTAATGTGAACTGGAAGTCTCCTTTACAATGTAAGCCTATGGAGCTTTTTTGTGAGACACCATAGACCTATAGTATAAAAGCGACTTCCAGTTCACACAGAGAGCCCAGTATGTGCCTACAAGTCAGAATAGAAGTCAAGTGACCAGGAAGAGGAAAGGAGATATGCTGGAAACTGTGGAAGACGGCAATTGGTGAGTACATTAATTTGCCTTATACTACCCATGTACATTTACACAAGTTTAGCCATTAAAAAGTTTAATGGAAGTGCTCCATTAATTAGTCCAACACTGAACGTTAGATAACTACAAAATAGTTTTTGTTTCCGTTTGGCGCATGCAAATTCCCACAAAGTGGTCTGATGGTGTGACCTGGACTATTTTCAGACAATACTGCCTTGGAAATATTCATGTTACCTAGTGTTGATTTACATAAATAACATCCCATATGTCATCCATATCTAGCAATAAATATTGTTTTCTTCACCCAAAGTCTGGTGCATATGCATAGGCGAGCTTATTTACTGCCCTGAACAAAGGGTAAGGACCATGTGCTATTCTGTGATAAGCAGAGCAAGCTTTACTGCTAAATACAATGATGTAGGGAAAATCACCTATGTCAAACATTATCTATACTTTAAGAGGCTCTGAGGACAGTCCAGGTCCGCCCATCAGACCACAAAGTAAGGATTTATAAATGATCTGGGACAGAAATAAAGGCTACTTTTACAGGTATCCACTTTGGTGTTGTACAGTTATACATTTAGAAAGGTCATTTCATTCTGCGGTGAGGACAGTTTAGAACTTAAGAGCCTACTGAGTCATAGGTTTCTGAAGTCTGACCATAATGTAAGTGTCTACAATGGGTTATGAGAGTGAACCAGTATGAATATATTTATTGTGCACAAGGAGGGGGAGTTCTAACTACAGTCACAAAATTCTACACCAGTAACTCTTACAGAAACCTGTAAGTTTCATTGAGCAATACATTCCAGTTATTATTGTAGACTGTGTATCTAAAAGTGTTATGACTGGTCCAGGCCAAGTGAACAGCACATTAGTCATCTTGCCCTTTTAGAGTTTCAGTTCATAATGGTGAATGTATTTCTTTGAATGAGAACTGAGTCAGGAGTTTTGTGTTAATTTTTGAGCTGATTTACTTAGTATACCATGTCTTCCCTTAATTTTCACTCACCTAGTGTCATCCGCACATATCTAACTATATTTATGATAAATCTAATTTATTAAACCCTATCCATAGAACAGGACATATTTTTTCTAGTACACCGTGATAATGAGTACAGCTCATCAATGGTGACGGTAGAAGGGCTATCTGTAGAGAAGAACCTAACATAGCAGTGTAGTTCATGTTAAAGGGAAGTAGTCAACAGCATTTCACACCCTAAACTATTTTTATGTGCAAGTCCAGCAATATCTTCACATTACCATTTTGTTTCTCTGTTACAGAGAAATCAGTGTTTGAATTAATATCAAAATTGGGCTGCAGATCTGGAGTCTCCATCGCTTCAGATCTTTTTCCCACCCAGCTCTGCCTTCTCCTGCTTGACTGATGGCTCATTTAAATGCCTGCTGTCACACAACATAAAGACTGTCAGTCAAACAGGAGAGGCGGCGCCCAAAGCGGAGCTTATCTGGAGTGACAGAGGCTTCAGATCTATAGCCTCATTTGCATATCAATTAAAACACTGATTTCTTAGTAAAGGAGAAAGGGACTGGCTATGTAAAGGTATTGCTGGACTTGTCTTTGAGAGCGCTGCACGTGTATGTAAATAGTTTAGAGGGTGAAATTATGCTTACAGCTTCCCTTTAAGGAGTTCTCTTTAAATGCAGCACTTTATGCAACATATCTTACCTAATATCAGTCAGTCAATAATATCTAATATATAATTGCCTAGAATACTACTTCCTGCAATTTGTGCCAACTTCCGTGGCTTTGTCCGGAGCTATTGTCCGGAGCTATTGTCCGGAGCTAATGTCCGGAGCTAATGTCCGGAGATAAGTGACGTCACCAGTGTCCTACACCCAGGCAGAGCACAGTGGCCCCAGGCACAGCACAGGGGCCCCAGGCAGAACATGGGGCCCCAGGCAGAGCACAGGGGCCCCAGGCAGAGCACAGGGGCCCCAGGCAGCATATGGGGCCCCAGGCAGAGCACAGTGGCCCCAGGCAGAGCACACACCAAATCGGAGGCCGAGGGGCCCCGCCAACCAAATCGGAGGCCGAGGAGCCCCGCCCACCAAATCGAAGGCCGAGCGGCCCCGCCCACCAAAGCGGAGGCCGAGGGGCCCAGCCCCGCCCACCAAAGCGGAGGCCGAGGGGCCCCGACCACCACATCGGAGGCCGAGGGGCCCCGCCCACCAAATCGGAGGCCGAGGGTCCCCGCCCACCAAATCGGAGGCCGAGGGTCCCCGCCCACCAAATCGGAGGCCGAGGGTCCCCGCCCACCAAATCGGAGGCCGAGGGTCCCCGCCCACCAAATCGGAGGCCGAGGGTCCCCGCCCACCAAATCGGAGGCCGAGGGTCCCCGCCCACCAAATCGGAGGCCGGGGGTCCCCGCCCTCCAAATCGGAGGCCGAGGGGCCCCGCCCACCACATCGGAGGCCGAGGGACCCCGCCCACCAAATCGGAGGCCGAGAGTCCCCGCCCACCAAATCGGAGGCCGAGGGTCCACACCATCCAAATCGGAGGCCGAGGGGCCCCGCCCACCAAATCGGAGGCCGGGGGTCCCCGCCCTCCAAATCGGAGGACGAGGGGCCCCGCCCACCACATCGGAGGCCAAGGGGCCCCGCCCACCAAATCGGAGGCCGAGGGGCCCCGCCCACCAAATCGGAGGCCGAGGGTCCACACCATCCAAATCGGAGGCCGAGGGGCCCCGCCCACCAAATCGGAGGCCGACGGGCCCCACCCACCAAAGCGGAGGCCGAGAGTCCCTGCCCACCAAATCGGAGGCCGAGGGTCCCCGCCCACCAAATCGGAGGCCGAGGGGCCCCACCAACCAAATTGGAGGCCGAGGGGCCCCACCAACCAAATCGGAGGCCGAGGAGCCCCGCCCACCAAATCGAAGGTCGAGGGGCCCCGCCCACGAAAGCGGAGGCCGAGGGTCCCCGCACACCAAATCGGAGGCAGAGGGACCCCGCCCACCAAATCGGAGGCCGAGGGGCCCCGCCCACCAAAGCGGAGGCCGAGGGTCCCCGACCACCAAATCGGAGGCCGAGGGTCCCCGCACACCAAATCGGAGGCCGAGGGTCCCCGCCCACCAAATCGGAGGCCGAGGGTCCCCGCCCACCAAATCGGAGGCCGAGAGTCCCCGCCCACCAAATCGGAGGCCGAGAGTCCCCGCCCACCAAATCGGAGGCCGAGGGGCCCCGCCAACCAAATCGGAGGCCGAGGGGCTTCGCCAACCAAATCGGAGGCCGAGGAGCCCCGCCCACCAAATCGAAGGCCGAGCAGCCCCGCCAACCAAATCGGAGGCCGAGGGGCTTCGCCAACCAAATCGGAGGCCGAGGAGCCCCGCCCACCAAATCGAAGGCCGAGCAGCCCCGCCCACCAAAGCGGAGGCCGAGGGGCCTGGCCCCGCCCACCAAAGTGGAGGCTGAGGGGCCCCGCCCACCACATCGGAGGCCGAGGGGCCCCGCCCACCAAATCGGAGGCCGAGGGGCCCCGCCCACCAAATCGGAGGCCGAGGCTCCCCGCCCACCAAATCAGAGGCCGAGGCTCCCCGCCCACCAAATCGGAGGCCGAGGGTCCCCGCCCACCAAATCGGAGGCCGAGAGTCCCCGCCCACCAAATCGGAGGCCGAGGGGCCCCGCCCACCAAATCGGAGGCCGTGGGGCTTCGCCAACCAAATTGGAGGCCGAGGAGCCCCGCCCACCAAATCGAAGGCCGAGCGGCCCTGCCCACCAAAGCGGAGGCGGAGGGGCCTGGCCCCACCCACCAAAGCGGAGGCCGAGGGGCCCCGCCCACCAAATCGGAGGCCGAGGGTCCCCGCCCACCAAATCAGAGGCCGAGGCTCCCCGCCCACCAAATCGGAGGCCGAGGGGCCCCGCCCACCAAATCGGAGGCCGAGGCTCCCCGCCCACTAAATTGGAGGCCGAGGGTCCCCGCCCACCAAATTGGAGGCCGAGGGTCCCCGCCCACCAAATTGGAGGCCGAGGGTCCCCGCCCACCAAATCGGAGGCAGAGGGTCCCCGCCCACCAAATCGGAGGCCGAGAGTCCCCGCCCACCAAATCGGAGGTTAAGGGGCCCCGCCAACCAAATCGGAGGCCGAGGGGCCCTGACCACCACATCGGAGGCCGAGGGGCCCCGCCCACCAAATCGGAGGCCGAGGGGCCCCGCCCACCAAATCGGAGGCCGAGGGTCCCCGCCCACCAAATCGGAGGCTGAGAGTCCCCGCCCACCAAATCAGAGGCCGAGAGTCCCTGCCCACCAAATCGGAGGCCGAGGGGCCCCGCCAACCAAATCGGAGGCCGAGGGGCTTCGCCAACCAAATCGGAGGACGAGGAGCCCCGCCCACCAAATCGAAGGCCGAGCGGCCCCGCCCACCAAAGCGGAGGCCGAGGGGCCTGGCCCCGCCCACCAAAGCGGAAGCCGAGGGGCCCTGCCCACCACATCGGAGGCCGAGGGGCCCCGCCCACCAAATCGGAGGACGAGGGTCCCCGCCCACCAAATCGGAGGCCGAGGCTCCCTGCCCACCAAATCGGAGGCCGAGGGTCCCCGCCCACCAAATTGGAGGCCGAGGGTCCCCGCCCACCAAATCGGAGGCCGAGGGTCCCCGCCCACCAAATCGGAGGCCGAGGGGCCCCTCCAACCAAATCGGAGGCCGAGGGGCCCCGCCCACCAAATCGGAGGCCGAGGGTCCCCGCCCACCAAATCGGAGGCCGAGGGGCCCCGCCAACCAAATCGGAGGCCGAGGGGCCCCGCCCACAAAATCAGAGGCCGAGGGTCCCCGCCCACCAAATCGGAGGCCGAGAGGCCCCGCCCACCAAATCGGAGGATAAAGGGCCCCGCCAACCAAATCGGAGGCCGAGGGGCCCCGCCAAACAAATCGAAGGCCGAGCGGCCCCGCCCACCAAAGCGGAGGCCGAGGGGCCCCACCAACCAAGTCGGAGGCCGAGGAGCCCCGCCCACCAAAAGTAAGTGCGGCCCCAAAAGTAAGTGCGCCCCCGGGTGCAAAAGTAAGTGCGCCCCCGGGTGCAAAAGTAAGTGCGCCCCCGGGTGCAAAAGTAAGTGCGCCCCCGGGTGCAAAAGTAAGTGCGCCCCCGGGTGCAAAAGTAAGTGCGCCCCCATGTGCAAAAGTAAGTGCGCCCCCAGGTGCAAAAGTAAGTGCGCCCCCGGGTGCAAAAGTAAGTGCGCCTCCGGGTGCAAAAGTAAGTGCGCCCCCGGGTGCAAAAGTAAGCACGCCCATGGCCCCGGGTGCAAAAGTAAGCGCGCCCCCCAGTCCCGTGTGTGAAAAGTGCTGCTGTAAAGCTGGTAGCGCTGTTCAAGCACCATGTATTTCCTTCAGGAAATGCCTATCTAATATATAATTGCCTAGAATACTACTTCCTGCAATTTGTGCCAACTTCCGTGGCTTTGTCCGGAGCTAATGTCCGGAGATAATGTCCGGAGCTAATGTCCGGAGATAATGTCCAGAGCTAATGTCCGGAGCTAATGTCCGGAGATAAGTGACGTCACCAGTGTCCTACACCCAGGCAGAGCACAGGGGCCCCAGGCAGCATATGGGGCCCCAGGCAGAGCACAGTGGCCCCAGGCAGAGCACAGGGGCCCCAGGCAGCATATGGGGCCCCAGGCAGAGCACAGTGGTCCCAGGCAGAGCACAGGGGCCCCAGGCAGCCTATGGGGCCCCAGGCAGAGCACAGTGGCCCCAGGCAGAGCACAGGGGCCCCAGGCAGCATATGGGGCCCCAGGCAGAGCACAGGGGCCCCAGGCAGCATATGGGGCCACAGGCAGAGCACAGTGGCCCCAGGCAGAGCACAGGGGCCCCAGGCAGAACATGGGGCCCCAGGCAGAGCACAGGGGCCCCAGGCAGAGCACAGGGGCCCCAGGCAGCATATGGGGCCCCAGGCAGAGCACAGGGGCCTCAGGCAGAGCACAGGGGCCCCAGGCAGCATATGGGGCCCCAGGCAGAGCACAGGGGCCCCAGGCAGCATATGGGGCCCCAGGCAGAGCACAGTGGCCCCAGGCAGAGCACAGGGGCCCCAGGCAGAACATGGGGCCCCAGGCAGAGCACAGGGGCCCCAGGCAGAGCACAGGGGCCCCAGGCAGCATATGGGGCCCCAGGCAGAGCACAGGGGCCCCAGGCAGCATATGGGGCCCCAGGCAGAGCACAGTGGCCCCAGGCAGCATATGGGGCCCCAGGCAGAGCACAGTGGCCCCAGGCAGAGCACAGGGGCCCCAGGCAGCATATGGGGCCCCAGGCAGAGCACAGTGGTCCCAGGCAGAGCACAGGGGCCCCAGGCAGCTTATTTGGCCCCAGGCAGAGCACAGTGGCCCCAGGCAGAACATGGGGCCCCAGGCAGAGCACAATGGCCCTAGGCAGAGCACAGGGGCCCCAGGCAGAACATGGGGCCCCAGGCAGAGCACAGGGGCCCCAGGCAGAGCACAGGGGCCCCAGGCAGCATATGGGGCCCCAAGCAGAGCACAGGGGCCCCAGGCAGCATATGGGGCCCCAGGCAGAGCACAGTGGCCCCAGGCAGAGCACAGGGGCCCCAGGCAGCATATGGGGCCCCAGGCAGAGCACAGTGGTCCCAGGCAGAGCACAGGGGCCCCAGGCAGCCTATGGGGCCCCAGGCAGAGCACAGTGGCCCCAGGCAGAACATAAGGGCCCCAGGCAGAGCACAGGGGCCCCAGGCAGAGCACAGGGGCCCCAGGCAGCATATGGGGCCCCAGGCGGAGCACAGTGGTCCCAGGTAGAGCACAGGGGTCCCAGGCAGCCTATGGGGCCCCAGGCAGAGCACAGGGGCCCCAGGCAGCATATGGGGCCCCAGGCAGAGCACAGGGGCCCCATGCAGCATATGGGGCCCCAGGCAGAGCACAGTGGCCCCAGGCAGAGCACAGGGGCCCCAGGCAGAACATGGGGCCCCAGGCAGAGCACAGGGGCCCCAGGCAGAGCACAGGGGCCCCAGGCAGAGCACAGGGGCCCCAGGCAGCATATGGGGCCCCAGGCAGAGCACAGCGATATTTTGGACCACTGTGCGGTGTTTCAGACCCCCTGTGTGATGTCTGGGGCCCTGTTCTTAAGTATATTAAAGATTAAAGTAACGTATATTAAAGTATATTATAGATCAAATTTGACACGTTTATGAGCACCATTGAGTGATATACTCAAGAATGACATAATTTTTCAACATTTTATGGTTTCAAACTGTAAACACTCAGAGTTTTTTTTACTTCAACCAGAAAACCTTAACGGTTCATAAAAAACTTGACTGTTCAGGATATGATAAAAGTCATAGTATTCTGAATCTTTAACTTATAAAGATACCTTTACATGGGGTGATTATTGGTTCCAGAGAGGCTTTCGGCTGATAATCGTACACATGGCTGGTGACAGGACAATACAATATAAACGTTCAAAGGTAAACACTGATAACATTAAAATCTAATATATAATTGCCTAGAATACTACTTCCGGCAATTTGTGCCAACTTCCGTGGCTTTGTCCGGAGATAATGTCCGGAGATAAGTGACGTCACCAGCGTCCTACACCCGCTCAGGGTGGACAAAGATATATGCCTTCGTGGTGCGCGGCACTTTTCTGATTGGTTGCCGCCTGCCGCGAGCGACCAATCAGAAATGTGCCGTACTGTCAAGAATTGTCAAGAGCTGGTGAGTGCAGCCATTTTTTGTTCTTTCTTACTATTATTTATTAATTGTATTATTCTTACATTTGAATAAATAAAGTATATATGGATTCTAGACTCCCGATTCTTTAGAATCGGGCTGCCATCTAGTCAGTCATAATATTAGTCAAGGTATATGATAAAAATGGGATAACTACCTAAAAATATAACATTTAAAGCATTGGTCATGCATAAAATATTATTAATAAAGCACTTATCAGATGGCAACTTTCAGATAGGAGCAGTGCCTCAAAAATCCCAGTAACTTTCTATTCTGTTTGCTCCAGGATTGCGAGCATGAGATCTGTCTAACCCATCCCCTTTCATGTCAGCTTGTGATGCAAGTACCAACTTATTGTTTAAGCATAATTGCGAGGAGCACTTAATGGTATTGCGAAACTCAGTAAAATGAACATTAAAATATGATAGTGCTGTAATGAACCACCTAGTAGTTTGCAAAGGAAATAGGATGGCAGGTATGGGGAAATTCGACAGGCTTCTTCCATGAAAAAGTATAATATTATGTTGTAAAAGATGTAAAAGAAAATACATTTTTATTGCATGACAAAATGTAGTGTGAATGAACCAATGAGAAATTTAAAAATGAATATTTGGTGAGGCCATCCTTTGCCTTCAAAACAGCATCATCAAGGTATCAATTACTTATGTACACTTTCATGGGTTTTATTTTTTTAGGATATTGGCAGAGAGGTTTTTCCAAACATCTTGGAGAACTAACTAGAGAAGTTCTGTGAATGTAAGCTTCAGCAAATCCTTCGGTCTCTTCATGTAATCTCAGACAGACTGGATGATATTGAGATCAGGGCTCCGTGGGAGTCATATCATCACTTCCAGAGTCCTTCTTCTTTTTAATGCTCAAGATAGTTCTCAATGGGTTTGGCTGTAGGTGTCATTCATTGTCCTGCTGCAGAAGATATTTGAAGTAAGATATAATCAGATAAATAATCATCATGCAATACCACAGGGAGGCATGTAATTTGCTCCAAATTTATTCTGCAGCAGGACAACAACCCTAAACAAATAGTTTCATAATGACATTGGCTGTCTTCAGCATAAAGAATAATCCCATCATCATCCAGTCTGTCCAGGATTACCATATATACTCGAGTATAAGCCGAGATTTTCAGCCCATTTTTGGGGGCTGAAAGTCCCCCTCTCGGCTTATACTCGAGTCATACCTAGGGGGTCGGCAGGGGAGGGGGGGCGGTGGCTATCTAATTATACTCACCTACTGCTGGCACGGTCCCTGCTTCTTCCAGCGCTGCCTATTCTTCCTGTACTGAGCGGTCACATGGTCCCGCTCATTACAGTAATGAATATGCGGCTCCACCTCCCATAGAGGTGGAGCCGCATATTCATTTCGGTAATGAGCGGTAACTGTGACTGCTCAATACAGGAAGAAGATGCAGCGCTGGAAGAAGCAGGGACAGCACAGCGCCAGCAGTAGGTGAGTATAGAGCGCTGCGCAGCGCTTCGCGATATTTACCGCTCCTCGTTCCGGTGCGGCTCCGTCATCAGCGTCCTCTGGCTGTGACGCTCAGGTCAGAGGGCGCGGTGATGTAGTCAGTGTGTGCCCTCTGCTGAACGTCAGTGCTGAAGATGGAGCCGCACGAGGAGCAGGTAAATATTGACAGTGCCGGGGGTCCTGAGCGAAGAGAGGTGAGTATGTGATTTTTTTTTTATCGCAGCAAAAGCATTTGGGGCAGTGACTGTACGGATCATCTGTATGGGGACATAACGATTGTGCAGCACTATAAGGGGCAGTGACTGTATGGATCATCTGTATGGGGCCATAACGATTGTGCAGCACTATAAGCGGCAGTGACTGTACGAAGCATCTGTATGGGGCCATAACGATTGTGCAGCACTATATGGGGCAAGTGACTGTACGGAGCATCTTATGGGGCCATAACGCTTGTGCAGCACTATATGGGGCAAGTGACTGTATGGATGATCTTATGGGGCCATAACGTTTGTGCAGCATTATATGGGGCAAGTGTCTGTATGGAGCATCTTATGGGGCCATAACATTTGTGCAGCACTATATAGGGCAAATATCTCTATGGAGCATCTTATGGGGCCCTTATTACCTTTTATGCAGGATTATATGGGGCATATTTTAATATGGAGCATCTAATGGGGCCCATCAAACTTTATGGATCATTATATGGAGCTCCTGATTCAATATGGATTCAAAAACACTTACCCTACTGATGTCTCAATTAATTTTACTTTTATTGGTATCTATTTTTATTTTTGACATTTACCGGTAGCTGCTGCATTTTCCACCCTAGGCTTATACTCGAGTCATTAAGTTTTCCCAGTTTTTTGTGGCAAAATTAGGGGGGTCGGCTTATACTCGGGTCGGCTTATACTCGAGTATATACAGTACATGAAGAGACCGAAGCATTTGTGCACGCTTACATCCACAGAAGATCTGTGGTTATTTCTGAAAGGTTTTTTGGAGCAACCTCCCTGCTGAATTCCTTCAAAAACTACGTGCAAACGTCTCTAAAAGAATTGTTAGTTTGATGCTGTTTTGAAGGTAAAGGGCGGTCTCGCCAAATATTGAATACATTTTGATTTCTCTTTTGCTCATTAACTTTGCATTTTGCTAATTGATAAGAATAAACTATTATATTTTTTTTAAAACAGTCTTGTCTTGCAGCATTATTTCCATACCGGCCTAAAATGTTTCCACAGTATTGTGTGAATCTGTACGGTATATATTATAATATGTATATACTGTATGTATATATATATATATATATATATATATATATATATATATATATATATATATATATGATGTTGTGACATCTTAACCTGACAATATAGAGTTACAAATGCAGCAAAATTCTAATACTCTCATAATGAATCCAGCATTCATTGCTCCCATGTCAACGGATGAAAAAAAGGCGATGCATTATTCTGTCCCAGCATGAAATGTAGTTAGGAAAAAATGACATTTATTAACACAATTTCCAGTTATCTTCATGGTCATGGGATTGCTGTGATATTGGCAGAGAGGTTTTTCCAAACATCTTGGAGAACTAACTAGAGAAGTTCTGTGAATGTAAGCTTCAGCAAATCCTTCGGTCTCTTCATGTAATCTCAGACAGACTGGATGATATTGAGATCAGGGCTCCGTGGGAGTCATATCATCACTTCCAGAGTCCTTCTTCTTTTTAATGCTCAAGATAGTTCTCAATGGGTTTGGCTGTAGGTGTCATTCATTGTCCTGCTGCAGAAGATATTTGAAGTAAGATATAATCAGATAAATAATCATCATGCAATACCACAGGGAGGCATGTAATTTGCTCCAAATTTATTCTGCAGCAGGACAACAACCCTAAACAAATAGTTTCATAATGACATTGGCTGTCTTCAGCATAAAGAATAATCCCATCATCATCCAGTCTGTCCAGGATTACCATATATACTCGAGTATAAGCCGAGATTTTCAGCCCATTTTTGGGGGCTGAAAGTCCCCCTCTCGGCTTATACTCGAGTCATACCTAGGGGGTCGGCAGGGGAGGGGGGGCGGTGGCTATCTAATTATACTCACCTACTGCTGGCACGGTCCCTGCTTCTTCCAGCGCTGCCTATTCTTCCTGTACTGAGCGGTCACATGGTCCCGCTCATTACAGTAATGAATATGCGGCTCCACCTCCCATAGAGGTGGAGCCGCATATTCATTTCGGTAATGAGCGGTAACTGTGACTGCTCAATACAGGAAGAAGATGCAGCGCTGGAAGAAGCAGGGACAGCACAGCGCCAGCAGTAGGTGAGTATAGAGCGCTGCGCAGCGCTTCGCGATATTTACCGCTCCTCGTTCCGGTGCGGCTCCGTCATCAGCGTCCTCTGGCTGTGACGCTCAGGTCAGAGGGCGCGGTGATGTAGTCAGTGTGTGCCCTCTGCTGAACGTCAGTGCTGAAGATGGAGCCGCACGAGGAGCAGGTAAATATTGACAGTGCCGGGGGTCCTGAGCGAAGAGAGGTGAGTATGTGATTTTTTTTTTATCGCAGCAAAAGCATTTGGGGCAGTGACTGTACGGATCATCTGTATGGGGACATAACGATTGTGCAGCACTATAAGGGGCAGTGACTGTATGGATCATCTGTATGGGGCCATAACGATTGTGCAGCACTATAAGCGGCAGTGACTGTACGAAGCATCTGTATGGGGCCATAACGATTGTGCAGCACTATATGGGGCAAGTGACTGTACGGAGCATCTTATGGGGCCATAACGCTTGTGCAGCACTATATGGGGCAAGTGACTGTATGGATGATCTTATGGGGCCATAACGTTTGTGCAGCATTATATGGGGCAAGTGTCTGTATGGAGCATCTTATGGGGCCATAACATTTGTGCAGCACTATATAGGGCAAATATCTCTATGGAGCATCTTATGGGGCCCTTATTACCTTTTATGCAGGATTATATGGGGCATATTTTAATATGGAGCATCTAATGGGGCCCATCAAACTTTATGGATCATTATATGGAGCTCCTGATTCAATATGGATTCAAAAACACTTACCCTACTGATGTCTCAATTAATTTTACTTTTATTGGTATCTATTTTTATTTTTGACATTTACCGGTAGCTGCTGCATTTTCCACCCTAGGCTTATACTCGAGTCATTAAGTTTTCCCAGTTTTTTGTGGCAAAATTAGGGGGGTCGGCTTATACTCGGGTCGGCTTATACTCGAGTATATACAGTACATGAAGAGACCGAAGCATTTGTGCACGCTTACATCCACAGAAGATCTGTGGTTATTTCTGAAAGGTTTTTTGGAGCAACCTCCCTGCTGAATTCCTTCAAAAACTACGTGCAAACGTCTCTAAAAGAATTGTTAGTTTGATGCTGTTTTGAAGGTAAAGGGCGGTCTCGCCAAATATTGAATACATTTTGATTTCTCTTTTGCTCATTAACTTTGCATTTTGCTAATTGATAAGAATAAACTATTATATTTTTTTTAAAACAGTCTTGTCTTGCAGCATTATTTCCATACCGGCCTAAAATGTTTCCACAGTATTGTGTGAATCTGTACGGTATATATTATAATATGTATATACTGTATGTATATATATATATATATATATATATATATATATATATATATATATATATATATATATATATATATATATATATGATGTTGTGACATCTTAACCTGACAATATAGAGTTACAAATGCAGCAAAATTCTAATACTCTCATAATGAATCCAGCATTCATTGCTCCCATGTCAACGGATGAAAAAAAGGCGATGCATTATTCTGTCCCAGCATGAAATGTAGTTAGGAAAAAATGACATTTATTAACACAATTTCCAGTTATCTTCATGGTCATGGGATTGCTGTGAAATTGGTGCAAGTCTTCTACACGACCTGTCAGTTATATGACTTATGACTGAGGCGTCTTTGTGGGGATGATGTTTTATTCAAGTACACTAGGACGTCCAGAGCAAAATGTAATATAAACTTCTAGTCTTCAGCCAGATATCATATCTCACAAACGCTTTTTACTTCTCAGATACTGTGACTTTCTGCTGATAACTCAACTACCTTGACTTGTGCAGATAAAATTGCTCTACAGATTAACAGATCTATAACATGCTGGCTAATCATCTTCACGGAACAATTGTTCATCAAGACTTGCTGTCATCACTAGGGTTGAGCGAAACGGGTCGATCATTTTCAAAAGTCGCCGACTTTTGGCTAAGTCGGCGTCTCATGAAACCCGATCCGACCCCTGTGCTTGTCGGCCATGCGGTACGCGACTTTCGCGCCAAAGTCGCGTTTCAATGACGCGAAAAGCGCCATTTCTCAGCCAATGAAGGTGAACGCAGAGTGTGGGCAGCGTGATGACATAGATCCTGGTCCCCACCATCTTAGAGAAGGGCATTGCAGTGATTGGCTTGCTGTCTGCGGCGTCACAGGGGCTATAAAGGGGCGTTCCCGCCGACCGCCATCTTACTGCTGCTGATCTGAGCTTAGGGAGAGGTTGCTGCCGCTTCATCAGAAGCAGGGAGAGCGTTAGGCAGGGTCCACTAACCACCAAACCGCTTGTGCTGCAGCGATTTCCACTGTCCAACACCACCTTCGGTGTGCAGGAACAGTGGAAGCTATTTTTTTTTTTTTTTCCCTCAGCGCTGTAGCTCATTGGGCTGCCCTAGAAGGCTCCGTGATAGCTGTATTGCTGTGTGTACGCCACTGTGGAAACCAACTGCTTTTTTCAAAGCACATATCCTCTTGTTCCTTCCTTTCTGCACAGCTATCTTTTTTGTTTGTCCACACTTTTTATTTAATTTGTGCATCAGTCCACTCCTATTGCTGCCTGCCATACCTGGCTTACATTACTGCAGGGAGATAGTAATTGTAGGACAGTTTTTTTTTTTTTTTGTTTTTTTTTTGTGGGAGATTAAGATTGGCATTTCTGCTACAGTGCCATCCCTGTGTGTGCCATCTCTCACTGAGTGGGCCATAGAAAGCCTATTTATTTTTTCCGTGATTTGTGTTCTAAAATCTACCTCAACACAGAAACACTACATCAATCAGTGGGAGAAAAATATTGGCCTCAGTCAGGGCTTGTGTGCCACTGCTGTGTGTGCGCTATCATTCAGTGGGCTATAGCAAGCCTATATTTTTTTTTTTTTTTTTTTTTTAATATTATTTGGTTTCAAAAGTCTCCCTGAAAAAAAAAAAAAACCTAAAAAAACAGTGGGAGAGTAATATTGCCCTTTCAGCTTGTGTGCCAGTCTTGACTCCTGGGTGTGCCACCTCTCTCCCTCTCATTCAGTGGGCCATAGAAAGCCTATTTATTTTTTTTTTTAAATATTATTGGGTTTCTAAAGTCTCCCTGAAAAAAACAAAAAATACATAAAAAAACAGTGGGAGAGTAATATTGCCCTTTCAGCTTGTGTGCCAGTCTTGACTCCTGGGTGTGCCACCTCTCTCCCTTTCATTCAGTGGGCCATAGAAAGCCTATTTTTTTTTTTTTAATATTATTTGGTTTCTAATTCTCCCTGAAAAAAAAAAAAAAACCTAAAAAAACAGTGGGAGAGTAATATTGCCCTTTCAGCTTGTGTGCCAGTCTTGACTCCTGGGTGTGCCACCTCTCTCCCTCTCATTCAGTGGGCCATAGAAAGCCTATTTATTTTTTTTTTTAAATATTATTGGGTTTCTAAAGTCTCCCTGAAAAAACAAAAAATACATAAAAAAACAGTGGGAGAGTAATATTGCCCTTTCAGCTTGTGTGCCAGTCTTGACTCCTGGGTGTGCCACCTCTCTCCCTTTCATTCAGTGGGCCATAGAAAGCCTATTTATTTTTTCCGTGATTTGTGTTCTAAATTCTACCTCAACACAAAAACACTACATCAATCAGTGGGAGAAAAATATTGGCCTCAGTAAGGGCTTGTGTGCCACTGCTGTGTGTGCTATCTCTCATTCAGTGGGCTATAGCAAGCCTATTTTTTTTTTTTTTTTTTTTTTTTTTAATATTATTTGGTTTCTAAAGTCTCCCTGAAAAAAAAAAAAAACCTAAAAAAACAGTGGGAGAGTAATATTGCCCTTTCAGCTTGTGTGCCAGTCTTGACTCCTGGGTGTGCCACCTCTCTCCCTCTCATTCAGTGGGCCATAGAAAGCCTATTTATTTTTTTTTTTAAATATTATTGGGTTTCTAAAGTCTCCCTGAAAAAAACAAAAAATACATAAAAAAACAGTGGGAGAGTAATATTGCCCTTTCAGCTTGTGTGCCAGTCTTGACTCCTGGGTGTGCCACCTCTCTCCCTCTCATTCAGTGGGCCATAGAAAGCCTATTTATTTTTTTTTTTAAATATTATTGGGTTTCTAAAGTCTCCCTGAAAAAAACAAAAAATACATAAAAAAAACAGTGGGAGAGTAATATTGCCCTTTCAGCTTGTGTGCCAGTCTTGACTCCTGGGTGTGCCACCTCTCTCCCTTTCATTCAGTGGGCCATAGAAAGCCTATTTTTTTTTTTTTAATATTATTTGGTTTCTAATTCTCCCTGAAAAAAAAAAAAAAACCTAAAAAAACAGTGGGAGAGTAATATTGCCCTTTCAGCTTGTGTGCCAGTCTTGACTCCTGGGTGTGCCACCTCTCTCCCTCTCATTCAGTGGGCCATAGAAAGCCTATTTATTTTTTTTTTTAAATATTATTGGGTTTCTAAAGTCTCCCTGAAAAAACAAAAAATACATAAAAAAACAGTGGGAGAGTAATATTGCCCTTTCAGCTTGTGTGCCAGTCTTGACTCCTGGGTGTGCCACCTCTCTCCCTTTCATTCAGTGGGCCATAGAAAGCCTATTTTTTTTTTTTTTAATATTATTTGGTTTCTAATTCTCCCTGAAAAAAAAAAAAAACCTAAAAAAACAGTGGGAGAGTAATATTGCCCTTTCAGCTTGTGTGCCAGTCTTGACTCCTGGGTGTGCCACCTCTCTCCCTCTCATTCAGTGGGCCATAGAAAGCCTATTTATTTTTTTTTTTAAATATTATTGGGTTTCTAAAGTCTCCCTGAAAAAACAAAAAATACATAAAAAAACAGTGGGAGAGTAATATTGCCCTTTCAGCTTGTGTGCCAGTCTTGACTCCTGGGTGTGCCACCTCTCTCCCTTTCATTCAGTGGGCCATAGAAAGCCTTTTTTTTTTTTGGTTTTTTTAATATTATTTGGTTTCTAAAGTCTCCCTGAAAAAAACAAAAAAAACATAAAAAACAGTGGGAGAGTAATATTGCCCTTTCAGCTTGTGCGCCAGTCTTGACTCCTGGTTGTGCCACCTCTCTCTCTCTAATTGTGGGCCATAGAAAGCCTTTTTTTTTTTTTTTTTAATATTATTTGGTTTCTAAAGTCTCCCTGAGAAAAAAAAATAAATAAATTAGGTGGGAGATTAATATTGACATTAGTGCTTGAGTGACAGTCCTGCGTGTGTGTCATCTCTGTGATTTTGTGCCACAGAAAACAGAGTGTGTAACATTGTGCCTGATTTTCCTTGTGGTCTCACCAACCTGTTAAGGGATATTGAAATCATACTGAAGTTATAGCTCACCGTGTAAGTTGTTTGATAGCAACAAATAAAGTTACTTTGGTTAAGATTTTAAAACAATGAGGAAGTCTGGTGCAAGAGGTCGTCGTGGGCGTTCATTGTCAGCTGGTAATGATGGTAGTGGTAGTGGAGCATCAGGTGGTCGTGGGGATAAAAATATTCCACCTAAGTCTGGAGCTGTGGAGCCAGTTTCGTCGTCAGGCTACACAAGGCCTCGAACGCTCTCTTTTCTGGGAGTAGGAAAACCGCTTTTAAAGGCGGAGCAGCAACAGCAAGTTTTGGCTTACATTGCAGACTCAGCCTCTAGCTCTTTTGCCTCCTCTTCCGAAACTGGTAAATGTAAAAGCAGCGCGTCGCTTGTGGATGTTCACGGTCAGGGACAAGTCGCTTCCTTGTCCTCCTCAGCAAAAACTACAACAAGAGAGAAGGATGCAGCAGGCGACACAACGGGTCACTCCATGGAGCTCTTTACACATACCGTCCCTGGCTTAGAAAGTGAAACATTTAACAGGCCATGCCCATTACAAGTATATTCTGACATGGAGTGCACTGATGCACAGCCACAGCCAGAGTACTATGCTGCTCCTTTGACTCAGACCACCACATTGCCCTCTCAGGGTACAGATCCACAATCAGACCCTGATGAGACTATGTTGCCCCGCCACGAACGCTATACCACCGACCGACACAGTGACACAGACGAAGTTGCACACGAGCTCGAAGAGGAGGTAATAGATGACCCAGTTATTGACCCCGATTGGCAGCCATTGGGGGAACAGGGTGCAGGCGGCAGTAGTTCAGAAGCGGAGGTGGAGGAGGGGCCGCAGCAGGCATCAACATCGCAACAGGTTCCATCTGCCGGGCCCGTATCTGGACCAAAACGCGTGTCAAAGCCAAAACCTGTTGGAGCACAGCGTTGCCATCCGGTTAAAGCTCAGTCTGCAATCCCTGAAAAGGGATCAGAGTCTAGGAAGAGTGCAGTCTGGCATTTTTTTAAACAACATCCAACTGATCAGCGCAAAGTCATCTGTCAAAAATGTTCAACTAGCTTAAGCAGAGGTCAGAATCTGAAAAGTCTAAATACTAGTTGCATGCATAGACACTTAACCACCATGCATTCTCAAGCCTGGACTAACTACCAAACGTCCCTCAAGGTTGTAGCACCCTCGGCCAATGAAGCTAGTCAGCAACGCAACATCCCTTCCGTCACTGTAAGGCCACCATTTTCCGCACCACCGGCAGTATCTGTGCAGGTTTCTTTGCCAGCCAAAAGCAGTCAGGGTCAGGGAATCACCAGTTTTGTAGGAGGAAATATTGCATGTAGGGCACCGGCGGAAACAATACCGTCTCCAACCGTCTCTCAGTCTGCCATGTCCACCGGCACACCCGAAAGTTCCACGATCTACAGCTCTCCAGTCCAGCTCACCCTACATGAGACTCTGGTTAGAAAAAGGAAGTACTTATCCTCGCATCCGCGTACACAGGGTTTTAACGCCCACATAGCTAGACTAATCTCGTTAGAGATGATGCCCTACCGGTTAGTTGAAAGCGAAGCTTTCAAAGCCCTGATGGAGTACGCTGAACCACGATACGAGCTACCCAGTCGACACTTTTTTTCCAGAAAAGCCATCCCAGCCCTGCACCAGCATGTTAAACAGCGCATCGTCCATGCACTCAGGCAATCTGTGAGTACAAAGGTGCACCTGACTACAGATGCATGGACCAGTAGGCATGGCCAGGGACGTTATGTGTCCATCACGGCACACTGGGTGAATGTGGTGGATGCAGGGTCCACAGGCGACATCAATTTAGGGACAGTTGTGCCTAGCCCACGGTCTAGGAAACAGTTGGCTGTAGGCGTTCGCACCCCCTCCTCCTCCTCCTCGTCCTCCTGCAGAAGCTACAGCTCTTCCACAGAACGCAGTCGGCCAACCACTCCATCGGCAGATGACACTGTTGCACACCAGTTGTCCCATTATGGGCCAGCTACTGCCAAGCGTCAGCAGGCTGTATTGGCTATGAAGTGTTTGGGCGACAACAGACACACCGCGGAAGTTCTGTCCGAGTTCTTGCAACAAGAAACGCAGTCGTGGCTGGGCACAGTAGATCTTGAGGCAGGCAAGGTAGTGAGTGATAACGGAAGGAATTTCATGGCTGCCATCTCCCTTTCCCAACTGAAACACATTCCTTGCCTGGCTCACACCTTAAACCTGGTGGTGCAGTGCTTATTGAAAACTTATCCTGGGTTCTCCGACCTGCTCCTCAAAGTGCGTGCACTTTGCTCACATATCCGACGTTCGCCTGTACACGCCAGCCGTATGCAGACCTATCAGCGGTCTTTGAACCTTCCCCAGCATCGCCTAATCATAGACGTTGCAACAAGGTGGAACTCAACACTGCACATGCTTCAGAGACTGTGCGAACAGAGGCGTGCTGTTATTTATTTGTGGGAGGATACACGGGCAGGCAGTAGGATGGCAGACATGGAGTTGTCAGGTGTGCAGTGGTCGAAGATACAAGACATGTGTCAAGTCCTTCAGTGTTTTGAGGAATGCACACGGCTGGTTAGTGCAGACAACGCCGTAATAAGCATGAGCATCCCCCTAATGCGTCTGCTGATGCAAAGTTTGACGCACATAAAGGAGCAGGCGTCTGCACCAGAGGAAGAGGGAAGCCTTGATGACAGTCAGCCATTGTCTGGTCAGGGCAGTGTACAGGACGAGGTAGCGGGCGAAGAGGAGGTGGAGGACGAGGAGGATGATGGGGATGAGTATATTTTTAATGCGGAAACTTTCACGGGGGCACAGGAAATTGGTTGCGTGTCACGGCCGGGTTCTGGTTTTTTGAGGGACACAAGTGACGTAGATTTGCCTGCAACTGCCCCTCAACCAATCACAACCGGAGATTTGACAAGTGGAACTTTGGCCCACATGGCGGATTATGCCTTACGTATCCTACAAAGGGACACACGCATTACGAAAATGATGAACGATGACGATTACTGGTTGGCCTGCCTCCTTGATCCACGCTATAAAGGCAAATTGCAAAATGTTATGCCACATGAGAACTTGGAACTAATATTAGCAACCAAACAATCAACTCTTGTTGACCGTTTGCTTCAGGCATTCCCAGCACACAGCGCACGTGATCGTTCTCACACGAGCTCCAGGGGGCAGCAGACTAGGAGTGTTAGGGGTGCACACATCAGAAGTGGCGTTGGACAGAGGGGTTTTCTGACCAGGTTGTGGAGTGATTTTGCTATGACCGCAGACAGGACAGGTACTGCTGCATCAATTGAAAGTGACAGGAGACAACATTTGTCCAGTATGGTTACTAACTATTTTTCATCCCTTATCGATGTTCTCCCTCAACCGTCATTCCCATTTGATTACTGGGCCTCCAAATTAGACACCTGGCCAGAATTGGCAGAATATGCATTGCAGGAGCTTGCTTGCCCGGCAGCAAGTGTCCTATCAGAAAGAGTATTCAGTGCTGCAGGGTCAATATTAACCGAAAAAAGGACTCGTCTGGCTACCCAAAATGTTGACGATCTAACATTCATTAAAATGAACCACAACTGGATTTCAAAATCTTTTGCCCCACCTTGCCCGGCCGACACCTAGCTTTCCTATGAAAAGCTCTTGCCTGTGAATTACTTTTCTAATGTCTAATTTGCTGCTGCAGATTGTACAGCATACGACATGTTTACACCTCCCTAAATGGCCAAACTCCCCACACGGGGCCGTGGTATCGCGACTTGGCGCAAGCACCCGTGAGACTGCTGTTTGTCTGAAGAGGTGGGTGTGCTCGCTTTTGGTTGACGGCATTGCTACTGGGTCCCTCATAGTACAATGTAGTGTCTCTGGCGGTGGTGGTGCGCACCCAACGTCAGACACACCGTTGTAACATGAGTGGCCCTGGGGCGGTCCCGCCGGCCTCAAGAGAGTTCCCCCCTACCCCAGCTCAAACTGGGCTGTACTACGTGCAAAATTATGTCGCACAGCTCCACCAATCTTTAGTCTATTCGCTGACATCATTCAATGTCTGGCACTGACAATACAAATTTGTAGACATCTATGATGCAACTTAAAGTAGTCTGTGTCTGTGTCCTATATTGGCACCATTAAATAGTTACTGCCAAATTACTATGTCAGAAACACAGCAGATGAGCCCACCCCTGTACCTAAGTATGCCATCTTTTTTTTTGTTTTGGTTGTTTTGCGAGACATTAACATCTATTTATATTTTGGGAGTACTGGGACAGACACTCCTTGCACTACTCCTCCACTCAGCACCAAGCTGCCTGCCCGTGTATCCATGTAACCGCTGTAAAACTGCCATGAGCCTATTGTTTGTTATTTTAGGCCTTTGATAGCCTGTCTGCGGTCCCTACTCCTCCACTGACCACCAAGCTGCCTGCCCGTGTATCCATGTAACCGCTGTAAAACTGCCATGAGCCTATTGTTTGTTATTTTAGGCCTTTGAAGCCTTTCTGCGCTCCCTCCTTCCACTAGTCCTCCACTGACCAGACCACTGCTGCCCGTGTACCCCTGGAACCAATTTTAAAGTGCCTACAGCCAGCCCATTTTATTGTGTTAGGCCTTCGAAGCCTGTCTGCGGTCCCTCCTTCCACTAGGCCTCCACTGACCAGACCACTGCTGCCCGTGTACCCCTGGAACCAATTTTAAAGTGCCTACAGCCAGCCCATTTTATTGTGTTAGGCCTTCGAAGCCTGTCTGCGGTCCATACTTCCACTAGGCCTCCACTGACCAGACCACTGCTGCCCGTGTACCCCTGGAACCAATTTTAAAGTGCCTACAGCCAGCCCATTTTATTGTGTTAGGCCTTCGAAGCCTGTCTGCGGTCCATACTTCCACTAGTCCTCCACTGACCAGACCACTGCTGCCCGTGTACCCCTGGAACCAATTTTAAAGTGCCTACAGCCAGCCCATTTTATTGTGTTAGGCCTTCGAAGCCTGTCTGCGGTCCATACTTCCACTAGGCCTCCACTGACCAGACCACTGCTGCCCGTGTACCCCTGGAACCAATTTTAAAGTGCCTACAGCCAGCCCATTTTATTGTGTTAGGCCTTCGAAGCCTGTCTGCGGTCCCTCCTTCCACTAGGCCTCCACTGACCAGACCACTGCTGCCCGTGTACCCCTGGAACCAATTTTAAAGTGCCTACAGCCAGCCCATTTTATTGTGTTAGGCCTTCGAAGCCTGTCTGCGGTCCCTCCTTCCACTAGGCCTCCACTGACCAGACCACTGCTGCCCGTGTACCCCTGGAACCAATTTTAAAGTGCCTACAGCCAGCCCATTTTATTGTGTTAGGCCTTCGAAGCCTGTCTGCGGTCCATACTTTAAATACTCCTCCACTCACCACCAAGCTGCCTGCCCGTGTATCCATGTAACCGCTGTAAAACTGCCATGAGCCTATTGTTTGTTATGTTAGGCCTTTGATAGCCTGTCTGCGGTCCTTACTTTAAATACTCCTCCACTCACCACCTAGCTGCCTGTGTATCCATGTAACCGATGTAAAACTGCCATGACTGCCTACTGTTTGTTATTTTAGGCCTTTGATAGCCTGTCTGCGGCCCCTACTTGCAATACTCCTCCACTGACCACAATGCTGCCTGGAGTGCCTGCCTGTGTATCCATGTAACCGATGTAAAACTGCCATGACTGCCTACTGTTTGTTATTTTAGGCCTTTGATAGCCTGTCTGCGGCCCCTACTTGCAATACTCCTCCACTGAGCACAATGCTGCCTGGAGTGCCTGCCTGTGTATCCATGTAACCGATGTAAAACTGCCATGACTGCCTACTGTTTGTTATTTTAGGCCTTTGATAGCCTGTCTGCAGCCCCTACTTGCAATACTCCTCCACTGACCACACCAATGCTGCCCGTGTACCCCTGGAACCTATTTAAAAGTTCATAGAGCCTAGTTATATATTTTATTTACTATTAATAAGGCCATGATGGACTACGCTGTACCACGCTACAAGCTAACCAGTCGACACTTCTTTTGCGAGAAAAGCCATCCCAACCCTCCACCAGCATGTAGAAGACCGCATTGTCCATGCACTCTGGCAATCTGTGAGTACAAAGGTGCACCTGACAACAGACGCATGGACCTGTAGGCATGGCCACGGAAGATTACGTGTCCATTACGGCGCAATGGGTTAATGTGGTGGATGCATGGTCCACAGGGGACAGCCTACTAAGTCTGTCTGCAGTCCCTAATTCAAATTGTCCTCCACTGTCTAAATCGGAACTTCCACCTTCTGGCTTTCGGCCTATAGTATCAGAAATTAAACTGCATTTGGCCTTCAACTTTGGTTAGGGCCTACTAACGGCTTCTGCCCCTCCCTGGTGTTGTCCTCAACTAAATAAAGCTGAGCTTCAACCTTCCGGCTCTCATTAAGTGGTTTTTAAAAAAAAATGGTGGTTAGGGCCTACTAACGGCTTCTGCCCCTCCCTGGTGTTGTCCTCAACTAAATAAAGCTGAGCTTCAACCTTCCGGCTCTCATTAAGTGGTTTTAAAAAAAAAATGGTGGTTAGGGCCTACTAACGGCTTCTGCCCCTCCCTGGTGTTGTCCTCAACTAAATAAAGCTGAGCTTCAACCTTCCGGCTCTCATTATGTGGTTTTAAAAAAAAAAAAAATGGTGGTTAGGGCCTACTAACGGCTTCTGCCCCTCCCTGGTGTTGTCCTCAACTAAATAAAGCTGAGCTTCAACCTTCCGGCTCTCATTAAGTGGTTTTAAAAAAAAAATGGTGGTTAGGGCCTACTAACGGCTTCTGCCCCTCCCTGGTGTTGTCCTCAACTAAATAAAGCTGAGCTTCAACCTTCCGGCTCTCATTATGTGGTTTTAAAAAAAAAATGGTGGTTAGGGCCTACTAACGGCTTCTGCCCCTCCCTGGTGTTGTCCTCAACTAAATAAAGCTGAGCTTCAACCTTCCGGCTCTCATTAAGTGGTTTTAAAAAAAAAAAAAATGGTGGTTAGGGCCTACTAACGGCTTCTGCCCCTCCCTGGTGTTGCCCTCAACTAA